>NW_017728931.1:134859918-134890297 GCF_001723895.1 Crocodylus porosus | reverse complement strand
GGCAGGGAAGGACCTGGTGCCGAGCACGGGGAAGAGCAGCGTGGCCGGCATTCCCTGCTGCAGCCACTCACAGCCTGCACAGGGCTGTCCTGAACAGGCACACGCAGCCCCGTGCAGGCTGCAAGCAGCTGCAGCATGGGGCACTGGCCACAGGGCAGGGGCGGAGCTACTTTTCCCCATGCTCAGCTTGTAACCTGCCTTCACTGCTAGCCTGGGCCCTGCACAAGCCAGACTCGCCCGTCGGGGCTGCACTGCGGTGGCAGCAGCTGCTCAGCACGGAGGAAAGCGGGCCCTCCCCCACTTGCTGCGCCATGTTTGCTGCTGCTGCCTGCCCAGAGCTCATGCTAGGCTGCGGTGAGGCTGCTACCACAGCCTCTGTGCTGCCCTGTACTTGGGTATAAAATGGTATTAAGCAGAATCACAAAAACATAGCTAATAGTCAACCTACTTTTCTTGTTCTCTCTCTCTTTTTTTTTTTTTTTTTGCTTTAAAAGGTTAAATCTTCTTTTTGCCAAGTTTGCGTGAAGTTACACAACAGATAAATAAGTATTGCTTACCAATAACATGAATCTGTACGTTAACATGCATGGGCTTCCTGGCTCAAAGAGACTATTTTCCTTTAAAAAGCTGTGGTGATATGCATATTTGGTTAATATGCTTTTAAATAACCACTACTTGATAGTCAGAAAGGAAGACAGAGAAGAAAGCTTTAGCCATAGAAAACTTAACATCTTCAAAAATAAGACTTTTTGGTAACAGCAAAAAAGAATTTTATTATTAACTGTGAAAAGGATCTACCACACTGTGCCGTACAGTTACCTATATATGCAGCACATTTAGAACATACCTAGACCGTAGGGATTGTCTAGGTTCAAAACTAGGGGTTCAGAGTTTCTGAGCTCAAAGCCTAGCTCAGAAACAGGTTTTGTGACATTGACCAAAACGCTCATTCCCATCAATAAAATTGGGATACCATCATCTCCCTGCCTTAAAGGTTTTGAAAGGATTAACTCATCTTTTAGAGTGCTGTGTACACTAGCATGCCAAAGTTAGGATTTATTTTTGAAGATCTGTGTGAGAGGGGAGAGAGGAGAACATACTCCTGCAGAAGGCGAGTATTGATTAGCTCTGAAGTAATGAGTGGATTTAGATCCTTGAGTCAATCCTAGCCTCTGCAGTAGCAGGTACAGGTTCACATACATTTTTCAAAATAATTGGTAAAGAGAGGGTTACATTGCTTGTAGTGAATATCATAAATGCTAACAATGCTTTACCGTGCTTGACAACCTTTGCTATGACCAAAGGTATGTGGATTTGGTCATTACTGCAGTGAGCAACAGACTGTAATTAGCAGGCTTCAGTATCAGGGACAATCTAAACACATTTCCATATTACAAAAGAAAAAAAGTATAAAGCTTAAGACTGCACTTGTATACAAGCTTACACACACAAATCCATGATTATTATTTACAGTGTAATTTTCTTTGAGCAAACAGTTTCCTCTATATACTTGAGACAGATAAAAGAAAAGACACCTTCCACTGTCTCATATTATCTAAAACACCCTAAGGTTTATAACAAAATTTCACTGTCAATTTAGCTCAAAACATGTACTTTAAGAATGGATACCTTCCCTTCCTTGTAATTCAGAACTTCAATTTGGGGAAACCCAGATTTAAAAACCTCAAATCTGAAGGGATACTTGATGAGCTAAAAATCAGTTCTTGTACACTTACACTTCCTAAAACCTTAACTCCAAATCCTAAAAGGGTCGAGTCAATCTTTCACATGTCTAAAGCACATAAAAACAATGAACTGCACAAAGATAGTTTTAGGGGTTTGGGGGGGGGGGTTGGGTTTTTTTGTTGTTTTTTTGTTTGGTTGGTTGGTTTTGGGGGGTTGTTTTTGGGGGGTTGTTTTCGTTACAGGCAGGCAGCCTAAAAGTGCCAAGATTATCCAATATCCTTGTGGAAAAACTGAAAGATTGTGGGCTTAACTGTTCAACAGTTCAGCGAGTGGAAAACTGGCTGCATGGTACGACTCAGTTCTCAGGAACGGATCTGTGTCATCCTGGCAAGAAGTGGCTGGTGGTATCCCTCAGGGGTCCATGCTTGAACTGGTGCCTTTCAACATCTTTATCGATGATTTGGACATGAGGGTAAAAAGCTCACTGGCCAAGTTTGTGGATGACACCAAATTATCAAAGAGTGTGGCCATGCCAGAAAACAGGTTGCAAATACAAGCAGGCGTGGACAGGCTGGAGAGCTGGGCAGACCAGAACCAGATAAAGTTTAACACGCTGAAGTGTAAAGGGCTCCATCTGTAGGCAAACAATCCCCAACATACCTACAGGCTCGGTGGCGACGTTTTGACTTGTACCACAGCCAAAAGGGACCTGGGATCATGATTGATCATCTCATGAACATGAGCCCGCAGTGCAATGCTGTGGCCAGGAGGGCAAACACCACACTGGCATGCATTAACCGCTGCATCTCATGCAAAACTAAGGAAGTGATACTCCCACTCTACTCCGCACTGGTGAGACCACAGCTGGAGTACTGCGTCCGGTTCTGGGCACCACACTTTAACAAGGACGTGGAAAAACTTGAGAGGGTGCAGAGAAGAGCCACCTGTGTGATCAGAGACTTACAAGACAAGCCATACGAAGAGAGGCTGAGGGACTTGGGCCTCTTCAGCCTACAGAAGAGAAGACTGAGAGGGGACTAGGTAGCAGCTTATCACTGTATCAGAGGACTACATCAAGAACTCAGTGAACAACTGTTCACCAAGGCACCCCTGAGGAAGACCAGGAGCAATGGATACAAACTCCTGGGAGGCCACTTCAGGCTCAATTCCAGGAAAAACTTCTTCAGTCAGGGCATCCAGACTGTGGAATAAACTCCCTCCAGTGGTGGTGCAATCACCTGCCCTGGAAATCTTCAAAAGGAGACTGGGCAGTCATGTCTCTGGGGTCACTTGAACCAGCTGTCTTTTCCTGCCAAGTGCAGAGGGACTGGACCTGATGATCTACAAGGTCCCTTCCAGCCCTAACAATCTATGAATCTATGCATCTATGAATTTCACCTACAACACAATTGTTATCATCTAAAAGTGTCATCAAAATACCTATAGCCCTCTTGACAAGAATAGGCTCAGATTTCCTCCTCCTGATCGTTCACCACCACTTCTATGTATCATTTGTCCTGGCTTTTTCTCATCCTACAGTAGTGTGCAGCATTATCAGTAGAGTCTGTAACAGATTTGGGATCTTGTACGCTGAAAGATGCTTGCTGCACACATCCAAAGCTTACTCCACTTTTATTTTTAAAACAGTCAACTTCGAATGTTAATATCTGTTCATTTTAAGAAGTCAATACTCCTTTAGTGCTAACCTGTTTGTAGTGCCCAACATGAGCAAACGCAATCTGGTTATACATGAAAACACATGGACCACCAGAAAAGCTTCAAACATACAAAATGCTGCAACAGAACAGTACTTTGGAAAGAGGGATTTAATTTTGCATGCAAAATCTCTAGATGGGGCAAGCACCTTTTGGAATAGCCAGCTCCCTTCTCTCATGTCAGGCTGTAAACACACAGGAGGTCAAGCTCCTGCATTTGTGATGCATGTCTGTCATATTCAAAAAGGAAAATGGATTTGCTGCCGATACAGATTTTTTTTAAAGCATCTGAGACAAACAACACAACAGCTAATTGCAAAGTATATGCTGCAAGTATTTTGCAGGGAGGCAACAACGGTAAAAATTTCAACACAATGAATTTAATACAGCACTTCAAGATGCACCAGCCTACTGAATACTAAGATTTCCTAAAGATGACTACAGAAAAGAAAGAAGCAGGGCAGGAAAAAGCTGCGCCAAAGCAACTACCATTACACAAAGCACTAGAACACTCACAGAAATTTGGGAGTGGAGATGCCGGGGCTAAAGAAATGACTAACCATTTAGTGGAGTTTGTAGCTCTGGATGAGCAGCCGTTTTCCATCGTAAACAATACAGGATTCCCCCATTTCATTGAACGGAGCCTTGTTACATACTGTCCAAAAAGTTTATAGCTGAGACTGCACTGCCAGAGCTGTGCAGTGTTGTTGTAAAATGCATACAGATGCTGGTGGAAGATGATGATGCATCAGCACTCAGCTTTATGACTGATATTTGGAGATCTGATGTGTCACCTATGTCAATGCTGGGTTTAACTGCACAGTGGATAGACATGAATTACAATTTACAGAGGGCAGTACTACAAGCCCAGGAGTTCAGTGGTTCCCATATAGCTGAGGCTGTTTCATTGGTGTTTGACAAGATGTTTGCAGCATGGAAAATCCCAAAGACAAAAGTTCATGCCATTATCAGAGATAACGCCAGAAACGTAGCAAAGGCAATGCAAGACTTCAGCGTGCCAAGCTTACCTTGTGTAGCACATACAATCCAGCTTGTTGTGAATGACGGTGTGTGTTACGACAGCGCAGCATATCTGACATACTGGCTATCAGATGGAAAATTATTGGGCACTTCAAGCACTCTCCATGGGCCTATTCTTGTCTTCAAGGGGTGCAGACTGAGCTCAGAATACTTCCCAAGAGGTTACAGCAGGACGTACAGACAATGCGGAACAGCACTTACTACGTGTTCAAAGCCGTTTGGAGCAGAAGCGTGCATATAGAGCAGGGGTGAGCAAAATGCAGCCCGGGGGCCAGATGTGGCCCACCAGGCCATTCTATCCAGCCCGTGGGGCACCTAAAAAATTTAAAAAATTAATATTAATCTGCCCTGGGCTGCCCATCATGCGGCCCTCGATGGCTTGCCGAAACTCAGTAAGTGGCCCTCTGCCCAAAATAACTGCCCGCCCCTGGTGTAGAGCGTACGCAGCTAACTATGAACTCCCTGCAACTCTCACCATACATCAGTGGGGGGGTGATGGATAAAGTAGTGCTAGCTCTAGCGCCTTCTGAAGAACTAACAAGCGAATTGAGTTCATCCTTGGCCTCTGCTTCTAATGTCATCTGATTTCATCGTAGCTTTTAAAAAGGTTATTGAGCAAAGTTACAGATTCAGACCTTGGAATTAAAACTATGAAAGTTACTTTGCTGGAAGCCATGAAAATGCTTTGCTGAAATGGAATCGGAGCCTCTCTACGGCCTTGCAACGCTGCTGGATCCAAGATACGAGGACAGGTACTTTACGGATAATAACATAAAGCTGCTGGCTACACAAATGTTGGTGACACATCTGGAAAAAAATGCAAGCTGATAGGCATGACACAGAATAGACAGAACCCACCACAAAGAAATCAAAGGAAGCAGATGACAAGCACTACACAACCAAGCTCCCTGTCTTCGATGTATGATGAGATGTTGAAGGAAAGTACCTGTGGGGTAGAAACTGATAGGGGAAAGAGCAGTGCAACACTTCAGAAACATACCTATCTGAGTGAGCCCACGCTTCCAAGAAGTACAGAAAAACTGAAATACTGGGAGAGCGACAATGGGTGATTTCCCATTTTGGCTGAAGCTGCACGGAAATTTCTCTCTGCCCCCTGCGGCAGTGTTGAGAGCGAACGGCTGTTCAGTGCAGCTTCAACACGTTGTGGATGGAAGGAGGAACGGACTGATGTGCAAACAAGCAGAAATGTTGCTTTTTGCAAGAAAAACCTTCCGCTTACCCACTTGCTATGTTCAAGTTATGAGTAAGCAATGAGAAAAGTATAAACGTGTCTTTTTTTTTTTTTACTTTACGAATATTGTAAATAATTTATTATTACTACAATGGTTTCTACTACTACAAACTGTACCTGAAAAATTTCTAGTTTAGAATTTTTATGTCTTGATCTGCATTTCTCGCAGGTTTATTTTGAAGCCAAAATTGCTATGATTATGCCATTTTTTCTGACTTGGTTGGGGTGATTTTTATTTTAAAAAATTGAATATTGAGTTTTATAATGACTTCGCTGTCAAATGAATCATTATGTAAGTGTATAAAGTTTATTCGGCAAACTACCATTTTAAAAGTTAAAGTTAATATGTGTTTGTTTTTACTTTGCTACGAAACGCAAGCATGTGAGAGAGAAATGTGAAACAAACAAACAAAAAAAAGTTTATTTACATCAGTAGTTTATAATGCCTCGCACTATTACTAAATAATCTGTTACCGGATCAACATCAGCCAATACGGTTGGTTAATCAGTACACCCCTTCTGTTTTGTTTAAATGTACTATTGAGCTCTGAAAACACAGAAGGTCCTTTTGTATGACAAAACTAATTTTGAGATCCATTCTGGTTATGAGCTGCTGTCTTGGCTTTACAAGCCTTGGGTAGACATTAAACAGCAGTAGTATCATCTCCAGACCACCTGGACCTGCATCTGGTTGGACAGTCTGGTAAATTTTATTCTAAGTAACAAACAGCAAGGAAGGAAACTAGTTCAATGAAATAAACAATGCATTTTTCAAAAGATTAAATTGACTATGAACAGACCCTTCCACTCCTCCAGCCTTGTTTTCAGTTACATAACTTGTTTTCAGTTACATAACTAGTTTTACCCTACACCCAAAGTCACTGGAACTTTGTTACTGGCTTCAACAAAAACAGGAGTGAACTATTAACTTCTATACAAAGTTGTTAATGCTGGCATATTTCAGCATTGGTTTTAGGAGATTAAAAGCAGCTACTTGGGAGTTTCATTAAAATTCACAAACAAGTCAAAGCAATTAATTAGTATGTTGAACAGATAAGCCTATGCGCTATTCCATAGCATAGCAATTAGAAAATATGCTGCAAGGGAAAAAAAATCCAGGGCTGGCAAGGAGATATACTGTATGAGATTTTGTGAACTACATTTTTTTTAAATTATTTGCTGAATGGTGCCAATATGCACAGCACTTCACAATACTAAGAACATATGGTACTAATTGAGAAGAGCCTAAAATCAAAGTAAAATAGAAAAAGATTAAAGTAACATATACTGATTTTTCACATTCAGTTCAGTCTCAAAATAGTGAACTTTCATAAAATTACACTATTACTTTCGAAAAAGAAACTGCAACTTAACATTATCCCTCAAAACAAACATATGTAGGAAATTATTACATTTCTTTTGTTGTATAATTAAATCCAAGATTTCCTTAGATCCTTAGCAAGCCACATTCTGAATGCAGCCTTTAGCACTGTAAGACTGGCGTCAGATGATTTTTCAGAAGGATTATGATACTAAATAATATATGGGAAACGCTAATTGCATGTCACCCAAGTTATTCTGACATGAACCTCCAGATAAGCATACCAGGGTAACAAAAATATGTCATCTCTTTACATACCAAATGTCTTGAACAGAGGTCATTCAGCTCAGAATTGACTTCAACATTGTAGAGAGCCAAAAAAACACAAGCAACATACAGAACACACCTCTTACCAATGCTGTTCATTGCCATTCAAGATTTCCTTAACCATGTATGCACAGTGCTTTTATCAGGGCTGAACAATAGGTATTATGCAGATCAGTGATGCTGTGTATTATTAACAATCCAAGATAGAGATTTAGAACATGAAAGGACAGCTTCATCTATGCTAAAGTTCAGGTGTACACTCTATCAGCCTTCAAGATACGGTGTTCTGTCTAGCAATTTAAATATACAATTAAAATTGTATTATTGCTAAAATCTTCCTCTCAATTTTCCTTTCAACACTTCTCTAGTGATCAGCCGAAATGTAGCATCATCAGAGCATCAAGCATTTTCAGCTGCTCAGAGACTCACTGGTTCCTTTTAGGAAAATCTTGTTTTCCACCAACTGACCTTAGGTTGAACTGCATGTCCTGAGCCATCCAGCTACAACCAGTGTCTGGACAGCAACCCTTGATGATGACATGCAAAAATCCTACAGATAACTTGTGAGGAAACGCATCTGGTAATACTAGAGAGTTACATATGAGGAGTGACAATCTCAAACAAAATACATGAATATTTTTTTTTTTTTTTTTTTACAAGAATTACCAGATATTAAAGACAAACCTAACCGCTGTGGTTCCATTAGAATATAGTTTTGAACTTAAAAAATGTAACTGGTGACTTTGCACCTACATCACAGAAGCTGTTCATATAAACATACAGCTTTTCCTGACATGGCAAGTTTACCTGCTTTAGTACCGCATTCTGCAATCTGATTTTCAGGAGTGGACCCTTATCGGCTTCAACAGCATCCTCCATGCATTTAAATAATGTGGCTCTTGCTCTGCTCGACCAACCGACCGACAGACCAACGTTGACGTTGGCCCCAGTTCTCCTTTTAGAACCACCTAACTTCATACAGAATTGGGCATTAGCTGTGGACTTTTCTGCAGGGCCTGTTTGTAAAGATATTCCATTTTTTGAAAAGTGGGCTTCTGGACTGCAGAGGACAGAAGGTTGTTTTCAGCATGTGGAAGCCAGACTGTGACCGTATTGTAAGTAGGTTTAAAATATTTTATGGTTAAATAGTTAAGTTGTTAAATGCAAGCACTCTGTGACTGAATATTACCATCACAAGGTATGAGGAGTGAATGGATTTGAGAGCAGCCAGATCTCAGCAGGTTTCACACGCCTAAACATACTGACATCAGCAAAAAATTAAGACTGCCAGCAAAATTATGGTTTAAAGGCAACAGGGAGGAAACATGGAAATGTTTCAACACAAGTTCTTGTTGCACGTGACTGCAGTCAAGACAGAGGCAACAGGTGGTGCCTGAAACCTGTTCTTTTCACAACTGGTAAATGTTGGAGTGATGGGGTAGCCGTGATAGTCCAGGAAAAAATGCAAGACACAAGGATTTATGCAAGTGATGTCTTCTATTGGACAAACTGTATAGTTGGGAGGGACCTGGACAAGCTTTTTGTTACCAAAGACTTGAGAAAGGTATTGTTATACCCAAAAACTTGTCCATGCTCCTCCCAAATATATTACTGATCCAATAAAAGACATCACGCACAAAAATCCTTTTTACTACTGCAGCTCTACATGTAACTAATGATTTTACTAACAGTACTGAACCTAATAGGGTCCCAGCAGACTTTCAATTTTATTTTGTACCAAAAGGAAAAAGTGCCGAGGGACGTGTTATAGACTAGAAGCAGCTCAAGTGCTAGTCTGTCAATTTTGCCATCCTGAAAAAACCCTAAGGAGAAACAGATTGAGGGTGTCCTGAAGAGATGGAAAGGCTTAAGTGTTTTGGCAACAGATTCCAAGGCAAGTTCAAGAAATGCCCTGCAAATCCACAAGCCTAGAAAATAGGCAAATTTGCACTATTGGCTTCAATTAAAAGTAAGCACAGAAAGCGAACAAACATCATCAACAAACGGTACATCATCAAGGACTGTACTGGACAGTAAACAAACCGTACATCATTAAGGACATCACAAGAAGCAAACCATACAAAGAAAGCCTATTCTGAGAGATTTTCTCCCATCAGAATAGAAAGGTAACATAAAAAAAAAAAGAGGAGCATCCTGAATGCTGCCCTGCTAACCTTGAAAGAGCCAAACACAAGCCCAGATCCACAAAGGCATTTAAGGGTGGCAGCCAGCACGCAGCAGAATTCCCAGTTCCCTATATAACGCACCAGGGGAGAGTCACGTTAGGCTGCTAGACACAGATTTACAACCCTCAGCACACTGGGTTGTCTTAAATAGCCAACAGGATGTGTTGCAATAAGGAATTTCTGTAATGTTCTCACAGACATAGGCAACAGGTGAGAAGGGATCCAAGCTTGAAACCCTCTCACTGGCCTTCCAGGTTGCCTCTTTGGGCATAAACGACAGACAAACGTGGTTGAAGAGAATTCAGTGGTCCCCACCCCTAGCTGTTAGAGGAGTCAAAAAGAAAAGTGGCAAGCCTGGGTTCAATGTCCTCCACTTGAAGTATATCAAACATGTCTCACTTTAGAAGAGTGCCATGTACTACGCCAGGACAGCAACTTAGAGACTAACTGGCTCAGAGAGGAAAAAGCTTCTTATAGGCAGCCTGTTCTGGCAGAGGTTATCAATGGACATTGCCATCACCCGGTCTACACTGGACACTGCCCTGCTTCCTGCCTGACTTCAGACTAACACAGCTAGCTACCTATAGATGACCAATTTAAAGACTAGGTGAGAGGAGGGGAACTCAGATCCTGGTGTTGAAACTGTAACACTATGCAGCCAAGAATGAAAGATTCGTAATGCCAGTGAGAAAGTGTATGCGTCTAGGGCAGTCACTCAGGTAAAGTCGTCCTGTGTTCTGGTCCCTGCTCTCAAGACAGCTTATGCATTTTGCACCAAATGGTCATTCACTAGATATCATGTACCCAGACAGTTAGAACAGACCAACTCTTAAAAAGGGAGCTTCGGGAAAGGAAAAAGAGTGGCCATTGACTAATTCTTCACAGTATTTGTGACCACATTTCAGTTTGAGAAGCAGGTGCAATAACCAGTATTACCAGCAAAGGAAAGACAAAGAGCTGTGGCATGCACATCGAGGTACAACACTGACTCCCAACAAGGTCCCCATGACCCCCTGGGAAGTTATACGATCCTTTTAGGGATACCATGCAATATTAACGCTGTTAGGAGTACAAACACCTACACATGATTCACAAGATAAACTCAGACATTTCAAACAGGAGTCCACCCGATCAAAACCATTCTGACCTGTTGTGGTCTTTGTGAGTTCTTCGCAACAGGAAAACTGCTCTATCATTTTTCCATATTCAAGAAGTGAGTGTAATCTAAAAGGCGGGATTTTCCCACGTGTGTCTCAAGTCTAATAAGGTCAAGAATCACAAGGACAAAAGTTTAATATGTATATATGGAAAGAGAAATATATGCGAGATAACTGCTATGTACGAGTGAGTGTGTGTTCATTACCCACCATTGTGAAAAGCAGGGGTCCTCACCTGGAAGGAACAGAATATAAAATGGATGAAACTTATACCAGGTTCAACATATTGCTGTGTTATCTAATGTTTAAATAAAGCTAAAATTTAATTGTTAAATACAAAGCTCTCCATGCCTTAACATTGGAGCACCACAGCAATTTCACAATTTGAAAGGTCCTTAATACCACTGTTCTCTGTGCCTCCATGGTTTAAATAAGCAGTAAATCTAGCTGAATAAATTTTTAAACAGGAGTCATAAGACAAAATTATAAAGAAAATGGCTTAACCTGAAGCGTGTATGGAGCACTCATAAATGTTTACTATATTGTTAGTCATGTTTGGATGCTGTCATTTGTAATCCTTCAAAGGCTGTAATTAAAATATTCTTTATTAAAAAAAAAAATCACAGAGTGCTTTGAAAGAAAAAACGGATCTTCTCAAATGCTAATAAAATGAATCTTGAAATGGTTTTTGCATTTCAATTACTAAACTAAAAAAAAAAAAAAAAAAAAAAAATAGAAATCCTTCCAGCATTTCTCATTTTTTAAAAAATATCCTAAGCGCATGCATGGTAGGTTAAAAAAGGCCAAAAGGTTAATTGGAGCCGAATTTGCTTTTTAACAGCATTTCCCAACAATTTCGCTGGTGCTGATTAGCAATGTATAATTCTAGAGTAGAGTCTGTCTTGAAAAATGCATCACATTTTAAGGCTGAATTTGTGGTGTGCCGTACGTGAGGTTGTGTTAAGGGTTTAAGTGAAAGTTCTAATCTCAGGAGGAAAAAACACTCTGTGAGAAAGATAAAATGGCATATTAATGGATTTAATACAAAAGATAATAAAAATAAAAGAAAGACAGACACAATCTCCAAGGTCAGAGTCGCACTTTTTTAAGGTCTTGCCTTTGGCAGCTGCAGGACGGACACTGCTATGGTTTCCCCAGGGAGGGAGGAGTCAAGTCACCATCCTGACAGACAGGCCTGACCCTGCCTCACAGACGGCTGAGAAACCAAAAGGAATGACAGCCAGCTTGGAGGACAGCTAGAAATACCACTATTTTAATAAAATCTGAATTCATAATCCATCTGTGTTAGGGCAAAAAAAAAAAAAGGTATAGATCTTTCTGCACATCTTTGTGCCACTTAATGAGTCCATTAGTCCCTAAGTTGGCCTAGAAATTGAATGACATTGGTTATATGTCACCATGAAGTACTGCTTTTCCACCTTCCCTAACAATCTTAGTGTTCAAGCTGTTACAGCTCTGGCATCCAGATTTATTTACATCTGCTTCCAAGATCAATGAAGTTGAAATTAAAATTCTTCCATTTTTATTCTCTCTTTCCTTGATACAACAACCGCAGCAGCCTTGCTCTCCTCCAAGTTACATTCTGCACAACTTGCACATGCCTCCCTGTACCTCACAAACGCATTTGGTTTCCGAGAGCAGTCAGAGACCAATCCTATAAACCCAGTGAATCCCAAAGGGTGGCCCGGAGCACACAAAAGCGTGCCGGCAGATCCTCCTGCGTGAGGAGGTAAGTGTTCTTCTCCCCGGTACAGCACCATGCACCTGCCCAGCTACTCCAGCAGCATCTGTGGTTGCTCCTCTGGGGACTACTGCCTTCCCCACCGCCAAGTAGCCCCTTGGCTAGCCCCACAGGCTCCCAGCAGTACACTCTGCTGCAAGCGCCGCAGCTGCATTTTGCAGCCCGGCTTGTCCCCTCCACTCCTTCGCAGCGAGGACGACCAGGAAGGGGCAGACTATGGAAACAGTAGGGTGAGGTCCTGGCCCCGCTGCCCTAAAATGGCCCCAGGTAGGGTCAGTGATTCTCAACATGCTATATATGAAACAGTTATATATTTGTGATAATTTTCCAGGTACAGAATCGAATTATTGGAGGTTTGCCCCCAATCTGTCCCTCTCCCACTGCTATAGCAGGGACAATAAGAGTCAGTGCTGAGGGGGACTGAACATAATGGCCACTGCCATATGTCTCTCTCAGACAGGCTACAGCAAACCTATTCTTGGGGTAGGTTCCCATCAGCATTTCTGGCACCAGGGGAGGGTGTTGGACTTACTCGGGCCTTTCCAAGTGCTGCCCTGCTACTGCAGTACCTCGAGGCCCAATGCTCTCTCCCCCTTGGGGAAGGAAGCAACTGCCTTTTTCATTTTTTTTAAGGGCTGCACAAAAGAAAAATAAGAGGTTCCCATTAACACGTTTGCTCAATATAGGGCATGTATTTGATAGTCATACTCAGTGTTGACTGCATTGTACCAGTTTCATAGCTGCTTTCCATTACTAAGAACATGCTGCTTTTAAAAGCAGGTTAATGATAGTCTATGTACTTAATGAGGTTTCCTTGAATGCAAATGAAAGACAAGGGACTTTATTCCACATGCTAATTGGACAAAAACACATCATTTTTATTTGAGTAAATATGGTAGTTTAGGATGGTTTGGATAGGGATGATCCTGCCTTAGGCAGGGGGTTGGACTAGATGACCTCTCAAGGTGCCTTCCAGCCCTACTTCTCTATTACTCTGTGACTCCTTTTCAGATGTGAGAACGTAGTGTGTTTGTTAACTACTTTAATCTGGAAAATCCTGTGTTCCAGGTATCAAAAGCTTGGTAAACGTTCCTTTAGTCTCTGGCCTGGATGAACATTTACCTGGGTGGACATGTTCACAATCCTATTACAGAAAATTACACTTTTTGCATGAATAAGAGTTTGCAAAACCCAGTCATGTATCTGCTTCTGGACATCAGATGCTTTAATGTAAAGATGACATGAGAGGTATAAAACAAAGCAGCAATGGTGTTAGAATGCGGCAGGCCATTGTTTCGGGTGGGGGGCCGCTTCCCAAGTTTTGGCAAGCCTTCAAGGGCCACATGGGTAGCCCCGCCCATTGACAGGTGCCCCACCACCTGGTCACCATCTTGGCACTGGAAGTCCTGTCCCTAACTTCTGACCTTTGCCACTGGAAGTCCTTCCCCTTGCCCCTGGAAGTATTCCTTTGGGGAAGGCGGGTTGCCATTTTAGGGGGGGGAGGGGGGGGGAACAAATTACATACTAAGACTATTAAACACCCATAATAATATATTTAAATTTAAATCTAAAAATATATTTTTGTCCTGATTTGTGGGCATTCGTGGTGTGTATACAGAAGTGATTGCATACGGGGGGATGTGTGGATACAGGAGCCATGCAGTGCAGAGTGGCTGGGCAGGAAAGTGGGGAAAGGAGGCCGGGGGGAGTTGAAGCAAGTGGGAGCGCGGGGCCTGCACCAATGTCCCAAGGCCAGTGCCAGCAGGGCCCATAGCAGGGAGGCAGGAGTGTGGAGCACAGGCTGCAAGGGGCCTGTGGAGCTGTGCTGGGCTACACCAGCAGGGAGAGGGGGGAGGTGACCCCGGCTCCATAGAGCCCCTGCTCTGGGCCCCGCTAGCGCCGGCACCAGAACACCGGTGCAGGCCCCGCGCTCCCACCCACCTGCCGCTGGCACGCACGTGCCCCTGCCCCGCGGTACAGGCGGGGAGCAGCGCGCAGCCCCAACGCCACATGCTCCGCACTCACCCACAGGTTACAAGCTGGTGCTCAGCGCAGAGAAAAGCAGCTGCTCCCCCTCCCTGTGGCCGGCACCCTGTGCCACAGCCACTTGCAGGCCACACAGGGCTGTCCTGCCTCTCCACTGCATCACCGCCACCCCACGGGGCAGCAGGGGCAATGGAAAGCAGGCAGCTTTGAGTGGCTACAGCACAGGGTGCTGGCCACAGAGGTGGGAGGCTTTTCCCCGCCCTGAGCACCAGCTCAAAACCTGCCACCACTGCTAGCCTGGGCCCCGCGACAGCTCCAGGATCGCCCATCAGCGCTAAGCCAGGGCAGCAGCAGCACGGCAGAAGCTGCTGCTCGGTGTGGAGAAAAGTGGCCACCCTGTCTGGAGCCCACGCCATGCTAGGCTGCGGTGCAGCTGCTTCACCACTGCCTCTGTGCTGCCCAGCAGTTGCTCCACACGGCTACTGCTGCCACGCTGGGCAGCACAGAGGCGGCGGTGAAGCAGCCACACCAAAGGCTCCAGGCAGGCATCCACACCAAACAGTGCCTGGCGGCAGCAACAGGACAGAGGAAGCGAGCACTTTCCTCCACACTGAGCGGAGGAAAGTTTCGTGGCCCCTGGGCTTCTGCCCAGCTAATGGGCGAGCCCGGAGCCGGTACAGGGTGCAGGCAAGCAGCAGTGGCAGGTTTCAAGCTGGTGTTCAGGGCGGGGAAAAACACCCCCCCCCGCAGCTGGCGCCCCGTGCTGCAGCTGCTCGGAGCTGCCTGTGCCTGCTCTCCATTGCCCCCACTGCCCCACGGGGTGGCACTGATGGGGCAGAGGCAAGACAGCCCTTCGTGGCCTGAGAGTGGCTACAGCACAGGGCACCAGCCACAGGGAAGGGGAGCAGCCACTTTTCCCTGCACTGAACACCACCTCGTAACCTGTGAGTGAGCGCAGGGCACGTGGGGTCAGGGCTGCGAGGTGCACACTGCTCCCCGCCTGTACCGCAGCAGCCAGGCAGGAGTGCAGGGCTTGCGCCACTGTCCTAGGGCGAGCGCCAGAGGGGCCCAGATCAGAATATATCAGGGCAACAGGAGCGTGGGCTCCCATTCAGATGGGGCTCTGTGAAGCCAGGTCAGCTGTCCCCTCTCCACAGATGCCTGCCAGCTCACACCCCACACCCCTGCTGCCCTGCCAGCACTGGCCCCATGACATTGGTGCAGGCCCCATGTTCCCACTCACTTCCACTCCCTCCCCACCCTCTCTGGCTGCCAGATCCCACCTGCATGGCCAGACTGTGGAGCTCAGCAGGAGCCAGCCCAGCCCCAAGGACTGGGGCAATCTCCACAGTTCTCCCCCAACTTCTTACTCGACTTTCCCGCACTGGTGCAACCACAAACAGCCCCATGGTCCCAGGCCAGGGGCTTCTGGCTGGGAAGGGCGGGGCTGGGAAGGCCTTCCTGTTGCAGGAGCCTGCTGGGGCTTCCCCTGGGTCCTACTGCCCCTGGCTCCTGTCATCTTTGACAGGGGCAGATAAATATTAATTTTCTAAATTTTTTAGGAGCCCTGCAGGCTAAATAGAATGGCCTGGCAGGCCAAATTCAGTCCGCAGGTGGTATTTTGCCCACCCCTGTGTTAGAAGATCTCATTGTTTGAGAGACTCAGGACAATTTTCCAACAAATAAACTGAAATGAAAAAGAGGGACAAACCCCAAAAGCCACATGTGCAAACAAAACACAAAATCCCAATAGAAAAAAACTCCCACAAGTTTATGCCTATCAAAGTGCTCCCTGCTAAAGCTATATGGGGGGGGAGGGGAAAAATCAATGGCTTCATTTTATGACATGTAATGGAATATCTAACAGCTCTTGATTGAAATCCATTTATTTGTTTCATTATTTTCATTTTTGCCCCATGCTGCAAAAATGCATTACACAGCTAATAAAAAGTCAATACATTTAAAGAATACAATGTGATAGAAAAAGAACAGGTAAGTATCCATTCCTCAGCAAAGGGAAGAGTACTGATCTCTGCTGCCTGATATGTGCCCCAGGCAATGCAATAATCTTGAGCACTAGCAAACTATTCTGAAACCATGTTTAGTATTTTAACAGAGTCTTAAGATATAAAGAATAAAACTACCAGCCACACTTTTCAGCTGATGTAAATTGATGCAGCTCCACTAAAATAATTAGAGATGCAATGATTTGCACTGCTTGATGACCTGGCCCTTTTTCCTTCTTTTTAAGGAACTCAGAACCGCAAAGAAGTCACATTTCTATATTCCAACAGCACTGGGCAGGTATTTGACCATACAGTTCTATTTTTTAAAACTGGAGAATAGACATGGTGCAGAATCAAGTCCTAAAAATGCTCAACGCCCACATTCTGGTCCCACAATTTCAATGCTCCAATCAGCGCATTCATACATGTTCAGGTTCCCCTCAGAGACAAAGTGATCAAAGACAGGTTTAGACCAAATCACTCAACTTAAACCACAGAACACTTGTCAATAGTGACTGAAAAACATTCACAGGGCATGGGTGGAAAAAATACAGCTGTGTTAAAACCCCTGAAATTGGCTAGTGCACATTTCTTTAATGATATACACTGCTTGAAGCATGCCTTCTCCTTAACACATACAGATGCCTATGCTCTTTACAATGTATAATCCTGTGTTATTTATAAAGAGGACTATAAAACAATGGTTTCACCAAGTGGGTCATGGAAGGAGAAAAAATAATTTAAGACAGATTATAGTACATCATTTTGTAGTTATTTATTACATGCAGTACAGTCATTTCTTAACTTGCTTTTTAAAAACTACACTGACATAATGCGCTCTGCAAGTTGTCATGTTACTATATATATATTTTTTTTTTGGCTAATAATGTGGGGGAGTTCACAGTACAGCACAGCCTTTTCCAATACATCCATCTCAGAATTACAAACAATTGATTTTTTATTTGAAGAGGAATATATAGGAATGGCCTTCAAGAGGTTCTCTCTCTGAGGAAATTATTATATATTATGATAGGTGACAGAGCTAAAAACACATTCACATCAAATATATATAAATAAATAAATAAATAATGACATTGAGAGAGATGAGACAAATATACACAAGCCTGCAGAATAATTATTAATGTACAAATTCTCTCAACAGCTGGTTAAAAAGGAAATGGGTGAAGAATTTGTGATAGCTGTTACTTACAATTTTAATAACTCATCAGGTATACAATGAGTAAGTGCCAATCAACATATTGTCAGGCATCCAATTTGTAGCCATATTGGTCTAGAGCAGGAGGTCTCAATCCCCAGGCCAGCTGCTACTCGGCAGCCAGACTGGAAGTGGCCATGGACCAGCAAACCACGGCCCCCCAGAACCGGGCGGACAGGCGGCGGCTCCTTCTGCAGGGTCCGCAGCAGCACAGGGTTTGGCCCACGCTCCCACCCAAGGGTGGGGTTATCCTTACCCGTCTTCTGGCCAGAAATTCTAGCCACGGTCAGGTGCGACTGCTGGGCCGTGGCTTGCTGGGCCATAACATAAGAACTTTGGGAACCCCTGGTCTAGAGGAAAAAGCAATCAGGACTCATAGTAGAGGTGATATCTTTATTAAACCAAGATATTTGCAAAAAACATTCTTTAATTGCACGCTTTCTGGCACAAATGCCCTTCATCAGGCATTGGAAAAAAGACTGTAAAAAATTCTCCTGGGTAGAAATGAAAGTTCATATTTCACAGGATTTTACTGAGGAGTCAATAGATGAAATACTGACTCCTCTGGGCAGATGGTTCTTGGCTGGTAGGCATCTCTCAGCAATCTTGTCAGGCTCTGTGGCGATACAAAATCACCTTAAGCAAAGGCAGGGGCAGTATCTCAGGTTACAGGTGGTCAAAATTGCTTCATGCTTGGGAAATTATGAAGATTTCATTTTTTATTTTTTTTTAAATTGGCTAAAATTCATTATCTTCCATGTGTCAAAAATATTTTTGCAAAAATCTTCTTGGTCTAATAAAATATATCACTTCTACTATGAATCAACATATTGGCATTCTGTTGAGTGAGGGTGGCTAATGAGCAAGTCCTTCAGTGATCTGGGGAGTGTAACATGGAGGAGCACAGTTTCTTGCCTCTGTGTTACCACAGCATGCTGAACCACTGCACTGACCAAGGAAGAGTCCCTTTGTGCTGTCCTGACTTCCCTACAAAGGGCCAGGGGCTGTATCTCCATACCACCCAAGGAAGCTGCTTACTCTGCTGTGTTTATATTAGTCTTTGATTCTCTCTAGCTCTCTGAATAGCCTGAAGATTATGAAATGGAGATGCTACCTTCTGTAATCCTATGCCACTGACCTTCAGGGCCAAGCAGGGCTGCTGCTTCTGTATCTGCTCTATGTTCCTGGAGCATGTGCAAGTTTACAAATAAATGAAAAACACATGGCAGCATAGGACATGTAGACTGGGATTTGCACAGGAACATGCAAGGACATAAGCATGCAAGTGGAAAAGAATTTTACAAAACTTGTTATGCATGTAGAAGAGGCTGGGGAATAGGTAATACACCATTATTTGAGTACCATAAGGTGGTAGTGGACTACTCATCTTTAATTTGAGCATTTCTTGAATACCTAAATGCTTAGATACTCTGGAATAACATTCCTTTACTGGAGTTTTTAACAATAACTGGCAAACAAAGCTCTATTTAGGTAACAAAAGAGAAAACGTGTTCCAATTCACAAATGAAAATCTTTTAAAAAGTGCTCAAAGGTGTTCAAGCTAACACCTGCGTAAAACATTAGCCTATTTATAAAAACACTGGCTCCTTAAAAACAAGCCCCCACTCCGCAAAGCATTAAAAGTCTGAAGCCAAACAGTAAAGGAATATAGCCAGTTTTAAACAGCTTACAATTTGCCAACTTAATAGGTTAAGTCTTTAAAAAAAAATTCAAACATTCTTTTAGCTACTACAGGAATGGTAGGATGCAAAATCAGAGTCTAAAAATTTTCCAAGGATCACTGGTGACCTTCAGAGCAATTGCTTGTGGGCCGATGACATGATTCTAGCTCTCCTTACTTCCTGCTGCTAAAATGCATTAACAAATCAGCTACAATATTAAGCATGGAGTCCTGGCTCTAATGGCATGAGTGGGAGGTCGGCCAAGAAGGCCAATCACACCTTTTCCTAAACTGACTGATCCCTTAAGTAATTGCTGAAGAACTATTAGGCAACTGCAAATGGGTGAAGTGTCCACAAGATAAGCTCCACAGAGCCAAGGTCAACAATGAAAAGTCTGGGAACATTTATACAGCCATATACTAAACTTAATTTAGGGCACTGGGCAAATGTATACTTGGAGGGGTTTCAACAGCAGAGGCGAAGCTGCTGTTCAGTAGCACAGCAGCTGTTCTGTCCTAATGGTTAAATGTGCACAAGCTGGGCATGATGCGAATGTGGCACAACTGCTCCAGCTTGAAGCACAACTGCAGGATGAAGTTAAAGCTGGAGCAGTTTGGCTACTCTTGTTTTTGTTCCCCACTTGTGCACATGTAACCATTACAATGCAACAGGTGCTGCAAGGTCCAGATCAACAACTCCCCCTCCCCTACTAAAAACGCTCCAAATGTACATTTGTCCATACTGTAATAAAGCCAAAGGAAGAAAGTCACTGCTTTCCTCACAGGAAGCAGGGTTTTCTGAGCTGTTCTGTCCTCGTGACTCTCCCATTTGTGCACATGCAATCCAGCACCAGAGTTAGAATCTGTGACCAGCAGTGTCCAACTTTGTTCCGCATATCCCCACCCCAATCCCTCGTCCCCAAGGAAGAGCCCAGCTCCTTCACCATCCAGAATCACAGTCTGTATGGCTCCACAACAGCAAGTAAATGAGGGGAGGGGGAAGATGAGGATGGCCATGAGAACTAAAAGGAGAGATCATATACTGTGAAGTGAGTAACTTCATTCTTTTTGGAGTTTCCATCCATGCCAGCCATGCTAGTGTTAATCTCCCAAGAGGGCAGGAGATAGCACAGGAGTCGTACTAAATCAGTGGTCTCCAACCTTTTTAAGTAGGAAATCACTTTTGGCATTTAAAAACAACCCAAGATCTACCATGCACAGCCACCACCCCCCGCCCAGCAGGTATGTCTGTGGAGAGGGAAGAGGGGGGAGGCAGATCAAAGCAGAGGGAGAAAAAATTGTTTAGGGGTGCGCCTCCCCATCAGGTAAGTCTCATCTGGCTGGAGCCCCACTCAGCCTACCCCTGCTCCTGCAACTTAATGCCCTTCACCGCAGGGACCTCGATCTAGCCCCCACTCCCACTTCTCTCTGCCATGGACTGACATGGTGGACTGGGGTGCACGCGTGCATGCCTGCAGGCACTCAGTCCCCCACCCCAGCCTCGGATTGACTTCAAGACGCTCCAAGATCTATTGCAAGAGGCTCCGAGATCTATCAGTGGATCAAGATCCACTGGTTGGTGGCCACCGTGCTAAATTAACTGTAGGAACATCCTGGATCTCACTGGAATCAAAACAGATATACAGCACATACAACTGTGGTTCTCAACCATTGTAGACTCCAGGCAGCCCTGGATAGACTCAAGGCACCCCTTGCAAAGTCCTGGCTCTCAGTTTCACTCTTTTTTACCTAAAGAAAAACAACAGAGAAGTTTTTCTGTTGCAAAGAACTCAAAACAGATCACAGCCATGCATCTCTGTTTGAAACTTCTGGATTATCTTACGGATCATGTTGGTAAGCTTAATACTGCTAACACTGTGTGGCACCCCATGTCATCCTTAAAAGGATCTCAAGGCACCTCGGGGTATAACAGCACTCTGAAAATCACCAACATGGTCCTAATCAATAATGTCATGCAACAAGCTCCAAGTAGCAGTCCTGCAAGTCTCAGACACAGAGATGCTTTGAGCATGCCCTACAAGCTGCCTACATTCCAGTCAAATAAGATTTGAGCCTGGGAATATCATCTGTTGAAATCATGAGTTCATAACACAGTCAGACTGCCACATAACAGATCATGTGCTCACCATAATAATTCAAGAATGTATAGTTCAGCCTAAACCGACTTTTCTAAAAGAGGAGTGTGATATTCCTGCTCTAAGTAAATTTCTACTATTAAGAAGTACTGCACAGCTAAGAATAATGTAAAAGAAATGATCTGGAACTAATTAAGAGTCAAGAATCATGAAACTGCCCTGATGATACCCATAGATGAGGGTAAGTTCATAAATATTTATGAACTCCACTCACAATGAAATGCAGCTCAGTGCACTAGTAGATAGATAGTGAGGAGCTGTACTTTGCAAATACTTGAGTAATTTATGCAGCGTGTTATAAATCATTTACTTTGCATCCTATTGGGCTGCCTATACAGCAATGGGGGCCAACCTTTTTTGGCAGTCATGCCACAAATTAGCCTTGCACCCTCTCCAAGTACCACTCCAAATACCTCCCTCTGCTCTGCTGCTGTTTTCTGTTCCCCATTCTGCTCTGCCTACCCAATCTCCTGCTTTCTGCCCCATCAGCTGTTGTGCTGCTCGTCTCCTCCCACACCTGTCATGTGCCACACAGAGGCTGCCCGTGCCATGTGCCACAGGTTGGCAACCCATGTTATACAGTATCAAGTTCCAGTGGTAAACATCAACAGTGGAAAGGAAACATGATACTGTGATTAAGGAAGGGTGTTTCTACACTTCAGCATCAAAGCAGTGAATGCACTGTAGAGAGATATCAGCGGTAGCTTTAACCTACTTATATTGGGTACCAGTGTTCTTGACAGTTTAGCTGCATCACTACAGAGCTCAGCACAAGCTAATTTATCCTGCTGAGAAGCATTTCTGTGACCACAGCACAGATCTACTCTACAGCACTAAACACTACAGTTCACAGAAGCTGAGTTCCCCAAATGCAGAGTAACAGAAGAGAAAAAAAAGATATAATAAAAATAAGGGGGGTGGTCAGTTCTCAGAGGTTAGTCAAGGAAGGATGTTAATTCAAATAGCAAGCATTAAAAATCAACTAACAGAAGTATAATAAGCAATACGTAAGTGCAGAATCTGTTTGCAACTCTTTTAAGGACTTGACTCAGCTCCCACCAAAATCAATGAGAACCTTTCCAGTGTCTTCTACGATCTCTGAACCAGGTCTTAGGAAACAACAAGAAATAATTCCCCACCCCCCCTACTGCCAAGTATTTAATTTGCCTCCTTCTCATCCAAAATATCTGCAAAGTGAAAACTGTAGTCTACAAGATACAGAGTCTTTCATCCCAGAAGACTCCAATGCAGTTTACAAATCATATGCACAAGAATCGATTACACTCACTAATGAAGTGAAACCATTCCACAGATAAAATCTGACAGCTAATTAGCACCATATGGCAAAATCACAACAAAGGCTAGCAGAAGTAAAAAAAAAAAAAGAGATTAGTATTAGCATATTTTTGTTAGGCATCATAAAAGTCATTTCTTCATCAGTCAGAGACCATTCTGGACTTCTCAACTTCTAAGCTTCTCTGAACTCTGATAGACAAATATTTAATAAAACCAAACAGTCAGTCAGAATGGAGTTAAGTTAGCGAATCCCAGCAAATCATTCTACGTTAATTCAGTATCTGTAAGTCTCCTCAAAACATATCATTAAACCAATCTAGAACGTCTTAAGGAAGAAAACCAACTCCGCTGAAGACGCATACAGATATTCAAAACTTATTTATAGCTTGATCCAATAGTCAATTAAATCATTAGAAAGGGTTCACTATATAAACAGATGTCATTAAGAATGACTGCCAAAGAGAGTTGGAAAATAGCTCAGTTAAGATCACCTACATAAAGTCGACGCCACCTCCCTTCATACCTCCTTTATTCTAGTGGTCTTTACTCCCAATATCACATATTATGGACAGAATTTAATGATGTATTGTTTGACAAACAAGTTGTGATCAAATCTATATTGAAACACAGAAGCACCTGGAGGTATATGTATACTAGGTTCTAGCTTGTCCAACTGTTTAGGCAATTTTAGGCTTCAACCCTCCAATGATTTATTCGTGGGCTTAGTTTTATACATGATGAAGCATCTCAATAACTTTAAATGGGTCTACTCAAACCATAATGTTAATCACAGACACGTCTTTTAGGATCTAAATCTTTGTCTTTTATAAATGTAGAATTTCATGGTATTTCCTACTTTTTTAAAATTAAGATAATAAATAAAAAGAAGCTTCTTTCTCTGGGACTTTAAACATTTGCTCTTTGCAACTTTTAAGCATTTATTTTATCTATACTATTTATTTTATATACAATTCAAAATAAATTATAATGCAGCTGAAGTATCTGCTTTAAATTGCCACACCTAAACAAAATACTTCAAGCCTTTTCCTATTACGTATTTATTATAGATCAATTTCAATCATGGAATTAAAAAAGCTAGGAATAAAAACCTCAGGGCAAGACCATTTAAAATGAAATTTGCAGTAGTTCTATTAATAGCAGCAATCAATACTTTCACCAGATAGGCATGGAATCACCAGACAGACATGCAACAAAAGATACAAGCAATCAGTGGCAATCTTTGTATCACCTTTCTTTTTCAAATTATGAACTTACTGTAGAAAACCAAATCTATCTGTGACTTTGTAAAGACGGTAGTCAGCATCTTCCCAGGGTTCAATCTGTGCACCCTCTCGTCCCTGAAATAAAAAAGAAAGGAGTTAATGGAGGTTTACATACCACCACAACGTAAGCTCAAAAGACTCAAAAGAAAAGCCCTAAGCTCTGCAAATGTTGTATGGGGGCATTCTGGAAGAGAAATATAGAAATCCCAATATGGCTTAAGAAGGAAGAGACAACACCACTCCACCAATTTTCACTAACTGCACTTCCATAGTAGAGGACTATAAACTGTCCCTTTTTAATAGTGATTTATGTCACTAACTAATAGCCTAATGATTGAGTTAAAGAGCACTGTGATTAGACAAAAACCAAGAAGCAGTGAAGGAAAAAGTTTTGAAAGGTTTTGAAGGAAACATCATCTTCAACTTGATTTGGTAGAAAGGGGAGAGACAGTAAAAATATTCAGAGGATGGGGATTCACAGGATCATATGAACAAACAAAGAATATTTCAGCAACTGCATGTTGTTCAGATTAAATTGAACCAACACTTGTCAAAGAGGCTGAAGAAGGAAAAACTACAGTAGTCAAGGCAAGGAGAATGTGAATGGTCTATAGGATTGGGAAGAAAAAAAAATGGGTCCTAGGTGTGTGAGAGAAAATCCAGCCATACGTTAACGCTTCCTAGATAGAAGAGATGAGCGAGAGGGAGAAGTCATGGATTCCCCAAAATTCCTCTTAGACTGTTAACCAAGTGACAGAGATGATGATTTCCAAGAAATCAAAGTTTCCAGAGGTAGACACACTGCACACTTGTCAGTGACAACAGCAGGGATGTCTCTGTGAGGGCCTACCAGGTCCACCAACTGGGGTAAATACAGTCTTCATACTCATATACTCGGTAATATACATTCTGAGACTGTATTGGAAAAATCTCCCCATCGATGTCTCCTTCATGTAAATTCTTGCCCATCAGAGACCCAAATACATTAGTGGATTCACTGCTGTAGCTATCATATTAATCTGAATGCAAGACTACTTTGAATTGAAGAGGACCTCCCCAATAATTAGATTCTATACATGGACATTTATAAATGGCATAATTTTCCATGTATAGAGTCTAATTATTGAAGGGTCATCTTAAATGTGTTCCCCTGCACCACTGCAGCATGGAAAAAAAAGACTCCTGCCCCTTGTTTCCTGCTTGGCCCCCCAGTCACTTGACCCCCTTCTTGGCACCTGCACCCTGTCATCTGTCCTCCTTACCACTTGTACTCCCATGATGCCTGCCCCCTGCCCACCTGTTCCCCCATGCCACTTGCCCCCCTCCCTGTCATCTCGTCTCCCTTGACCACTTGCTCCCCACCTGCCCCCACTACTGTTTACCCTGGGCAGCAGCTCTGGCCCTGGCCCTGCCCCCAGCCCCAGCCCAGTCAGGCACCAGAACCACCCTGGCCTCAGCCCCAGGTTAGAGGCAGAACCGGAGCCCTTCCCATACCGCTGCACTGTCTCCCCCACACTCCTTCCCCTGCATGCCCCTCTGTTGTCCTGCCCATGGACTGTGCACGGTGTCATCTCCCCTATGCTACCTGCAGGCGCAGCTTCGGCTCCAGCACTAGGACTGGAGCAGCCGCAGCCACCCATTCCAAGCGAATGCTCAAATCCAGGAAGAGGGGGTTCCCCTCCCCTTTGTTGAAGGTGGAGGGAGGGGGGGGAACGTCATTTGGGATCTGAGTGTGGTGAATCTCCAAAGGCTCATAAGGTGGTGACAGCCAGAACTACTTCCACTGGCCATCATATTCCCCAAGTAACAAAGATCACTCATTATCAGGGATCCACATTTTCCCGGTCTCACAGAAAAACAAAGCAAAACACAGATTTCCCTCCTTACCAGAGTAAAATGTGGATTTCTCATTTTAGCAGAGAAACCTATGGATTTTGCAGTTTTGCAATGAGCTCTCTGCAGGCTGGCAATGTTCCAGCATGCAGGGGGCTGGGAAGGGGCGAGACAGGCACAGGGCACCATAAATGGCTGCCAGGCAGCTTGGAGAGCAGCTGCCACGCATAAGTGGCAGGGGGGCACTGAGGCCTCCATAAGGAGAGAGGGAGTTGGGCTGGGGCTTCTGCCTAACCAGGCAGTGTGTGGGGCTTGGGCCCCGGGGTTGCAAAGCACGGGTGCAGGCCCCTGCTGAGTGTGGGATAGGGCCATGGGCAATTTGTCCAGGGTGGGGTGGGGGGGGAGACACGGGGGCGCACACAGACAGCTCCCTGCCACTATGTGCACTCCTAGGGGCCCACCCCCTAGATCTGTGTGTGGGGCAGGTATGCACTGAGGGCTCAGGATCCTGCCCTGCTGCCCTCCCCTGGAGCCGCTGCAGCCAGGTGGATGGATGCGACCCAGCGCAGCAGGTCAGAGGGGCAGCATGGGGAAGCTGCTTGCCGATGCGAGCTCCGCACTGCCCTGGTGACATGCCCTGCATGTGCGGCAGAAGTGAGGGCAGCGACATGGGGTTGTGCCCCTCGCTGCAGCCCCGTGCACAGGGGACATGTCACCAGGGCAGCGCAGAGCTCACAGCAGCAAACAGCTTTCCTGCGTAGCCCCACTCTGCCCTGCAGCACTGGGTTGCCTACAACAGGCTGTCTCCAAGGGAGGGCAGCAGGGCAGGGGCCCAACCCCACAGTGGCCAGCCTGCCCCACCCCTCCCCCACACACAGATCTGGGGGGGCACAAGTCCTTCCTGACCCCAAAAGAGTGTGCACAGCAGGGGGAGCCAGCCTTCCCCGCCCCCACCTGAGCCCACAGCAGGCAGTGTGGGGGGAGCCAGACTCCACTCTGCTGTAGCAGCCACAGCCTCCTCCCAGGGGCAGTGGACCCAGGTCCCTGGCCCCATAACCCTAGCAGTTGGGTACCCCCCGCAGCAGGACTGGAGGGGGGCAGGGGGCTGTGGGTGGGGGGCAAAGGGCACAACAGAGCTGAGGGATTGTGGTTGGAGCGAGGGCCATGATCAGGCCCGAGGGGGCTATGGGGAGGAATTAGGAGCACCAGCAGGACCGGGGGGAAGGGGGGAGAAGGCAGGGTACGTCCTTTCATTTTAATCATGAATTGCAATTTTTTTTTAAATCAGAGAATTTGTGATTTTTTTTTTTTTTTAAAATCAGGAAAAAACAGGATCTGCGCTCACTATTCACAAAACTAAATTGGACTTTTTAAGCTATAAGGCTTAGGATAAAGATAGCAGTAATATCACTATAAAACAAATGTTGCCAACAATAAAATGACCAAGCTCCCTCAAATCAGAGAGCTGCCACACTGTACTTTGTATAACATTATGTGCAATGCTGCCCTTAATTCTACAAATTTAAGTCAGTGATTGTAGAGTAACAGTGCCAATGACAATGCAATGGGAATATGCAAGTAGGCTGTTGGCATATTCATCCCAGTTGCATTTTGCATGGTCTTGTACTAGCTAAATGGCTTAAAGAACACGACATGGTAACTTTTGTTTATACGAAATTATTTACTATCAGAGTTCGATATGAGTATATTTTTGCCTTTTAAATTAGCACTAGTGATTTAAACATTCAATTTCTAGTACCATATATTAATGATCAACTTAAAAAGTAAATGCACAGGCATAAAAACACTGGTTTAATATCATACAGAATTATTTAGGAAGAGCTGAGGGAGACTATATTCCCATTTCTAACAGATTATGTTAAATACTACACCATTAATCAGGATGCTTACCCTGTCATACTTGGCAACTATCTCTGCTCGCTCTTGGGCAAGTTTGATAGCAGCATCCTGCTCGGCATCCGAGTCTGTGGAGGATTAAAACAAAAGGTTATTTAGAATTACTCTCCCTTTAACAGAAATTTGCAGATAAACACTGAGTATAAATCTCAGTTTCATAGAGACTCTCAGGCCTGAGAAGCACCAAAACGAATGTATCAAATAAATGAGACCTTGGCACTGCAATCTGACAAGTAACAACTTGAACAACTGTTTAGAACCATTAAAAATATAATGTCGTGTTCCAACTGCTGAGTAGACATAACTTCAGCTCTCAAACCTGTGATCTAACAATATGTTCTGTTCCCACAGCATTATGAAAAACTACAGAACTAAAGCTTGCATTGCAGCAAGATACTGTATTTACTTGAATATAAGATGACCCCAAATGTAAGATGACTCCCCCCAATAATTAGATTCTATATATGGAACATTTATAAATTTGTTACATTTTTCCAAATATAAAATCTAATTATTGGAGGTTTGTCTTGAATTTGTCCCCCTCCCACTGTTATAGCAGGGGCAAGAAACTAGAGGTGGGTGTCAGGTAGCCTCCTTTCCCTCTACCCACCTAACCTCTTCCCCCTGCAGCCCTTTCCCTCCCCCCCTTCCTTACTGTCAGCACATGGAAGTGAGGGGCAAGTTTGAAAACACTGACTTTGAAATGAACATACCAGCACTAATTTGCATACAGTCAAATTATTACAAGTGCCCAGAAAATTAGTTCCTCCAAAATGGATGCATTTTTACCTTTTTTGAAACTGCTACACATTTTAGCACAGGTAGTCCATAAACACACTTTTAAGCAGCACTTTTATGCCTACTTGTACGCAGTACAAACCACACATGTTATTACTCAAGAGCCAAGAGGCAATGAACATAGTTCATTGGGCTGGGCCCCAGCAGAGCCAACTGTATTTCAAACCATGGTGACCCCACCGCTCAGCACATGCTTGTATTCTAGTTACCAAACAAAGGAGCCATGTGCTAATTAGCCTCCAACTCATGACTGGAACCAGGTGTTCTTGTCGTGGGATCCTCCAAAAATCTGCATGAAAATGATGCACAGGGCTCTACCCAATGGAGGGTGGGGCCACACTAATCATATGCAACAGACTGAGGGAGGGTGCAACAGAGGGATTCTGAGTGAACCATTTAGGGCCCCATTTGGTGATGCTTGCCAGGCTTTTAAGACTGGTAAAGAAACAGGAACCACTGGAAACGGGGAAAAAGGCACAGCTCAGATGCGAGTGAAGAAGAAATTAACATGTATTCAATGTAGTGGTTCACCATGACTTGAAAAAGGATTGGTGCTGAGAGAGGCTGCACAAATGGGCACTACCATATATCTTCTTCGGGCGGGCTGTACTACACTATCCTTGTGGTAGGTTCCCATCAGTATGGTTGCTCAATTGGGGTCGTGTGTTTTATAGTCATGCTTAACATTGGCTGCATTTAATCAGGTTCCTATTACTGAACATAGGCTGCTTTCAGCAGCACTTCAATGATAGACAAGGTATTTAATGAGATTTCCTTTTATACAAATATAAGATGAGGGGCGTTTCCCTCCCATGCCGGTTCAGAAAAAAAAAACCTTGTCTCGTATATGTGTAAAAATAGTATGCAAGAGACTTCTAAGATATAACTGAGTTCTTGACAGTCATCTGTATTTTTACTACGTGCAGCATGCCTTCTTTCCTTATACCCAATTACTATATTAATTTCCATGCTGCCAAGCCAAACCTATATTCTTTTCCCTAACCTTTCCAGAAGATCACCATTTAAATGTTAAAAATAACCAGGACACCAAAGGTTACAAGGAAAAAAACTTCTACCTTTCTTATAAGGTACAGATATGGCAAATAATATTGTGATACAACCATCTCCAACTTAAAAATAGTCTAAAGTTAATAAAAATCCACACTGAGTGATTTCCAGGAGTCAAAATAGCAGGATTAGCATGCACATGTAGTGCTAAGAAGTGCTGCTTGCTTTACCGCACAGGTCCCTGGTTATTTACAAGAAAACACCGAGCAAAAAAATGGATCATGTCAGGAGCTAAAACTGAGGCAAGTAAAATCGGGCACAAAGGCAATATCATGACACATCAGCAAGACAGAGTTGACAAGTGAGGCAATTTGGATGGACAGGCAGAATGGGACCTGCCAGCCCACTGATGAAAAAGCAATGTTTCAATGCTGTGTTGGGGTTAGAGTAATAGAAAGGGATTCACTTGATTGAGAGGAGAGAAGGGAAAAATCAGAGGCAGACAACTAGACTAGCTTACTTGGCTGCACTGTCTAAGTAAAAGTATATTCATTCCTTAGTCCTCTAGAGACAGAGGGGATACCACATAAGATGAAAGGTAGTTAAGACATCATATCAAACAACATTTGACAATGAACTTCACTTAACTAATCCAAGAGAGGTTACAGCACCAGAATTAATGAGGCAAATCATCTTCAAACAATGGGAAAACTTTAGCCACTGTTTGCTTTCTATTGAACACCAATGCATTT
>NW_017728931.1:134843198-134859818 GCF_001723895.1 Crocodylus porosus | reverse complement strand
TGGGGGGGGGGGGGGGGGAAAATCAATAATGCGTTTTAAAAGTACTAAACCTTTTTGATTATTTTGAAGGGAGGGTGAAAAGATCTGTTTCTGCTCATCATTTAGTCTTTGAAATGGCCATCCTCAGAGTATTCATGCTTTAGCAAGAAAACACTAACCATAAGGCTCAGGCAAAAGATAGTATTAGTGGGCTTTATATACAACTTATGCTCAAGAAAAGGCCTTTGAAACAATAACAAGACAAGAGGTAAAGTGCTGCTTGACCTGGTACTGGCTATGGGGGGGATAACCTAATCAGTGACCTAACAATCAAAGGGAAGTTGGGTGACAGCGACCACGAGCTGATCACCTTCACCATCCGCCGCAAAGCTGGCAAGTCAGTCAGCAATACAGAAGTCCTCGACTTCAGGAAAGCTGACTTTGACAAGCTCAGGAGGCTTGTCAGTGAGGCCCTAAGGGACCACAACCCAAAGGGGAGGGGAGTTCAGGATGAGTGGTTGCTCCTCAAGGGAGCGATCCTGGATGCACAAGCTAAGTCTATTCTGTCTTGGAGGAAAGGCAGCAAAAGGGCACAGCAGCCCCTTGGCTCTACAGGGAACCAGCAGACCTCCTGCATCTAAAAAGAAAGACCTACAAAGGATGGAGGACTGGATCCACCTCCAAAGAGGAATATTCTGCACTAGTCCAGACCTGCAGGGTGCGAACCAAGAAAGCCAAGGCTGCGACTGACAATAAAAAGTCCTTTTTTAGATATGTGGGGAGCCAGAGGGAAAGCAAGGCAACATCGGACCCCTGCTAAACCAGATGGGACAACTGACAACTGATACCCAGGAAAAAGCCAGCTTGCTAAATGGGTACTTTGCATCAGTTTTTCACCAGTCCCAAGGGGTGCCCCTGCCCATTACAGGACAGGAATGCCTGGGTGAGGGCGATTCCTTACCCTCCCATCAATGCTGCCCTTGCGAAGGAACACCTTGAGAGGCTGGATACCTTGAAGTCAGCCGGCCTTGACAGTTTACACCCCAGGGTACTCAAGGAGCTGGCAAGCATCATAGCTCAGCCCCTGCATGGATCTTCGAGAACTCCTGGTGCTCTAGTGAAGTGCCCGAAGACTGGAAGACGACCAATGTGGTGCCTATCTTCAAGAAAGGGAGGAAAGTGGTTCCGGCAAACTACAGGCCCATCAGCCTGACCTGTATCCCAGGGAAGATCCTAGAAAAGATTATCAAAGAGGCTATTCTTAACAGACTGGCCAATGGCACCATCCAGAGGGATAGCCAGCACGGGTTTGTTGTGGGTAGGTCTTGCTTGACCAATCTTATTTCCTTTTACAACCAGTTGACCTATCACCTGGACAAAGGAGAAGAGATTGATATCAGAAGGTTTCTTTAAAGTCAAGATATATATCTGGTATCCCACAATCATCTCTTAGCAAAACTGGCCAACTACGGCCTTGGCTTCACTACGATCCGCTGGCTGGGGAATTGGCTCCACAGCAGGACCCAGAGGGTGCTGGTCGACAGAGGTCAACTGTCGTGGTGCCCTGCGACTAGTGGGGTCCCTCAAGGCTCTGTCCTTGGGCCAACACTATTCAACATCTTCTTTAATGATGCGGACATTGGTGTCAGAAGCAGACTGGCCCAGTCTCCTGACAACACCAAACTCTGGGGTAAAGCGTCCACGCCTGCGGATAGAAGGGCAATCCAGGCTGGCCTTGACAGGCTCAGCAAATGGGCAGATAAGAACCAGATGGCGTTTAACACCGAAATATGCAAGGTTCTCCACCTTGGGAGGAAAAACCTGCAGCATGTTTATAGGTTCAGCAGTGCTACGCTGGCTAGCATTAAGGACAAAAAGGACTTGGGGGTCATGATTGACCACAAGATGAACATGAGCCTTCAATGAGATGTTGCAGCTAGTAAAGCGAGCAAAACGCTGGCTTGCATCCATGGATGTTTCTCAGGCAAATCCCAGGACACCATTCTCCCCTTGTTCTCAGCCTTGGTGAGGCCGCAGCTGGAGTACTGCATTCAGTTTTAGGCTCTACAATTCAAAAAGGATGTGCAGAAAGTTGAGAGAGTCCAGAGGAGAGCCACGCGCATGATCAGAGGTCAGGAAAATAGATCTTACGATGCCAGGCTGAGAGCCATGGGACTCTTTAGCCTGGAAAAGCGCAGGCTCAGGGGTGATCTGATGGCCACCTATAAGTTTATCAGGGGTGACCACCAGGATCTGTGGGAACGTCTGTTCACCAGAGCGCCCCAGGGGATGACAAGGTCAAATGGTCACAAACTCCTCCAAGACCATTTCAGCCTGGACATAAGGAAGAACTTCTTTACAGTCCAAGTCCCCAAGGTCTGGAACAGAGGTGGTTCAAGCACCCACAGTGAACGCCTTCAAGAGAAATGTGGATGTTTATCTTGCTGGGATCCTATGACCCCGGCTGACTTCCTGCCCCTGGAGCAGGGGGCAGGACTCAATCTTCTGAGCTCCCTTCCAGCCCCAGTATGTATGAAATCTATGAAATAGGGGTTTTCTGTTTGTTTTTAGCTTTTTTATACATATTTCTTCAACCCATATAGTATTACTATGACATAAGGAAAAATATTTCCCCAAGTATCATAAGAAGGTTAAATATTAGGAACAAATTTCTCACTAGGCAGGTAATAAAGCACTAGAACAGGTTACCCAGAGAGGTGGTAGAATTGTCATCTTTGGAGGTTTTTAAGACCCAGCTAGACAAAGCCTTGCCTGGGATGATCTAGTTGGGGATGGTCCTGCTTTGAGCAGGAGGTTGGACTAGATGACCTCCTGAGGTCCCTTCCAACCCTCATTTTCTATGATTCTATCTTCAAAAGCCTGATTATAAGCAATTTTCCACAACTAATATCATGTGTAGCTAGGTATCAGTGAGAAGAAAGCGTGTGGGATTGACAATGATGTTCTCTGATTTAGACGCAATGAGTAATAAACAAACATTAAGTACACCTTATTCAAGAGGGTGATAAGTAAAAAAAAAAACAAAAAAAAAAACCCTACATGTCTAACGCATTGAAAGGCAATATAACTGGGGAAAAAAACCTTTTCAAAACTACGGTTTTAAATTTGAGGTCTCTTTTTTAATCGCTGCTGGTATGATAAAATATGCATGCTGAACTTTAAATTGCAATTTGCCCTATTTGGGGGAAGCGGCCAGTTTTTTTGTTCCGTTTGTGTGGTAACACAAATGATATAAGAAACAATATTCAATACTTCCAGTTTCCCAGGTAACGATCCATTTTCACGCAGGATTTTATGCTATGTTCATTAGCACCATCTAGACAGGCTACAATAATCTACAGCCTTTAAAAAATGTTTGAGTGAATTAGTCAATCACCCTTTAAACAACATTAAAAGAAAAATCACACTTGACAACGAATAATAAAAGATTCCCGAAGCAGTTTGTGAAGGTTATTTGAGTAAATGTGATATACTTTATTAGACCAACTGCTAACTGGAAAAATTGACTAACTGGAAAAGTAGTTTGTTACATTAATGAACTTTATGTTATTAGCAACTGAAGTAGTCTGACAAAACTACCTCTTTAGAGAAAGAGGGGCTCCTATACACGAGCGGCAAGGCTGCTCTGACACACTGTAATTATAGCACAGTGGAGCAGACTCAAATCAATAATTAATGTTAATTACCACACTCCAGCAGCCTCCAGTGTCTCATGTACCAGCATCTCTGCACTTAAAAATGACACCGGGGCATTTCATCTAAAGCTCATTCGATGAGCGAGAGGCTCTGGGCACTTTAAAGCAGCTCCAAGAGCCACTCTAATTAAAGCGTCTTCTTCCCCGCCTCCACCCCAGAGCACCAAATTCAGCCAGATCCTTGGAGTGCTGGTGTATTTTTGCTCTGTTTTCCTGTCAATTTTATTTCTTTGAAGCACATACTGAATCTGGAAAACAAGTCCTGAAAATCTAGAAATCTATTTCTGAACTGAAGTAACGTGCATACAGCATTACAAGGCACACAAGGTCTGTATTTAAATGCACTACCCTTTACTAAGGGCAGAAGAATTTATTTTCATGTTACTAGAAGATGTTTTTCCATGCCTGCTATGGAAGGGGCTGCCCACAGTCATGATCTCCAAAAAGCTGTTCTCTACGGTCTCCCCTCCGCTCCTCCACATTGCAGAATACAAACACTGGCAAGGATGGGATTAGTATGAGCTAAACCAGAGGTTCCCAACGCCTGGGCCGCGGGCCAGAAGGGTTGGCTGCCGGAGCGACCGCATACTACGGTCCAGCAGCCAACTCTTTTTTGTACTGAATATAAAAGAAGGTTGGCTGCTGGTCCGCAGTACTGTATGCTGCTCCACAGTTTGCCGGTCTGCAGTCTAAAAAGGTTGGGAACCATCGAGTTAAACTATAAAATCTTTGGGCCGCGGAGCCAGACTGGTGCGTTGTTTTCGTGTAATATAAAATCGCCTTATCTGAAGGAGGAAACAAAGCAAGACTAGGATTGCTACCTGCCAAAGCTACATATCCCTGTTCTTTAAACAGAGAGAGATTTACTTGTGAAAAGCCACGAGGAGAGTAGATTCATGAACCAGGACTGCAGCCCTTCGCGCGCTGCATCCGGCTTTCCGGGGCTCGCCGTTCCTCCTGCTGCCTCGGCTGCTGTGTCCAGGCTGACGCCAACGCTTCACCTGTTCTCGTTCAGCTCGCAGGCCGGCAGGACAGGGGAGTCTGGATTTCAAGTCCGCTTTATTTGGCGCTGGTTTACAGCTTCCACAGTGGAGACCTTGTTTTCCTGCAGCCTCCCCAGCTAACCGAGCGCTGACCACGTAGACCAAGGCTTTTCCCATGCCTGCCCCACCTCTTCTAGAACTTTCTCCCCAGGGCTTTACAAAGTCACAATGCACCGATGCACGACAGATTCTAACTTCCCCGAGTGGATTTACAAATCGTATACTGCCTGGGCACCGATCATGTTACTGGGGAGGACTTTAATGCTGCTTACCCTATACTAAGCTGACATGATCCTCCAAAACCACCATCTACCCAACACAGATGATATATTCAAGCCACACGAGCTGCCTGGTACTTCAAAAGAACAGCAGAAATTCAAATGGAGACTGTCCGGATTGAAACACGGCCGCGCTTGACAAAGCAAAATCATTTTTTAAAAAGTGGACCTTTTACTACTTGTGATGTTGAATTCTTCTCATTCTGTGCAAATCATCAGTTTCTAACCCATTTTCTCATCTGACCATATCTGGGTTGAAACTCTCCAAGGAAAAGGTTTGCTTGCTTAATAAACAGTTCCTGCCGGACCAAAACAAATATTAAACCATTTCTGTTATTCCTAGATTGAACGAGCTTTTTTCCCCCGCCTCAAAACAAACTTTCGGCTTGATTTGATCCAAAACAGTACATTGACCTGCATGCTAGTGATAGTGCTTTTCATTAACAGAACCTGGAAGTGTTTCAGGAGAGCAAGCACATCCAAATCTTTTAAGGAGCTTTTACATTTGGGGGGGGCAAAAATCAGAAAATGAGAACTTCAAGAACTTGAAGAAAATGAGAAAATCAACAACTTAAGCCTTGACATCTTTTGTCTTGCATCAACAACATGGAAATCTAGTCTGACATGTTCCAAACCTCATGACAATTTCCAAAAGGTTTACTGTATAAAAACGATCCAATTCACTGCTTTCATGTCATCCTCCTCCCTTCTAGTCAATATTTTATGCTTTTACCAAGCCAAATCCAGATCACAGGATCATAGAAAAGCGTGGCTGGGAGGGACCTCATGCTCGAGACAGGATCATTCATCACTAAACTATCCCAGCCAAGCGTCTGTCCGAACTGTTCTTGACAAGTTCCAAGGACGGAGATTCCAGTTTCTCTAGGCATCCCGTTCCAATGCTTGCCCACCCTCAGTCAAGAAGTAGATAGAGAATTTTTGGGCCGACAGCAATGGCCAATTTTTAACAAGCCATATCGGCCAATACTGATCTGATTCTAATTAACAGCTGGGCAGCATGGAGTGCCGCCCGGCTGGTAAGTCTGTTGTGCGGAAAGGGGTGAGGGAAGGGGCGCCTCTGTGGCGAGGAAGGGAGTGGGGCTTGTGCAGATGCTGCACAGCTGGGATGGAACGGGGACGGAGCCGTGAGTTGCTCATCTGAGAGATGCAAGGGGGGGGCAAACTCCTGCTACTGCACATACCCCAGGAGGGTGTGGGGGGGGGCGGCATATGCCCCCAGATGTGTGCGCAGGTCAAGGGCGACCTACTGCTGTGGCCTAGGACCAGGGTGGCGCCAAGCACTTCCCAGCGGGGGGGGGTGAAGGTTGGCCCAGGACTTGTGCTTGGGGCAGGCAGCAGCAGCACTGAGAAGGGGCTATGGTGGGGGAGGGTTGCAGCCACCCCAAAATTTGCCATAGTCCCCTCCCAGCACCACCACCACCCACCCCAAACACAGCCCCAGCCCAACCCCCTGCCAGGAAGAGCTCAACACTACCCTGGCCCAGCCCACCCTAATCCCGCAAACAGATCCAGAGGTGCATGCCCCCTCTGCTCTCCCAGGGGGTGTGCACAGTAGCAGGAGCCGCTTCTCCCCCACCCTCCATGAACCACTCGTGGCTCTATCCCCAGATCCACCCCGCCTGTGCAACGCCTGTCCCTGCTCCAGCCACCCCATGCCCTTACCCTCACAACAAACTTACCAGCCAGACCCGGCTGCTATCCATGCTGCCAGACAGCACTACTGGCTGCCTGTGTGCTGCGCTGAGGCTGCACATGCACAGGGCATTTATCAGTCACATTATCAGCCACATCAGCCAAAAAACCTGATTGCTGATACCGTCAATTTTCCTTATATTGGTGCTGATCCGATATGGGACCGAGGTATCAGTGCATCTCTATCAAGAAGTTCCTCCTAATCACTAGGGCTGTCTGAAATGTCACCAGGTGTTTCATTTCAAAGCTGTTTCGATGCGTTTCGAGCTCAAAACAGCAAAATCAAAATGAAATAAAAGGCTTCAAAACAGCTCTCTTAAAGATGGGCACTATGCGCGCCATTTTCCAGTCATTTGGGACCTCACCCAACCTCCATGACTTCTCAAAGAGGATAGCCAATGGCTCCGAAATAACCTCAGCCAATTCCTTCTATATCTTAGGGTGCATTCCATCTGGCTCTGCTGACCTGAAGGCATCTTGGCATCTCTTAAGTAATTCCTAATCTGCTTTACAGGCTGTTTGACTAATTCCCTGTCTTTGACTGCCAACTGTTCATCACCTGGCACTTGTCCCTGTTTGCGAAGACTCAAGTAAAAACGCATAGAATATAATGCATAGAATATAGTTAAATGGCTTCTCTGAAGCATCCATAACTAGATTGCCTTCCACCCACATACAAAAGCTGGGAAATAGCTTGAACTGGGAATAACAAGTTATATTTTAGAAGATAAGGACACATATGATGCTCTCCATAAGAAAAATGTTGAACATTGTGTAAATTAGAAGTTTTGTAACAATTTGGGATTCAGTCAAACCTAAACAATGGAAACTGAAATAACATTTCCTCTCCCTCTCAAAAGACATTTCACCAGTCTACCTGAAAATCAAAATAAAAAGTTACACCCTCAAATCAGTTGCACTTCTTATTGGAAATAATGTAAGTGAATAACAACAACAAATGATTCAATTCTTTGTTACAGTATTCTTGTATAGATGCGGTATTCTTAAATTTTTGGTAGGGATGCACCAATATAAAGTTTTCAGGCCAGTACTGATGGCCGATTTTTAACAAGCCATATCAGCCAATACCGATCCAATTCTGATATGCAGCTGGGCAGGATGGAGACTGGTGTCTGGCTGGTAAGTCTGTTTTAGGGGAAGGGGTGAAGGAGCAGGCAGATCAAGGGAGTGGGGCTGGGGCAGGGGAAGGCACTGCCCAGCCAGGGCAGAGTGCAGGACAGAGCCACGAGCAGCCTGTCCGGGGGTGGAGGGGGGGCAGCTCCCACTGCTGCACACACCCCAGGTGGGTACGGGGGGCATCTGCGCATGGGGCGAGGGCAGCCTGCCGCTGTGGGCTGGAGCAGCAGCGGGCTCTTCCCAGCAGGAGGCTGGGGCGGGCTGTGCTGTGGGTGGGCAGTGGCAGCATTAGGAAGGGCATCCCAGGGGGAGGGGGCTGCAGCCACCCCAAAATTCACCGCAGCCCCGCTCCTAGCACAGCCTTGACCCAACCCCTGCCAGGAAGATCCTGGCACCACCCCAGCCCCAGCCTGCAGTGGCAGCCCACCCTCACCCCACACAGATCTGGAGGCACCCCCCCCATGCTCTCCTGGGGGCGCACACAGCAGCAGAAGCTGCGCCCCCTCCCTGCACCCCTCAGATGGGCTGCTCGCAACTCCATCCCACATCCTGTCTCAGCCCCAGACCCACTCCTTCCCACACTACTGGGGCCTCGATCTGCACCCTTCCCCACCCATGGCACCTTTCCTCATAACAGATTTATCCTGGCTGCTTTCCATGCTGCCGGGCTGTGCTCCTGGCCACCTGCATGCTGCACTGTGGCTGCGCACATGCACGGAGCATTTATCAGTGGCATTATTGGCCACATAAGCCAAAAAAAGCCGAATGCCAATACATTGTTCCCATATCAGACTGGCATTAATAAGGAAAATTTACTGCATCAGTACATCTCTACATTTTGGCACTGTGAACTATATGACTCAGTAAACAGTTAACTGCTAAAGCAAAGAAATGAAGTAGCTGCCGGAGTATTATCTACTAGTTAAGTGTCACAGGAATCTGTTCTTGGTCCATGGATGACTTAAACATTTTATCAGTTATGGTGAAGAAAATACAAACTCCACGTTAATTAGGCTTGTAGATGACAGCGACTGATGGTACGATAAATAGCAAGCACATTCTTAATGCAGACAACTAAGATAACTTGAAAAGGTGAATGAATGGAAATGTAAAAACAATTTGCTTTTTAATACTATTATTAAAATATGTAGCAGCAAAGAATGTATACCATGCTTTCCGGTCTTGACAGTATCCTGAAAAACTCTAGGGCTATGTACAGCCAGTCAAAAACCCTGAGGCTGAACCTCTTCAATCTTTGCAGGTTAGTCTAAACTGCGTAGCCTGAACCAAGAAGCAAGTGAACAAATTTTCCTACAGTGGCTCAGGCTAGAAGGTGAGGGCACTAGAGCAAGCCTTGCCTTCCCTTCCCTTCAGCAGGGGCCAGAAAACTGGAAGCAAGCTGAGAGAACACCAGGCTTTTCCCATTCCCTGCCGGCCACAGCCCAGCAGGCCCACTATGTACGATTGGGGTGGGAGGTTTAAACCCCCACCCTGGCCTACAGGGATCCCAGCCAACGTGTCCCTGGGGAGGTGGGGGGGAAGGAGGAGAAGCCCCTGCCAGGATTTTCCCCTGCTCCCCACTGAAGCAGGGGGAAGGGGAAGGGGATGGCCACGCCCCTGCAGAGATGGAGGGGAGGGGGGAGGGGTTAAAACCCCTCACCCACATGGGACCCACCCTAGCAGGGGTCTGCTTGACAAGGACACAACAGCCCCTGCCAGGCTGTTCCCCACTCAGTGCTCAAGCAAAGGGGGCAGGGCACGACCAGACACCAGCCCTGGACCGCATGCTAAAGAGGGGAGCAAGAGGGGATTTAAACCCCTCTCCCTCCCTCAAGCAGGGAGTGAAGTAAAGCCTGGCAGGGGCTGCTGCACCCCCAGCAGACAAACCCGGCTGTGGTCTGGAGCCACGTTTCCCAACCCCAACCCCTTCTCAGCCAGCCAGAGCAAAGATAGTGCTCTGGCAATGGAGCCAAGGGCGGGAGGCAACCCTGCTCTTTGGAGCAGACAGCACGGCCTGGGCTGCAACGCATGCAGGGATGCTGGGGAACCGCGAGTTAGCTTGAACCAGGAAGGGGTCTGGGACAGAATTTCCATAAAACAGTTTCACTTCAATCAGTTAAGTCTGATACTACATTCACCTCGGATTATTTTAAACCAGTTTCGGCCATTTTAAAAGTAGTTTATGTGCACTGAACTTCTGTTCTGTTACAGGTTTAAACTGGTTTCTGACTACTTAAACCACTGTGTGTGTACCTTCTGTCCCTAGTCTAGGTTTTTAAGAATCATTGTAGACAGACCTCTTCAGAGCACCCGCTGCCTGAGAACTCATGTGTTTTCTTAGTTAGTTAACACAATAAACAGACTTACTTATCAGGATATGCAGGCATAAATTCTTATTTCCCCACCCAGTACTGATAAGAGCAATTGAAATTTATGCCTATACTTTCAAAAAGGTACTGAAGGGTATAAGGGAATTGAGGGCAAGAAAAGCTACAGGAATTTTATTGTAAACATAAGAGAAACCAGGACAGACTTAACAGAAGGTCCAGAAGTACCCTGACTTTCTAAAAGCCAATTTAAATCCACCCATGCTTTTGGGCTACATGTGGAAATCCTGGGGTGAAATGACAGGCCTGCCCCTGATATGAAATCTAGATCAAGGTCTTAAAATAAAGGAGCTGCTGTCACCACCATTATTTGTTTGGCTCTGCAGTGTTACTGGTTGGGTTTCTATTAATTAGAAGATACTTTAAAAAAAAAAAAAAAAAAAATCAGCTTAGCTAAAATACATACACCTTCCCTGAAAAGCAGACCTCCCAATTAGTTAAATGCTCCAAATCATGTAATCACTTGACACTCCACCCTGAGCACAAGCTTCATAAACTCTGTGAAAAAAGATATGGGATGGTGGAGATAGAAGAGCATGAATTTTATCTTAGAATTGAAAATATAGCAGTTCTCCTTGTGCTGTTTTCACATTGAAACCATAGACTGCTTTTAGGTAATGAAGGATGAACAATATGCTTACTTGCAGAGAGAGACAGGCAGGTCTGTAGAAAGAAGCACTTTATATCTACAGCAGGTTTCTAATCCTCCAAGTGCCCTTCAAACCAGACCTGAATAATACAAGAATTTTTAAACCTATTTAATCCTAGACCTCACTTCTGAGTTTACCAACAAGGGTGTCAATGGATGCTAACACTCTTCAGAGAGCTCACTTGTCCAAAACCATCTGCATTCCAATTACAAGCTCAGCTTTTATATATGGCACCACAAAGCAATAACATTACTTTTACTTTCGAGTCTCTACTGACCCAGGCCAAAAATAAACGTAAAATCCTCAATTTTTTTTTTACTACTCTTTTAAACTGTTTACCCCCTTAGGATTTTTATTGTAGTATAAGTGTCGTCAAAAGTCTAACTTTTAAAGCAACCATTTTTTAGAATAACCTTTTTACAAAATGCTGAATATTTAAGCAAGCAGGAAACACAAGCCAAATTCTAGCAATGAAATGCTTACTATACCATCTCTCAATAAAGGTTTGCATCTTTTCAATAAGGTAGCCACAATTAAAGTGGTTCTAAAACTTCAGGGTTCTTGACCGTTTTAAACTGCTTTATGATGCAACATAAATGAGTATACTGAATACTGAAGCAATAAAAATCATCAAAATAATTCCCATTCAGTATCAGCTCACCATCTTTCATGTCCACTGGGGACTACTGCAAATGTAAGAGCTTCAGAACTGCATACAGGTGAGTCATTTTTATTTTAATGTGATCTTTGCAATTAGTACAAAAGCTTTCAGCACTGATTGCTTTGAATGGGCCTAGCTGTTGTCTTGTCTACAGCTCCTCTACGAGTATTTTACACTAATTAGAGGAAACTCAGGCCCTGTTGCATTAGACAGCAGTGGAATGGCATCAGAGTAGGTATTATAGCAACCTTTTTCCATAAGCAAATTTAGCATAGTTATTACTTTATTTCTCCCCTATGTCACGCACTGAAAAGATCTTCTTGTTTATGGGAGAGGAAAAAAAGAACACCTCCAGTAGTAAAAAGCTGCTTACATTTTCTGGTGAAACAGGCCAAGAGGAGACTAAGAGCCCTACTGAAGACACACAAGATGCCTATCCAGGAGTCAAAATTTATCTTCTGTAAAATGAAAGCAAACAAGTTTTGGATCCAAGCATGATTTAGTAGAAATGAAGCCATAAATGAGTTTTGATGTCATCCCAAATAAATGTAGTACGAGATTTTTTTTCTGGATAATCAGCACATTATGTGGCAGTAAGAGAAAACAAATATTTTAAAAGGTTTCAAGGGATTTCTAAAAATCCTGAGCCTCCCTTAATTCCACTCTGCCCAGCAAAGCTGAAGAAAAGGAAAGTTTAAAACTAAAACGCCTCTAAAATTGACGTGCAACAGATTTTCTGTATGTAAAGGCCAATATTTTAATTAAATTCTAGCATAAAAGTAAGATTTCCAAGGCCACATTTAAACTCTGAAGTAAATGTGCTTATTTGCAAAAATTCTGAGTACCTTGAAGCTTTAACTGAAGGGGAAGGGAGAAACAGACAACAAAAACAATTGAGGAAAAAAAACACTGAAAGATACAGTGAACCTCTGATGAAGGGACATTAAAAGATGCAATGAAAGCAACAAATCTAGTATAGAAGAAGAGACCACTTTTGTCTATCATTGAAATGCATTCATCTCTGGAGAGGAACAACAGCTACAGAAGAATGCATCTCTAAAGGAAACTATTTTTCTCATAGATTTCATAGACATTAGGGCTGAAAGGGACCTCGGAAGATCGAGTCCAGCCCCCCGCCCAAAGGGCAGGAAGTCAGCTGGGGTCATAGGATCCCAGCAAGATAAGCACCCAGTTTGCTCTTGAAAGTGTTCAATTACAGGATTACAGATACATGGACACCCACAAATGGGTAGAATCTCTATTTAACAGCTGTCCTTTGAGATCATTTTAAGTTAAGAGCAACTCATCCTTCAGACCAAATAGGTTTCTCTCTGAAAAAATATAAAGCTAGAGCAGGGCTCAGCAGAGTACCAAAACCACCTGCAGCCTTGACTTGTAAAATATGGCATGACAGGGGAGCTGCAAGAGGCCCAATCCTTGTTGTGGTGGTACAGCTCCAGCCACTTCCAAGACACACATGTCAATCAAAATGCCTTTGTGCACCCCACATGCGTGCTGGGGGTTGCCTACCCCCGAGCTAGAGAACAGTTCAAAAGCTCAAACTTTTCAGGCATAATAAATAATTAGCATAATCCTACAATCCTCACATGCAACTAAACTCTAATTGATACTTTGAATACCACATTTTATTGCATACACCACACAGCTTTTCCCTGAAAAATCAGCACCCCTTCAAAACTGGGGCACATGTATTAAGAGGAGAAGCTGATTTTATGCTGAGGATAGAAACACCCTGCTTTGATTCCCGCTCTATAGTGCGGAAGCAGTGGTTGGCATTTGTTCTAATGACTCAAGACAAAGTAATGAACTCCCATCCTCCCGGAGGCAACCAGGCCTCCCAAAGAACAGAAAGCCACTACTGCGATGTTGCATCTGGGAAAGCAAACAAAACTCTGGCTTGCACCCATAGATGCTTCTCAAGTAAATCTCAGGATGTCATCCTCCTGCTGTACTCTGCCTTGGTGAGGCCACCACTGGAGTACTGCATCCAATTCTGGGCTCCACAATTCAAGAAGGATATCGATAAGCTTGAGAGAGTCCAGAGGAGAGCCACACGCATGATCAGAGGGCAAGCAAACAGGCTTTATGAAGAGAGGCTGAGAGCCAGGAGACTCTTCAGCCTGTAAAAGTGCAGGCTCAGGGGGGACCTGGTGGCTGCTTTTAAGTACATAAGGGATGTGCATCAGGATCTGGGGGAACGCCTATTCACCAGAGCTCCCCCAAGGAAAAACAAGGACCAACGGTCAGAAACTCCTCCAAGACCGTTTTAGGCTAGACTTAAGAAAAAATTTCTTAACTGTCCGAGCCCCCAACGCCTGGAATAGACTCCCTCCAGAAGTGGTGCAGGCACCTACTCTGGACTCGTTCAAGAAACGCTTGGACGCTTATCTTGCTGAGATCCTCTGACCCCAGATGACTTCCTGCCCCTGGGGCAGGGGGCTGGACTTGATGATCTTCGAGGTCCCTTCCAGCCCTAATGTCTATGAAATCTATGAAACAATGGAAGCTTGGGGCAGGTCCCACAGAGGACTATTCCATGACAGCCTGCATTTCCAAGGAACAGATAAGACAGGCTACAGTGGCAACCAGATTTAGATTAGCACCGGGAATCAAAGACAAAAAGAAGTCCTTCTTTAGGTACATAGGGCACAGGAGAAATACAAATGGGAGTGTGGGGCCGTTGCTCAACAACTCAGGAGAGCTGGTTACCAGCACCCAGGAGATAGCTGAACTCCTGAACGACTACTTCACCTCAGTCTTTACCAGACCATGGGGAAAACCACGCCAGGTAGAGTAGAGGATAAGCATGTAGGAATAATCACCTCCCTACTGCTGCCATAGAATTGGTGTATATGTCTAATTTTATTAATCAGTCATGCAAGTCAGCAAAACTGAATGATTTTCATCTGAGAGTGCTGAAGGAGCTGGCCACAGTCATTGTGGTACCCCAGCACAATTCTTCCACAACTCATGGTGCTCTGGAGAAGTCCCTGAGGACTGAAAGAGGGCCAGTGTTGTGCCCATTCATAAGAAGGGCAGGAAGGAGAACCTGGATAACTATAGGCCAATCAGCCTAACTTCTACCCTAGGAAAAATCCTAGAAAAGTTTATCTGCAATAAGCTTGCAGAAGGTAGGATTCTGAATGACAGCCAGCATGGCTTCGTTGTGGGCAGGTCTTGCCTTACCAACCTCATCTCCTCCTATGACCAGATAACTCGCTACCTGGACACAAGAGAACAGGTTGACACGGTATACCTAGACTTCCAAAAGGCCTTTGATCTAGTATCCCATGATGTCCTCGTGAGAAAATTGGAGGATTGTGTGCTTAATTCCAAGACAGTCAGGTGGGTGAGAAACTGGATGCAGGATAGGACCCACAGAGTGATCAGATCTGTGTCATCCTGGTGAGAAGTAGGCAGTGGTATCCCACAGGGTTCAGCGCTCAGTCCAGTACTTTGCAACACCTTTATTAACAATTTGGATGTGGGGGAGAAGAGCTCACTGGCCAAGTTCATGAGTGACACCAAGTTACGAGGAAGGGTGGTCACACTTGAAGATAGGCTGCAGTTACAAGCGGACCCAAAACAGGCTAGCAAGTTGGGTAGACAACGTCAAGAAATGTAAAGTGCTCCACCTCAGGATAAGCAACTCCCAACACGCCTACAGGCTTGGTGGCACCAAACTGACTAGCACCACGAATGAAAGGGACCTGGGGGTAATAATAGATCTCAGTATGAATGAGCCGGCAGTGCGATGCTGTAGCCAGTATGGCAAACAATACTCTGGCATGCACCGATGCATTTCCAGCAAAGCCAAGGAGGTGACTCTTCCCCTCTGCTCAGCACTGGCGAGACCACAGCTGGAGTACCGCGTCCAGTTCTGGGCACCGCACTTTAACAAGGATGTGGACAAGCCTGAGACAGTCCAAAGAAGGGCCACCTGTGTATGATCAGAGTCTTAAAAGGCAAGCCGTACGAGGAAAGGCTGAGGGATCTGGGACTCTTTAGCCTGAAGAAAAGAAGGCTGAGAGGAGACCTGGTAGCAGCTTACTGCTACACTAGGGGAGTACATCAAGGGCTCGGTGAGCAATGGTTCACCAGGGCACCCGAGGGGGAAACTGGGAGTAATGGCCACAAACTCCTGGAAGATCGATTCAAGCTCAACATTAGGAAAAACCTCTTCATAGTCAGGGTGTCCAGACTGTGGAATAAGTTCCCTTCAGAGGTGGCACAATTGTCTACCCCGGAAATCTTCAAGACAAGATTGGACAGTCACCTTGCTGGGGTCACCTGACCCCCACTCATCTTTCCTGCTTGGTGTAGGGGGCTAGACTTGATGATCTTCCGAGGTCCATTCCAGCCCCTTACAATCTATGAATCTTCACCTGCTTACAATGCCTGCTGGCCATCTACACCGGACAGACAGGGCTCTCTCTATGTGTAAGAGCAACTGAACACTGATCTGACATCAGTTGCAGAAAGACACGAAAGCTTCCACGGCTACTCCATCGCTGACCTCAGGCTTACTGTTCTCAGGAAGAACAATTTTGAAAACCAGAACAGGAAACTGAGGAACAAGAAACCATCCCAAACTGGACTGTGTTAAGTATGCTTTAACAGGGACTACGGGTTCTTATCGTGTCACCTGGATTAGCTTTTTTGTGACCCCCTTGTTCCTACGGATGCTTGTTTAACTGTCTACTTCCCTCCCCCTCTCCCCACCTTGTCTTTTGTATTCTAATTTCTCTCTCTTTCTTATCCTGTTTTCTGCATGCCCTTTCAGAGCATCTGACAAAATGAACTTCGGCCCACAAGAGCTTGTGCTCCAATACACAATACAAAGTAACTTACTTTCATAGTAAAATCTTTAACGTGCTTAAAACAAGGTGTCTAGATATCACTGCCCACTTCATAGTTTCATAGTAGCTAGAGTCGGAAGGGACCTAGGAAGATCATCTAGTCCGACCCCCTGCCTTGGCAGGAAAGAGCACCGGGGTCAGATGACCCCTGCAAGGTGCTCATCTAACTTCCTTTT
>NW_017728931.1:134841788-134843187 GCF_001723895.1 Crocodylus porosus | reverse complement strand
CCAAGATCCTTTTCCGTCTCCGTGCTGGCAAGAGGGGAGTTCCCCAACCTGTAAGTGTGGTGCCGGTTCTTCCTCCCCATGTGCAACACCTTGCTAGTTAGTATAGACTCATCTGCTAAAGAAGAATGCTCAAAACTTTGAGAACAAAAACCAAATCTTTCAAACCGTAAATCTGATTTTAATACAAGCTCCAGTTTAATAAAAATGACTTTTGTAAAGCTTCCCCAAGTCCAAACTGATTAAAATGTTTTCTAAATGTGATCTAGCCATTATTTGCTGCCATTGTTTATTTAGAGAAATTAGAATGTATTTCCCATTACTTCACTCACATTCTTGCTTGTTTGCACATGACATATACCACCGCACCGAGAGCTGTACTGGCGTAAGCTACTGACTGCAGGGACTATCAACAGCTGTTCTACCTCCGCAACAATACATTCAGAGCTTGTATTCAGGCAGTAACAAAACATTTAAAAACCTGTGGTCAAAACAGAAAGTCCTCTTGATATCAAAGGTATTTGTTTCCCCTTCCTTTCCTCCTCCACACAAAATAAAATAAAAATAAAATAAAAAAATATATATATAAATCAGGATAGATTTTTAAAATCACCTCCAAATGCTGCAATGTGGGTAGCCAAGATTTAAAAGAGAAGAAAATATTACCATGATAAAGATCTACATCCAGAAACCTGGATAAACTCGTTCTAAACAACCTCGGAAATTATTAGATATGACTGCTGTATTTCTTTTCACTTCAAACTGCTATTTTTAAGCTGTGAAAACAAGAATTAAACCTTTATGGTTGGAAATTAAAAAATGCCTCTTAAATAAGACGCCTTTAACAGTAACGTTATTAACATTTAACTAAATTTCTTCAAATGTCACCATTAATCCCAAAGTCATATAATTTAACACCATTAAAATTCAAATCTTCACCCACCAGAAACTACGTAAGCAACAATAACAACAAGCCACTCAATCTTAAAGGATGGCATACGAAAACTTTGATATATATGAGAATTTAAACTTAAAAGTTATTTTACCATTCTTCAGATTTTGATTTCCTTCCCAGTCCTGGTAATACACAGTTTTAGTCTTCATGGATTAAAATTTAAAAGCTTCTAGATCATATTCTAAATCACCGATTCAAGTGAAGGAGCAAGAGAAAGTGTGTTTGAAGCTTCTTCCTCCTCCGCTTGGAAAACCCCACTTCAGATAAGCAAGCTACTATCTGTTGGTCCATGTTCTTACTGAAGAAATGATCCCACTGTAGCTACATGGACTACAGACATTCAAACAAAGACGTTATTTGTTCCAAAGAAGGGTCTTTCATGCTGCACATGAGTATTATCCACTGCAGCCTACAGCCTAGCATTCCAGCTAATAATGAACAAGGGGA
>NW_017728931.1:134804297-134841663 GCF_001723895.1 Crocodylus porosus | reverse complement strand
AAAAAAAAAAAAAAAAACCGCACACAGAATTTAGGCATCCTATTTTCAAATTTATTCCTTTAGGAAAAAAATGCAGTTTGAAATCCCTGTAGACATCATACAGGCCACCAGACTTCAAACCCATGCCGTAGCTAAAAACAAATCTGGAAGTTCTTGATCAATCTTCCTCAGTCATGGTATGTGTACTAAGTTTATTGCTAGAACCATGCATCTCTCTGAAATATTTAATAAGATAAAACTTTAGATAGTTGCTGGCAACCTTTTCCTGGACAAAATGGGCAAAACATATTATTCAGAATTGACAGAACTAATCTGTCCAGAAAGCCTGCAAAACGTGAGCACTACCAGGACTTGAAAGCAACTCCAAATTAAACATTTTCATGCACAGTTCTGCAAAGGAGGTGCAAATGGTGTGATGCATCACTGCAATTAATACAACACATACTTTTACTAGTTACAAAAGGAAACTAGAAGCTTTACTAAAATACCAACGGCCTAGGCTTATACAATTCAGTTTAAGACCAGAGCAAAACCAATGCAACTTTACTAGAAATGTGGATTACTTTGCTACATGATACATTTTGTATTAAAAAACAGAACAAGCTAAGCAAAAAATAATTTTAAAATACCGTTTCTTTAGTCCTATAGTCATTAGGATTAAATGTCCATCTCTCTCAGATCAACAAAACAAAATCTTGAGCATTTTGACAGTCCACCCAATACTTCACTGAAAGTTATTTTCATACAAATTAAAATGTTTCCACACCTCAGTTCATGTTTCTAGCCAGAGTTAAAAGCAGTCTGCAGCACTGTGAAAGAGGAGATATAATTTATAAGAGGAACTAAGACTGCAGAATTGCAGAGAAAAGAGTATCTTGATTAATAGATTAATACCATTAAAAAAGAGAGGGACATTTAACACTCACAGAATGAGGAGCTTTGAAAGAATCAGGTAGATTATAATGAGCCATGAAGTCAAGTGACTCCCTCACTGCTGGATGAAGAGAAATGCTATACTGCTAGACAATTTGTTTTGAATTTGGAATCAAAGGGGTGGGGGTGCAACTGCACCCCTCCCCTGGATCCACCCCTGTGTTTATGCATAGGTCAGGCTGCCTATCTACAAGGGTGTTTCTGAAAATAATGACAGTTTCAAAAATAAAACCATTTTGTAATCAACGATCACTTACTGGATCGCACCATTTCTCCATACAGTTGTAAACAATGATCTGACAATGAAGCTTTAGTCTTCCCTGCTGCCCTGTAGTTTCCCACTCATGGCATACAAAATGGTTTCATTTCAAAACTGCTGTTACTTTCTGAAATACTCTCATAAGTACATCTATTTTATTTTCTTAAACAAAGTACTAGTTATTATCCAATAGTTGCAACTGGGGCCTGAAAAAATTGCCACGGACTGTTTCCGATTCACTACGGCTGGTCACAGACATGGGGAAAAGAACAGAAAAATTGCTTTACTGGAAGAGTTACTTCAACCTGACTCCGCAGCATCTATATAAATCGCATGCTTCAGCGGGGCTTTTTGGAGCTTTTATCTAACAGCCGATTCAAAAAGCACCAAAAAAGCCCAACTAAATTGCCTGATCTATACAGATGTTGGGTGAGCCAGGTCCAGCTACTGCAATGCCTCTTCTGGGCATGCACTGGGCTCAGCATGGGGATGCACCAAGTTTAAACTAAAGTGACACTTTGGGGGTGGGAGGGAGGGGGTTACATCTATAAGTATCCCATATGTGCCTCGTACATGAGATCATGAACCACTGTTTTATTTTTCTTACCCAACAGTGCTTCATACTGAATCAATTTTATTCCATTTTTTATTACAGCTCTGAATCTCCCAATAATCTTTAGCTCTTCGACTACACTGATAGAGATTTCGGTAGCCGATACCAGTAGCCATTTTTAAGGAGGCGTGTCGGTCGGTACTGATCCAATTTCCAATACGCAGCCGGGCAGCTTGAAGAGCTGCATGCAGCTGGTAAGTCTGTTGTAGTGGAAGGGGAGGGCAGAGGGAAGGGGTGGGCAGATCAAGGCCCCTGTAGTGAGGGAGGAGTGGGGTTGGGGCAGGGGCTACCCAGCTGGGCCGGGCCCAGGCGCAGGATGGAGCTGTGGCTTGTCCGGAGAATGCAAGGAGTGGGACAGTTCCTGCTGCTGTGCACACCCCAGGAGGGCCTGGGTGGTGTATGCCCCCCAGATCTGCACAGGGCAGGGCATGCTGCAGCAGTGGGCTGGGGGCTCTTCCCGGCAGGGGGTTGGGCTGGGCTGGACTGCATTTGGGGCGGGCAGAAGCAGTGCTAAGAGAGGGACTAAAGGGGGGGGGGTTGCTGCCACCTCAAAATTCACCGTAGTTCCCCTGTAGCCTCCTCCCAGTGCCACTGCTGCCTGTCCTGAGCACAGCCCCAGCCCAACCCCCTCCCCAGACGCTGGGAAGAGCCTGGCGCAGCCCCAACCCCAGCCCGCAGCTGCAGCTCACCCCACCCTGCCCCGCACAGATCCAGGGACACATGCCCCCCGCCCCCATACCATCCCAGGGTGCATTAAGTGGCGCGAGCTACCACCGCCTCCCCCACACCCCTCAGACAAACTGTGGCTCTGTCCCACGCCCTGCCCCAGGCCACCTCATCTGGGCAGTGCCTGCCTCAGCCCCAGACCCACTCCCTCCCTCACCGCAGGGGCCCTGATCTGCCCCCCTACACCTCTTCCACCAAAACAGACTTTCTAATTTGAACACCGCTCTTCAGGCTGCAAGGCTGCGCTCCTCACTGCCTTTGTGCTGCACTCCAGCTGCAGGCATCCACGGGAATTTATCGACCAAATTATTAGCTATATCAAGCCAATATTAGACTGATGTATCGGTGTACCTCTATTTAGCTCCAATGCTTTTCATACTGAGGGTCTCTGTAAAATCCTCCGGAGTAGCCAATTTCTAGTGTTCATCTTCTCAACATGCTATGTTGCTAAAAATATTCTGATAGAAAATGCTTTTATACTTACCATGAGGATATATGGTCCACCAACACAATGAGAAACTATAAAATGAACGAGAACTGGTTTGACCTGCTCCCCACCATTTCCCATGTTTGCTACAGGAAGTACTGTTTACTTATTAGCAACAGCCAACACAAACTGTTTAATCATTTTTCTATACAAGCACTTGTCTCCATGTTTCTCATGATAAACAGTCTCATGAAATTAATTATGTATCTGTTCCCTTATCTTGCAAGGTATCTTACAGTATACATGCAAAGCAAGGAAGTAGAAAAAAGGAATATCCAGAACAGCCACATGCTCTCATTGCATGGTGTAACTATGTTTCACAACAAAGATACCAGGGTCATGTAAAAATAGATCATATTGTTTGTTTAATAATTAAACATGTTCAAGCAAAAAATGTATCTTCCGCATAGATAAAAGAGATCTAACAGAGAGAGAAAGGGATAGTTGGGGGGGAGGGGGTTCGCCTAAGAGCTTGAATAATTTCTCCAGAATAGAAGTCAGCCAAGAGAAAACCAAGAAAGTTAAACGTGTTTTTATATTGGCCCATGCAATTTATCTTCTAAACTGAAAACACTTTCAAGTGTGCAAAAATGTCTGGCATGAATGTTCAATGTTTCCTTAGTGTAGAAGAACCTGCTGCAGGCACGGTATGTTAAGAGAAACTTATATAAGATGAGAAGATAAAAGATTTAAAATTTGCCTGCAAGGAACTGACTGTAGCTCACCTTAATGAAAAATCCAATTTCATTACAGAAGTCGACTGACATTCTATAAGATCTCCTGGGAGATTCTGCATATTACAGGCTTCATGATAAGCTTTGTAATAAATGCCACTACTTCAGCAAATGTCATTGCTGAAGCATTTTTAAAACAATCCTTGAAAGACTCAAAATACTAGTTTAATATATTTGCCTCAGTTTCCCTTACTCCAAAGGCGCTTTGCATCAGAAAGACGACTTAGGAGGTTATTATACAGTTACAAAGAATGTAATAAACTGCCATCACCACCTTGCTCTTAAAAAAGCAATTTATCCAAGGACCTAACACTACTTTATTAATATTAAACAACCTTGGAAATTCTTCTGAGGGGTAGCCAACAAAGAGCTTCTATAGCATACCCCTGCTAAAAGTATAATAATCCTGCAAAAATGTAAAAGTTACTGTGAAAACACTAACATAGACTCACAATTTTTATAAAACAAGTGAATACCTCATAACAAAATGTATCTTGGATATTTACCACATGCTGTATGTTTTCGGTTTGTCATAACCAGGATCCCTGGTTTTCTCCAATTAAAAAAAATCCCCAATTTTCAGGTTAAAAAAAGTAACCCAAAATCCACACTTTCCCATGATCATGGAAAAATATACCACTATATAAGTAGCATTTCATTTTAATCATGGAAAAATGTGGATTTTGGGTTACTTTTTTTAACCTGAAAATCTGGGATTTTTTTTTAAATCAGACAGCCAGGATGTCTGGTCATAAATCACTTTATATTAGTAAATGCTTTCTAATAAGGGTTTTTTTGAGCAAGTAAAACTTCACTATTTAGTACTCATACCACATTTTATATAATTAACCAATCCCACTTGAAAGCCATAATCTGAAATCTCTCTGCAGCACGGTACTAGAAAGTGTAGTTAAAGATTTAATAGTATGTGAATTATGAAATGGGGAGACCAAGAAAATGGAAATTAGCAAGGTTCTACAACATAAAGGGCAATAGAACGAGGATGGAGGTAGACTTTTCTCATGAACACAGGGGACAAGACTAGGAGCAACGGCCTCAAACTATAGCAGGGGAAATTTAGATTGGAGATTAGAAAGACCTTTCTGATTCTGGGGAGGGTGAAGCATAAGAACAGGCCACCTAGAGGACCTGTGGCATCTCCATCCTTGGAGAGTTTCAAGAGCAGATGAGATGCGCATTGGCTGGGACAGTTTAGTCAAGGGTGATCCTGCCTTGAGCACGGGACTGAACTAGATGACCTTGTGAGGTCCCTTCCAACCACAGGCGGCAGAAGTGGGGGGCTAACAGGGCTTAGCCTCCACAAACATGGAGCAGCCGTAGGGCTGCGAGGAAACTAGGCTGAGGGCTTCTGGTGGGTGCAGCAGGGGAGAGGCAGGTACTGCCCAGCAGGCAGCATGAGACTGAGTGGTGAGCAGCTCATCCAGGCAGCATGGCTCCTGCTGCTACACACACCCCAGGAGGCATGGGGGGGGCATGCCCCCAATCTGTGCGGGGCAGGCTGCTGCTATGGGCCAGGGCTATGCCGGGCTTCTCCCAGTGGGAGAGGATCATGCTACGCTGGGAGCGGCTGGCAGCAGCACTGGGAGGGAGGCTACGGGTGGGGAGGGCTGCTGCAGCCACCCCAAGAGTCAGGATAACACACCTGACCTCCCTTCCCAGTACCACCGCCACCCACCCCAGTATAGCATGCCCTTCCCCTCCCCACCGGAAGAGCCCAGCACTGCCTTGGTCCCAGCCCACAGCAGCTGCCCCGCCCTGCCCTGTGCAAGTCAGGGGCATGCACCCCCCATGTCTGCTGGGACATGTGCAACAGTGGGAGCCACGACCCCCTCCCCACGCCCCTGGCTCCATCCTATGTCCCACCCCATCCCGACTGTGCAGGGCCTGGCATGGTGGGCATGGCAGTCCTGGGGGCTCCATCCCCTCCAGCCCAGGGGGCACAGCTGAAGCTGCCCCACTCTCGCTCCCTGCTCCATGTCCCCCCAAGTGGTGTGGAGCCAGAGCCGAGAGGCAGCCAGGGGGCAAAGGTTTTGTTGGCGCCGGCACCAGGAAACAACCCTGAGTGCAGGGGAAAGGGCAGCCACAGCAGATCCCAGCCCCAATTCTGGGCCTTACATGGCTCAGCTACCTCCTGACCCCTGCCTGGTCCCAGCCCCAGCCCCTTTCCTTCCTCCCCATCCCCCACAGACTCTCACCCAGAGGCGCACACGCGTGCACATGCTCAGCCCCTCCCCCCCCCAACATGTTCTCCTTCCACCTATGCTTCCAACCTTACTTTCCTATGACCCTGTGACTTTATACACCCATTTTATAGTAATGGTCTTATCAACTAGATGAGGCATAGGATAATTAATGTTCTAAATGTCAAATTACTGAAAATAAATTGCAGAACCAAGACTACATGTTCACAAAAATTTGCATAAAGGATTAAAATTGAGATATTCATCCATATTCTGCTCAAGGAGACTCCTACCCCCAACACTACATGCAAATACAGGATTCTAGAAATAAAGTCCAAAATAGTTTCAAGTAAATATACTACAATATATAGACAGACTTTGGCTGGGTGTTACTTAGGGCTTGTCACCATCTGTGGACCAGTTCTGCTTGTGTTACACCTAGCTAATTGTGTGTGTAAGAATAGTACTCATCTTTGATTCTCCTTCTTCCAGAAGGGTGTAGTTAGTATCTGCCCTTATTAGTACTTTATTATGTTTTCACAGTCTCACTGGTACGCAGGATTAGTGCCTTACAAACTGGTCAAGTAGCACTTACTCACTGCACTTGGAAAGCATTTCAGCCACAAAAAGTATAATCTCTAGTCTGGCTATGTTACTAACAAATCTGCAACCACCTGCAAATGTGGTTATCAAAGATGACTTATTACTACTATTCAGTGAGACAGAAGAGCCTTGTTTCCACTAAATACTATAACCAGAGGCATAGAAACCGCAGAGCTGAAAAACAAGCCCCATACAAGGATACAGTATCCTCCTACTGAATAATTTTCATGGAGGATTATAAAACGCATGTTAATTTGACAAAGTTCGAATTCATGGAACTCCTACTCTCACCATCATTTACATTATTGTCACATGCTTGGAATAGCCACCGTGGTGACTCGAGACATCAGCAGACTTCAGTATGGATTTCATGGCTTTTCCTAGTTTGTCATAATCCCTACATTATCTTAATATACTAATACAGCAGTTAACCTACAGAGATATTACACAGAGTTGTTCTCACGCAAACAGTATTAAAATTCACAATCCCCAAAGTATTTCAGGCATTTCATAATAATCCTACTCTAAGCCAGTTCCCCACCTCCTCTTGCTCCCACCCTTTCATACCAGGTACTGTTTAAAGCAGCAAAAAAAACATCACAGGCATGGCTTTCTGTGGCCTTAACACATGCGTGTGCCTTTGTATCTCTCACCTACCCAAATTATCCCACTAATAAATTGACTGTATTCAACCACAGTCAGAGTTACACTTAGCTCTGGCTTTTATTCGATACCAATGCTCCTGCAGAATTAATATTCTTTTCTAGCCATTTACAGTTCTGTATTTGGCATTATTATAACCTATCATATTCACAATAGTTCACTGTAAACTATATTTTCCCTCACTGATACTCCCTGACTGTGAAGTGGAGATGGGGTTACCTCTGCTGTATATGTAATTTTACATTGGTTCTTGGCCAGGAAACAGGAGAGTCTCTCTCTCCCTCATTCAATTTACAACGGACTAGCTTAGAGTGCCTGGACAGGACTTTGGTGACACTGATTGAATACTGATGATTGTATAGGTGGCCAACATGTGGCATGTGTGCCACAACTGGCATGGGTGTGGCATGGGACACACTGGGGCACGCTGACTGGTAAGTAGGGATCCTCATTTTCCATAATAAAAAAACCAAAATTATCCAATTAAAAGCCATAAAAATCCACACTTTTTCATGGTAAGCCCTCCCCATAAGGCTGACTGGCCAAGAGGGCTACCCTTCAGGTGACCCCGCCCCTTGCCACTGATTGGTCAAGGGCTGCTGATTGGAGGGGACAGGCAGCATAACTGGCAACCATCTCGGCCAACCGGCAGCAGAGGGAGGACAGACATCTTGGCTGCTTCCCTGCATGCCGGCGGCTTCTCCTCTGCTGTGGATTGCCGCAGCAGCCATGAGAACCACTGGCTCCCACTGGGGACACTGGGGAGCCAGCATTTTATTGTCAGTAAGTTCCCCCTCCCCACCCCTAGCGATTCTAAAGATTCTCCGTACAAACATAAATTCCATGCTTTTCCACGGCAAACAGATCTCTCGAATCCCCGCTAAAGCAGCATGCACAAAATGTTTGTGTGTACGTGCGCACATACATGCACGTGCAAGAGAAGCTGATGTACATATATAAATCAAAACAGACACCTGCATGTACACACAAATTTCCACATAAAAAATAAGATTGTTACAGCTATGGGTGGTTGCCTCATAGGCTGGAAGCCTTCAGAGTGACATCATTTATATCATGCAAACATTTAACAGCATTACAGAATTAACAAGAAGGCTTCTAGATGTTCAGTTAGTGCACGGCACTAATATTTATGTAATATACAACCACGTCATCTAATTAGTTACATGCATTTTGTAATTAATGTATATTATTCTTACATTATGTACTAGGTCACTGTTAATAACATTATTTGTGCGTATATTTAGAAGAGGCACACTAATTTACAAATATCCTCTCAAACTTTTCAAAATGTAAGTGTTTATTTAACATTTTCTTTTCAGAAACAAAATGGGCTCATTTTTCATTACATTTACTTTTACATTTATTCTAGTAGTCGATATCATCTGCAATTCATTTTACTGCATATTCTATCAGTAATAGGCTGTGAAGGCTTTATCATCAGTAAGATTTGCTGCATCATAATATACAGCTGTAACAGCAACCCAGTTCTAGTATTTCAGACTCCAGCATAAAACCCTGATCGTTTTATGTAAAAGGCAAACTATATTGATAGATTTAAATGCAAGTAGTAGGATTACGCATTGTAAGTATTCATCACTGTGTATCCCTACCAGTCATTCTTTTCTCTCAGCAGTAGCCAAAAGTAATAATAAAAAAGGATTAATGCAAGTTAGAAATTCATCATTTCTAGCGTCATTTCTATTTCTGCCTTAGACTTCGTCCATAACATCCAGATGAACAGAGGCAGTGAAGGCAATTGTCAGGGAAACGCTTTCTTTTTCTATTAATGAATTTGTGAAAGACTCTTCTCACAAACATGATCTTAGTAATACAAGACTGATCTATGACCATAAAATTCTACAGCACTCTCTCAACTTTCAGCTGTACAGATATCAAGGGAAAATTCAGAGTCTGCTGTCAAAACTGCACATACAGGGAACGTTAAGGAAGAAAAAAAGAAAACCCACACTGAATCAAGTTACACTATTGGGAGTCTAGCAAGCACTGCTATACAGAAGAGTCGATTCCTTCCAAAAGTCTACCTGTGAAGAGTGGGACGTGACTGCACAGTCAACTTTGGGATTGTACCATACAGCACTGAAAACCAAATTCAGAGGTATAAAAAGTTGCTTTCATGCCACAGCAATGGCAGTGGCTGGACAACAACAGCCATCACCCATTTTACACGTCCTTCAAGTCTGGGCCTGGGGCTGCTCTGCTGGCCCACCCCTAGTTATGCTATTGACCAAGTTAATCTGAGAACCTGAAAATTTCTGAACTAAACCAGTCCAAAACACAGATTTTACTCTTTTGACATGGGGTAGGTGCAAAGAACTCAATGAGAACAAAGACCCTACCATCCAGAGGGAAACGAATACTCCTCCAACACTTTTGGCTCTACTACATAGAACTTATGGGAACTAATACATGACATGTATCACAGGATCATGAGAAAGTAAGGTTGGTAGGGATCCTTTCCACTGGAAGGGACTTCACAAGGTCATCTAGTCTAGGGCCTCTCTCAAGGCAGAATCATCTCAGACTAAATGATCCCATTCAAACTGCTCTTGAAAATTTCCAGGGATGCAGATTCCATAATTTTGCTAGAGTAGCCTGCTCCAGTGCTTTACCACCCTCATAATCAGAAACTTCTTCCTAATCTCCAAACCTAAATTTTCTCTGTTGAAGCTTGAGGACATGGCTGCTAGTTCTGTTCCCTGTAGCTCCAGAGAATAATCTATCTACATCCTCTCTACCCTTTCAGGTATTTGAAGACTGTTACCAAATTCTCCCTCAATCTTTATCATCTCCAGACTAATAACTCTGGTTCTTTCATAGTAGGTCTGGCTTCCCAGGCTTCTAATATTTTGTCACTCTGCTGGATTTTTTCCAGTCTGTCCACATCCTTCTTGAAGCGTGGGGCCCAAAACTGGACACAGTGCTCCAGGTCAGACTTCACTAAAGCTGAACAAAGAGAAAGAATCACATCCTTTGATATACAAGCAATGCTCCTGTTAGTACAACCCATATACCGTTGGTCTTTTGTGCAACAAGAGCACGCTGCTGGCTCATATTCAGCTTCTGGTCCACTGTAACCCCCGGATACTTCTCTGCAGTACTAGAGCCTAACTACTCCTTGCCCAGTCTGTATTTTTGTATGAAATTATTCCATCCCAAAGGCACAATTTTGCACTTCTCCTTCTTTCGGGGATGTTGGTTGTAGCCATGTTGGTCCAAGGACATAGGCAGACAAGGTTCTTTGGGTAAATGCGGTATCTTTTATTAAACCAACTAAATAGTTGGAAAAATTGTTCTTTGCAAGGTTTCAGGCACAAACACCCTGAAGAGTCATGCCTATCCTTCAGCATCATATCTTCTGTCAGTCTCTCACAAATGGACTTCTTGATAATTTTTTCCAAAATGTTACCCAGTACCAACATTCAAACTAACCAGCCTAGTTTCCCAGATATTCCCCCCACCCCACTTCTTAAAGACTGGCACCACATTGCCACTTTCCTAGTCTTCTAGGACCTCTCTTGAGCACCACAGGTCTTCAAAAAGCTTCACCAATGGTCCCACAATGACTCTAGCCAATTCCTTCAGCACTCTCAGGTGTAATCCATCCAGTCCTGCTGACTTGAAGCCACACAGAAAGTAAGCTGTGTGGACATGGCCTATTATGGCAAATAGGTTGAGAATCACTGACTTAGAGGCCTATAGGGATTGCTTCTTGGGCACAGAAGAGAAGGAATCCGCAGTCACTTTTTTTCCTATGCTGCTTTCCTAGATTAAAGATCTCTGCTACTCCTTTCTCCACTACTCTAAAGAAGTACAACTGACCCAGAAAGAGACTCTGTAATATCCCAGACTTCATATTGTAATCCTGGAGACAAAACTAAGCAGTTAATATCCTGGGAAGTTTTTCTACGTTTACAAAGCACTATTTACATGCATGGGTTAAAAAATAAATAAATCAGCCCATCGCAGGGCACCAAGGGCAGAAACTGCCTAGAGAGGGGGCCCCAGGAGCCCGACAGAACCTCCACAGCTGCAGGTTCCCATGGCAGCAGGATAACAAGGGAATTAGCCTACACCCGCACCCAGTCAGCTGACCAGAAAGCAGCAGGACCCTGGGCATATATAAGCCTCGGAGCTGGAACTGGAGACTGTTAGTTCCCCAGCAGCTACCAGGCAAAGGAGCTCCGGCAGAGAAGAACTGCCCAGAGACGCTGTGGCCGCCCAATATGCTGCTTACAGGACTAATGGGGCTCCAGGAGCTCATCACGTACCCTGGGCTGTGGGGCACTTAAGGGTCAGGGAGGAGTTTGTCTCTTAAGGGACAGAATGCACCCTGCACTGTTTGTATTATGTTATAGCCCAGGTGCTCATATTTGGTTGTTGTTTGTACACTGGTGGACTGGGATGAGGCTATTTGGGGAGAAGAAGGCCTCATTAGGGCTGCAGCGAGCCCAGCACCAGCAAGGGCATGGAGATAGGGCTGCAGGAAGCCCCATACCAAAGAAGATGCCGCTACAGGGGCTATAGAGACCCCAGCACCAGAGAGGGCACCACTACAGGGGCCCAGGGCCTAGTGACACTGGGAGGCAAAGCTATTTTGAGGCCTTATAAAAAGGGACAACATTTAATTACCACCTATGAGGCATGGAGCTTAGTAAAGGGGAGGTTTTGGAGCCACACATCTAGCCCATAAGGCTTGGGGTGTCCCTACCAAGAGCGTGGTCCATCAAGTGAGTCATCTACCAAGAGTGGGACCCATCAAGGAGTCCAAAAACCCACAGGGTTTAGAGGGCGTCCATCAGGACTGTGACTTAGCTGCAACTCAAGGGCAGCCTCCCTATTTATTATTTTCACCAGCAAGGCATGGCAGGCAAGGTTAGAAGGTGCCCGTAGCGTGAAGCCGGCATGGTCACGGAGCCCTAAGGACATCACGGCCGTCCCTGGGGACCCCGCACCATGACACAGCACAATAGGGAAGAGTCAGACCTCAAGAAAGTGAAAGGAAGGAGAATTCCAATTTAATGTTTTTAATTCACACAGTTTTAACTTTAATGTTGTATTTCCTTGTACTACAGTGGTTAATAAGGCAGTCTACTTAGAGGCAGGAAAACACTGTTTACACATGTTCTATTTTTATGCCATTTATTTTATACCACACCATTTTTAACTATAATTCAGTTGTTTTGTAAATGTTTGACAAATTGCTACATTACATTTACTTCTTATTCAACAATAGCCTGGATAAAATGAGATAATTCTCATAATGCATTTCAATAGAACCAGGTCCCTATTTGTTTTTTCCCCAGTCAGAAGGAAAATTACCTTTCCTAGGAAATAACCTTATTCTAGCTTGCAGTTAGCTTTCATTAAATGACCAGGTAAAATATTTATCAATTAAAAAATACAAATAAAAACGACCAACTGAGCCACTCTTCTTGCCCATTACTGATCAAATTAACAGCTCCAATTACTGAGAGTAAAACACTGGAGAAAAAAGTATGTCAGTCCATTTGACAGCACTATTCATAACTACCCCTTCTGTTTAGCAGCTGCCTGCTCATATGGCTGAGGTCTTTTACATCAACACTTAGGCTATGGACAGACATTCAGTATGAGTGCCAAAAATTTCTAGTGCCATGCTAACATGGTGGAAAGCTGTGGACTTTGTGAGCTCTCTAGCAAGGGAGTAATAGCAGGGTTGCTCCTTGACCCCCAATTCCCCTGCCAAGGTGTCCAGTCCTTGACAGCTTGCCTTCTCCCCTGCCAGGGAAGGAGATAGGCTGTCAATGAGCAGCTGGCAGCTGCTGAAAAACAACAGTCCTCCACACCCTCCTCATCCCTGGGTATTCCCCCCACCCCCTGCAAAAGCCCAAGGAGACCCGGAACCATCCACAAAACTGGGGGCAATGGCACTGCTATTCAAGTACTACCAGGGAGTCCTGGCGATATTCAAGGAGTGGGAAGCCATGCCACCACCTGAACAGTTCCGGGGCTTCTCAGGACTGTTCACGGGGACCAAATTTAGATTAGCACCAGGAATCAAGGACAAGAAGAAGTCCTTCTTTAGGTACATAGGGAACAGGAGGAAAACAAATGGGAGTGTGGGCCCACTGCTCAACAACTCAGGAGAGGTGGTTACCAGCACCCAGGAGATAGCTGTTTGAACAGTTCTGGGGCTTCCCAGGACTGTTCACAGGGGGCTTGGTGGGGAGCCTGATACTCTTGAACAGCCCTGGGTATTGGCACTGCCATGTAACAACCCCAAGACTGGGAGTTCTCATGGCAGTGGGAATTGGTGCCAGTTTGAACAGCCTAGGCATTGTTTAAGTGGTACAGCAGGGTCTCCTCGGGGCTCCTTGACAGCTCACCATCCAGTAGGTTATATGGGAACCAGCACTCTCCCTCCACTCCTTTCCCCTTGGTGCAAGGAGGGAGGGATAGCAGACTGGGAGTCCTAGAGATGCCAAGATAAGCATATAGGCATAAAAAGGTGGCACTAGAAAACCTCTCTCTCAGCAAAGTTACTGCTTAGAAGAGAACAGAGCAGCTGGTTTTGTTCTGTGAAAAAATGCCTGTATACTAGCCTTTCATGCTGAGAAAAAGGTGTTTGCTCTTAGCACAAACCTAACACCTGTCTGCGGTCTCAGAAAACTAAGCTGATCCAAATTGGATTCATCTAATGGTTAGAAAGCTCATTTCTACCCTAAATTCATGACCAATTTATACTCAACTGTTCTTGAGCTAACATTGTTCTTTAATTTAAATAGTTCTTCGCCATCCCCCAGGTTTAATCTTCTGGACATTAACAGAGAAAGCAAGCATATGCTTTTCTGTATATAGAGGCTAAACAAGCCTTATAAAAGAGCCCTCCATACCCACAATCATCCTGGTATCCCTTTCCCTATGCTTTCTCCAGTTTGAAACCATATCTTTCCTGAACCGAGGTTATCAAAACTGCACACAGTATTCTAGACACAGCCTCCCCAGTACTCTGCACACTGGCAATAAGGCTTTACGGTTCCCAAGAGTGAATAGGTGGGGGATTGCGAACAGAAAATGGGGAAAACAATTTTAAAAAATTAAACATTGCCAACAGGTACCAGAAAGTAACGTACAAGGTGAAAGTCAGTCAAGGTTCCATTTCTGTTCATGTTAAAGATGTGCAGGGTAAGTATACAAGGTCATTTGGGTAAATGGTGCTCTCTTTTATTGGACCAACTGAACAGCCAGAAAAAAAATTGTTCTTTACAAGCTTTTAGGCACAAGGGGGTGCTTGTAAAGAAATTTTTTTTCCAACTATTCATTTGGTCTAATAAAAGTTGTCACATTTACCCAAATAACCTTGTCTGCCTATGTCCTGAGACCAACTTAGATACTTATCCTGGGTGTGGGTTGGAGCTAATGCAAGTTGTGATGATGGACCAATATACAAACTCCAGTTTCCACTGATGTTCACTACAAATGGAGCTGGCGCACACCACTCCCTTTATACTGTTTCTGCTATTTAGAAGTAGAAGAATGTAGCCCAGTTCACTCCCACTAAGGATTTCCAGGGCAGGCATGTCACCAGAAGTGGGGAAAGGTAATATAATCAGTTCCTCCCCCTCTCGTTGTTCCTAAAATGATAGGCAGGAAAGATCACAGTCTGATCTAGAGCTGGCCGAGAATCGTCCAACAAAACAGATTCTCATCGGATAGTACTAATTTATTTAAACACCTCTCTACACAGGAAACATGCCAGCTTCAATAAAGCTTTCATCAGGAAATGATTCTCAACTCTCCAGGTCGAATTTCTCACTGAACCCAGTGAGAAAGACATGCACCCACTACTTAGGGCACCCACTAGGAATACAGGAGGCACAGCTTCAAATTTGTTTGGCCTAAGTTAGTCTGCCCAGACTCTGGAACAGACTCCCAGCGGTGGTCGCGCAGGCACCTACCCTGGAGACCTTCAAAACGAGACTGGACACGCACCTTCCTGGGGTTATTTGACCCCAGTAGTCTTTCCTGCCCAAAACAGGGGGGCTGGACCCCATGATCTCATGAGGTCCCTTCCAGCCCTAAACTTCTGTGAATCTGTGTGTAACCATCAGTCCCCCACATCTCAGGTAAGCAGCCTGACCACCAAAATAACAACTATGCTAACACAGGTGAGCCTGCCTCCTCTCCTCAGTCTTCCCACCCAACTTTTTGTTTTGTTTTGTTTAATCTTTCTTCAATGCAAATGCAGAATGGGAAAAAATAAACTTTTAAACTAATAATTTGCAGGACAGGAAAACCATTCCCTGCTCAGCTCTGACATATAAAACACAGTGTTCCAGCTGCCACTGTGGTGGACACAGGGACCCACAGCCACCAGGTGTCATTTAAGGCAGCCCTCAGATTGCTAGCCTCAGTTTAGATTATAATGCAAAACCAACACTATAAATCAAAGACCTGCAACCAAGTCACTTGTACTCGGGCCCTCTCAGGACATAGCTAAGATAGCTAATTCTGGTTCCCCAACCTACCAACTTAGCAAGCTGGGGGCAGAATATAGTCTCCACTAAACCAAAGTGAAGAGATTTCTCAAATTATATACTACTGTTCTTGAACAGTGTTCATTGCAGTTTACCTAACCTTGTTCTACTTTGGTAGGGGGGAGGGGGGAGGTTAAAAAAGGTAATCATCTTTGAGCAGATAAATTTTAGCTCTTCTTATACCTTACAGTACAAGTAGGAAACCTGTGGGTAAGGTCTGCGGGAAAGAAAAAGTTTGAGTCGCATCAGGAAGCTTCCTTGTCACTTTATCTATACTGGTTGGCTTCAACTTGAATTTGAATCAACCTGTAGAAACACATTAAGGCAGATTTAGATACCTGCCTGCTCATAAATCAGTCATGTCTATGTCAGACTAAGTACAATTTATTGAAAATCTGAGCAAGGAAAATATTAATCATGGCCAGTCATACTGATTCTGTTAAAAAACTAAATGGCGTGTAAAGCAGAGAAGACAGAGATCCCCTTAAAATATTGTAAGTGATCTTAATATTCATGCAGGACCAACCTCATTATTTTTATGTCTAGAAGCCAGCTAGAGGAAGGGCAAGAAGTGACAGAAAGAAGAAAGCAGATAGCAGGCTAAGGAAGGCTGTTAGACAGGAAAGGCAGCTCCGGAGGAAAATACTGCACAAGCTTTCAGCTTTTCGGCTTCTCTTCCTTCCTTCTGTCCACCCTTCTGCCTGAGTGTCACCCAGTGAGCAACTCTGAAGCACAGGTCTCAAGGATTATCTTGTACTCCTTGGATCTAAAAAGACAAGCCCCAAGCTCATGGAAGGTACCAGCCTAATGAGGCCTAGTCTACACATTTTTTCCTTTAACTAAAGCAGAGCAAAGTCAAAAAGCAGGCACATGCATACCAGTTTAAAGTAGTTTATATCAGTGTATAGCTCATATTAGAGATAGTGAATTTGCATCCATATGAATCATTTCCACCATTTCATTTTAAAATGGCTGTCTGGAAAGTCCATAAATAAATTTGAGCAGTCTGTAAAAGCACAAGGCCTCCTGTCTGCTTGCTTAAAGGTCCCTCCCAAAGAGAGAGCTTGAATAAAGGACAGTGAGAGGAGAGTAGCACCACCTGGGCTCAGTGAAAGCCCAGCATCCAGCAAAAAGTCTTCTCTCACGGCCCTAGAGCCACATGCTGGCGTTGCTGGTTCAGGGAGGCTTCTTCAGGGGTCTGTATCAAGAGAGAGGGAGCGGGGCCAGGAGGGATAAGGAGGGGGGGGCGGGGAAGGCCAGTATGGATGACACTTCTTTCTGGCCCAGGAAACAGAAGGGGGAAAAGTCCAGCATTAACCCTCACACGGCCACTAATAGCCACTGGCTGAGCACAGTACCTTGTACACAAAGCAGCAACGGAGCTGGCTCAGGGTGCATGAGCAACTGCATGCGGTCTGTGGTATCTTATGGAACAGCTTGTGGTGTGGACAAGTTTCATAGATTTCATAGACATCAGGGCTGGAAGGGACTTCGGAAGATCGAGTCCAGCCCCCCGCCCGAAGGGCAGGAAGTCAGTTGGGGTCACAGGATCCTTTGGGTACATTTGATATCTTTTATTAGACCAACTCAAATAGTTGGAAAAATTCTTCCTTGCAAGCTTTCGGATATAAATACCCTTTGTCAGGCTGAGAAGGCATCTGCAGTTGGGTGTGTGCTCTTCCTGGATGGTATGAATAGTAAAGAAGTCAGATTTCAGGTATTTATACCCAAAAGCTTGCACAGAATTTTTCCAACTATTGGAGTTGGTCTAATATAATATATCAGATTTACCCAAAGAACATTGTCTGTCCATGTCCTTAGACCAACATGGCTACAACCTATAACCCTGTGATGTGGAAACACATTATTACTTACAGAAACTTATATAAGGAGCTATCTACAGAAAAGATCAGTGTTGTTATTGCCCTTGAAAGAGTCTGGGGCCTCGCCTTAATGGATCCTCCCACACCAGGAAGTTCCTGCTCCCTCACCCAGACTGTCCCCTGGGAGGTCACACTCCCTAGATGACTCATGGTATCATGCAGTCAGCCAGACTCTGAAGGGAAAAAAAAAAGCTACTTTCTGCCTTCCAAATACAAAGGTGTGCGTCTTATTGGGAGCATGTCATATGCAAGAAAATGTAGTACTTCCTCTCACCATCTACTCCAGGGGTGGGCAAAATATGGCCCGTGGGCCGGATCCAGCCCTCCAGTTGATTGGATCCAGCCTTCAGGCAAGCATCCATCAATTAACTGTATCCGTCCCCACCTGCTGCACTCTACATAGGGCCGAGTCCTGCCAGCTACTGCCTAGAGCAACATATGCTGCACTCTCAGCCTCCCCAACTGGAGAGCTCCAGCCCCAGCTGGGACACACGGACTGGCCAGAGCTGCTGCAATGCCTCCTCCTGTCTCTGCTGCAGCGCTCCGGGCAGCAGGCAGGGAGGAGAAGCTGCAGTGTTGAGGGGAGCAAGGCAGGGGTGGGCTCTGCCTGCAGCTCACTTTGGTTCTGCTTATGCATGGCAGGGCTGGGGAGCATATAGATGGAAGGGAGGCATGAAGGAGCTCAGCTGATCACAAAGCCCTGCTGGGCAGGCATGGGGACAAGCAGGTGGAGTGGAAGCAGCAGTAGCAGCCACCACCAGCACGGGTTTGGTGCTGCCCTGCTGGGCAGGCACAGGACAGGCAGATGGGATGGGAGGGAGCAGCAGCAGGAGTCAGTGCAGGCTTGGCTGCAGCCCCGCTGGGCAGGTGTGGGACAGACCAAGAGAGCCGGTGGTACCAAGCTAACCTCCCTGCCCCCACCTTTCTTCCAGGGGCTTCTCTTGCTGAACGTGGGCAGCAGCTGCTTCCCCACCCCTTTGCAGCATGCTCCAAGCGCTGAACTGCCCCACACTCCCCGACCTGTGGAGGGGCCAGGCTCAGCCACATCACAAAGAGCAGGTGGGGGGGGAAGACCCCCCACAGGCACACAGCCAACCCAACCACATCCCAACCACACCCCAACCACATCCCAACCACACCCCACACATGCACCCACATCCCCTCACAAACCCCACCATATCCACACCCTAAACTGTCCCACACACCTCACCATGCCCACATACACCCATAACCCACCCACACTCCACACACACACACAACCCACCCCACCATATCCACACCCCAATCACACTCACACCCCACACACACATCCCACACCCACACACACCCTCACTCCACAAACACACATCCACTGTCCCACACCCACCTCCACCATACCCACACACACCCAACACTGTCCCACACATCAACCTCACCTACACACACACAACCACATACTCACTCAGCCACACACCCCCCCCCACAAAAACCCCCTACCCTCCCACACAGTATCCAAGCAACCTCCCCCCTCTCCAAAAAAAGTCCTTCCTGGGCAAGGGGAGAGACTTCTGGTAGCAGGAGTCATGGGTTAGGGAGTGGGATAGGGTTACCATATTTCCAGTTTCAAAAAAGAGGACACCTGTGGGGGGGAGGGATGGAGGGGAAGGAGAGGAGGAAGAGGTATAGGATTGGGAAGGGCAGTGATATGCCCCCTGCCCCCCAGCCCTGTTGGTGTCCCGCACTCCCAACCCGCAGACCCTGCCCTCCACAGCCCTGTCAGTGCCCGCACTCCTGTCCTGCATCCCCCTGCCACCCTCCAGCCATGCCAGTGCCTTGCACCCCTAAGCCACAGCCCGCTGCGTGCCCTCTCCCTTGTCAGGGCCCCGTATGCAGAGCATGTGATCCTCCAACAGCCAATCACTTTCCCCTGCTGCCCCCAGCCCCAAGTTAAAGCAAACACAAAACAAAAACCCAGACATTTGCTTGCATTTTAAAAACTCACCTGGACAGAGTACAAGGAGCCAAAACAGAGGACATTTCTGGGAAAACCCGGACATATGGTAACCCTAGAGCAGGACTTCTGGCCCCAAAAGGTGACCATGGGGCAGGTCACCTCTCAAGGGATGGAGCTACCCTTGTGACCCGTGACAGCTTACCAACATTTATTAAGCAGCCCTCCAGCCAAAATAACTGCCCACCCCTGATCTACTCCCTACCCCAACACATCTTTTTCTCATTATTGGTATGAAGTTCAGGATACTTTTGCTCATCCCGAACCTTCTTCACTGGTCTGTCAGGGAGCTTCTATGTTACAATATAATGGAACGGGCAACAGTATCATTTTCATTCTATCAGCTTCTTAAATTTCATTTCAACTTTGTTGCAACTTCGGTATTTTTATTTTTTATTATAATTTTAAACTGCACCCAACAATGTGTGCTATGTGCACCTCCAGCATATATGGTGACAGGCAAGAATGCTAGTCTTCCTTAACTGAAATTTGAAGGACATACAAGTGTCTAAGTTGGGCTCAGCTAAAGCAGAATTACCACTCAGATTGTGCTTTAGGCATGCTTTATCGCAGCCACAAGCAGCTGAGCACAGAGCAGAAAGAAAAGGAAAAAACAGAAAAAGAAAAAAAGAGGGGGAAATAATTTTAATTTTCTAACAGAAAATAATTTAAGGAGCCTGTTCGTAACTTGCTCAGTTGCAATGAATCTTTGATATCTCTATATTAGACAGGCTTTACATCTTTTTGACCTGTTTACTATAAGTTTATTAAATATTATGATATAATTTAATGCCACCACTGTTACCCTCATGTTAAGCCTGCAATTCTGTGTCCTCAAGGTCATAAATATTTTTTACTTCTATCAACACTAAAAGATTCACTGCAAAATACGTGGGTATGATTTTGTTTTATTTCATTATTACCAGCCTCTCTCCAGATAATAATATACTACTATGTTTTGAACAAGCTGTTCTTGGGCACTGCATACATATAAAACTCAAGAGGCCCAAAGAAATATATGGTATGGGTCAAGATCTAGCTGGACCAGCTGAAGACACAGCAGTTAAACAGTGTTTGTGTAACCCAGAGATCAGGAGTGGATCCAGGGGTCTGCTGGGGGTGCAGCTGCACAGGATCCTTTGGGGAGGACCCAGTGCGGTGTAAACTGGACTCTACCTTGACAGCAGCAGAGGCACGAGCCAATCTGGAAAAAGGTGCCCATGGGGAGAAAAGGAAATTAGAAGATCTGAGGATACAAGCTGCCCCTGAACCATGAATTACATGAATTGTACTCATCAGAAATCTTTACCAGTGAAAGTTAAACAAATCCATCATGCGTGAAAAAAATCTCAAGGATACTTTCCTTACAAAGGAGATGTATTCAGTTGCAAAGTTCAAAGATATTTTTTCTGGGTAGGCTGAAATCCCAGTTCAGCTTTTCTTTCACCTAAAAATCATCCATCTGTAAACACAGGCAAGATGCTTCTTAGAAAAAGGTAGCTGTAAAGCAGTAAAAAAGAATGTTTCCATCACATTTACAGAGGCATGCCCAATATACCTCACAAAAGAAGAAGAAAGCAAAAGGCTGAAGAAGCTGTTGTTGTATTTATAGAATGACAGAAGTTATAATTTAAATAGTAACTCAGATAAGCATCAAATGAACAGAGATGCAATAATTAGTTTTCACTGATATTCACTCCTCGATATTCACAAAGAAAAGGCTGCCTGCATAAAATGGTAGCACGTTAAGCAGGTCGAGAACTTCAAAAGGGGTTCAAAACATGCATGAATGCAACAAAAAGCCTGGTCTTCACCTGCATTATACTTTCACTTAACCAACATAAGAACACAGATTTTTAAGGGAATATTTTGCCTTGTGTACACTTTGCAAAGGCCAACAAAGGGCTTGACCACATTAAAAAAAATAAATCAGGGGCATTGTTAAACAATACCAGCATCTAAAAAACCTTTATGTAAACAGGGCCAAGTTTAGCTTCATCATATCCAGCAGACGCATTAAAAACCAAAAACGGCCCCATCTACATTACAATTTTAAAACTAACCATCTTATTCCAAAGAGATGTCTACCTTCTTCAGAAGCATAGACAAGCCAAAAAAGAAAATCTGAATTAAACAGCACTGACATGTATTCCCTATTTATCAGCACGTAGGTGTGAGGGATTCATGCTACTCCTAGAAACTGGAGACAAGTGACAGCCTTGCATCGCCACAGTTATTAAATTCATGACTGACAGTGGGCATTGGCAGTTCAGATGCCGTGGGGACATGTATTATAAAAATAGACAAAAAAAAGAATTAAAGGAAGGCTTAATCAGTAACCTGAAGTTGTGTTGGCAATGTTAAAAGATTGTTGAGTCCCTCTCCAAAAAACAACCGCTGAGGGGGCTCTTTGCAAATAAGTCAGATTCAATTCCCAGGGAATTGTTGTTATACGGCGTTTATTAAAATAGCATTGCTATCTGTTATTATTCTGTCGGCTACCATAAACCAAGGCAAAGCTTTACTGAATCACACTCTTTAAAAGAGACTTACTGCTATTGTGTTTATTCTATATTAACTAAAAAGAATACATTTAAAAGAAGGAAGCACACGGATCTACAATTAAAATAATCAGATCCCAATATACCAAAAGGGTCTCCCTAATGCGCGTAAAATAATTGCACTACTATCACAAATGCTTTGAATTAACAATGATAAAAGGTACATACAAGTCAAAAAAATATATAGCCATAAAAGCCAAAATTGCCTTTCAGAGCTGTTCAGACTGGAGTCCACAGTACAATTCAGCTGATAACACAAAGAATCACAATATATAATATATGCCAAATTATATCAATTTGATAATACAGAACATTGCAAACGTGAAAAAGCAAAAACACTGGGCATCGAAGCCCTACTGAGCTCAAAAAAATGTATAAGGGATATGAGAGAAAAAGACACCAGAAACAGAAACAGCACCAGCATTAAAAATTGTTTATGGGAGATAAAAAAAAGAGTCTAAAAAAATTAGGTAACACAATAACTCAATTCAGTAAATTTTCAACTTTTCAACTATTTTTAAATTAAGCCTTTAAGTGGCAAGCTTTACACAGGGTACAGCTACAGAGAGATAAGGAGTGAAGTAGAGAAAAAAAAAAAGTATAGGGTTTTTGAAGTATTAATGTATAAACCAAGTTGGGGATAAGTGAAGCCCAAATGATGCACCAAATCAGACTGGTATCCTGCTGTCCCATCACAGAATCAAATTAGCTTAGATACCATGCCCAGTTCTCTGCCTTGTACCCTGTTGATCATCTGCAACTCAAGTCAAAAACAGCAACGTTTTCCCACTACATGCTGGTGGAAAACAAGAGTGAAGAGCAGAAGCCTCAGGAAAGCTCAAAGGAATTCCCTCCTTTTGAGCCTCCAGGCAAAAACCCGAGAGATACGCCTGCAGCTCCAAAGGAGCAAACCAGGGAGAGTTGCAAAGAAAGCTGCTGCTGTGGGGAAAGAAAGCAACAAAAGGACACTCATATTGTTGCCAAGAATTGAAGATGTAACAGCACAGCTGCTGCCCAAAGCCTACACAACATATTCTCAAGAAAGGGATTCGAAAATGATGGATAAAAGGGAAACCATTCCAGCTTCATTAACCAGAACTGCATTTGTATGCAAGTAGTTACCTTCAAAAATGGATAACTACCATGCACACAAGTCAGTGTAACCATTCAAAAGATGCACAGGAACCTTTAGCTGCTCTGTTTTTTTTAAGTTGCTTATATGTTTAATGAAGTTAGGAGACACAATTTACATTTTTGTACCACATCCTAGAGAAGGGGTGGCCAAAATATGGCCCACAGGTAAACTGGCCCAGGCATGGTCCTGCCGTGGCACATCGTGCTGCCCCCTGGCCACGCAGCGGGGCTGGGCAGCTCTATGGCTGCGCTGCCTTTCCAGGCAGCCCCAGGGGTAGGCAGAGTGGGCTGAGTGGGGGCTGTGCCCAGGTTCTGGCTGATCCGCTCTAGTGAGAGCGAGTCCAGAGCGGGCATGGGGCACACTGTTGGAGGTGGCAGGGAGGCGCCGCAGGGCACACAGGCTCCGAGCTGTTGTAGAGCGAGGGCAGTTGCTGACCAGCTCAGTGGAACGCTCAGGGGGACTCCCATGCACAACCCACCACACTCACAATCCCCACAACCACACGCTCCCCCACACAACCCACAAACCCCATGTGCACCCCCCCATACACACACACCCGTGCACCTCTGGGGGTGGGGTCCGTGCTCACTGCTATGCGCACATACCCTACCTCACACATGCACCACCACCCCCCACACGCACACCTCCAGCCACCTTCCCCCTCCACACCTCATGCCCACCCACATACTCCCACAAATAGCCCCCACGAGCCCTGCCTACCCACCCACATCCACACATACCCCCACACCTACCCTGCCATACTCCCCTACAAGAGTAAGACCTCATTTTGAGCTATTATGCAATCACCTCTATATATACACCACACAAACACACACAAATCAGCACAAAAATATTTCTTAAAATTAAAGTGTGTTATTGTCAATGTTTGATTTTTAGTATACAATGGGGGGGGGGGGCTTTCTGGTTCCAAGATGGCAACCGCCCTTCCCAAAAGGAGTAGTTTTGGGGGCAAGGGGAGGGATGTCCAGTGGCAGAAGTCAGGGGTTACAGGACAGGATTTCTGGTCCCAAGATGGCAACCAGGGGGCTGGACACCTGTCAAGGGGCAGGGCTACCCTTGCGGCCCTCAACAGCTCGCCAAAACTTGTTAAGCTGCCCTCCAGCTGAAATAACTGCCCACCCCTTTCCTAGAGAATCCATTGCTTATGCAAGTTCCACAAAGCTTGGAGTACAAAATCAGGCCTTTCCCAGGAGAAACTGAATATCTGTACAAGTCACTGCTGTCCCAGAAGAAACCACAACTATACAGCTGTTCAGACTTTTCCTCCCAGGCTAAAATTGGTCACTCCAGGAGAGAAATAACTTGAGAACAAGCAGCGTTAAATCACTCTCAGGAGAGGATCTCCTGGGAGAATGAATGTGTGTACATAACATGGCTTCTCTCAAAAGAGAACTCTGTCCTCTCCCTACCCCCCAGGGAGACAGCGTGTTGCTTGCTGGACTCTGCTGGTCCAGAGCACTCACCCTTTACAAGCTCCACTTTGTGCTATGGGGAATACTAGGACAACCATGGAAGGCTGCAGAGCATGCTGAGATGCATGCATAAGGCTGTCCACTTCCTTTCCCCACCCAGCAACACAGTGCAAATTCTCCACTCTTCACAATTCAAATGTCTGTACACACAGCTCTGGGCAACTTACTCTACAAGGAGAACAAACCCGGAACAATTATCCAGGTTATCTGAATGTGTATGCCACCTGAGAGAGGTTTCTAGTTTGAATGATGTATCAAACAGGTGCAGACTCTTCTGCAGAGATCCAAGATTTAAAAGAGAAACCAAACTAAAATATTATTAAACAGACTAGTTCCAAACCATTAGGTATACTCTGGAGATTTTAATTGTGAAAAATAGCCTATTAAGTGACCAATAAAAAGAGAAAGAAATATTGTCCTTGTTAAAGCAGTTCTGTAGGGCTTTTGCATAAAAAGTTCTTTTAAAGTCTAAAGTCTAATGCTGAAAATGTTTAAGAAAATCTTTTAATTAGAAACAACAGCTTTCCTCCTAATAATGAATTTAATAAACTAAACTAATAAAAGCCTCATAATATATAAAAGGCAGGCAAAAGGAAAAAAGAATGCTGCCACAGACTACTATAGGCAAGCTCTCATAAATTCAAGGCACTAGAAATTAAAGGAAGAGACATGCTTTTTGATATACATTTCATAGCTGTGGACATGTTTAAAATCCATCTCGAATAAGTTTTGCCTTACAGCAAAAAAAAATTACATTTTACCTTAAAAAAAATTACATTCAAGAGTATTCCACATCAATTCCAATCCAATTCTCTCTTAAAAGCTCCTTGTATCCCTCAGTCTTCTGTTTCTTACAGCCTCATACTGTCTGCTGTACTTCTCAAGACACCTGCATTGCAGTACCTCTCCTACCCACTGGGTAAAAAACTGCTGAACAGATCAGCTGGCACTCCAGTAAACACTACTGGGTGCATATACATGTACTAAGTCAACTTAAAATAAGGCATCTTAACTAAGTTGACTTAACTAAAATAACTTAAATGAAGCCACATCAGAGTCTACATACGTACAGCTTCAACGTGGTGGCAGCCATCTTGTAAGCTAAGTCAACTTAATTAATGCGACTCAGGTAATACACCTTGCAACTCAAGATAATACATTGCATTTAAGTCAATTCTGGGGTGCGTGCTCTGACAGATAATTTTAAAAAGTTAAATCCACTTAACTGTCAGAAAGTTAGCATGTGCTTACATACCCATTGAGACCAATTATTCCACAGCAACTTGCCCTGATTCTCTTGGAAAACACGATTCCTTTTAATTAGAAAAAGACTACACGTATTAGCGCATGAAGAAGATAATCTGGGAATGAACAGTTACAAACTTCTTTCAGAGAACACATGAAAATTTCTCATGAAATTCTGTGCTTCACAACATTAAGAATCAAAAACTACAAACGTTCATGAGCCATAATCACTGTCTTTGGCAACTTCATAATTACACACAAAGTGAATTTCATATTTCTCAACCCTTACAAAACTTAATTTTACCCCAGCTGAATTCACAAAATATTTTGTTCAACTTCAGGTTTTATATATGGCTGATATAAAATTTTCATTATTAATCCATTACTGGTACACCGGGTGACACTGTTAAGAAGCCACTGTTGTACATGTTTGTGAATCAAAATCTGCTTCACAACTCGGTCTTCTTGCATTTAAAACTTACCCTGGACTAGGATAAACGAGGATGAAAAGAAACGTGGAGAGGAATCAAAGGAAAAAAATATATCCAGAGACCTAAAAACATAATAGAAAAAACAGTTTCTCTTGAGACTTTCAAGGAACATAAAAAATCTCCTACCAATGTAAAAAAAAATGTTTCTTAATTTCTAATGAACTGAGAAGGTTTATTATGCATACTTTTCTTGTGTTTGTACTGGTATTCACCACTGGAACATCTAAACAAAAGGTCCATCAAAACATCTGTAGAAATAATATTGTTCATCTTTGGAAAGAGAGAGAGGGAGGCATAACTAATATAAAATAAAGTTTAAAAATAAAATCAGCGTGACAAGAAGCAACAAGGCAGGCAGCCGGAGAAAATCCATTTAGACCTCCATTTTTCAGAGAGCAAACAAACAAAACAAAAAAAAAAAAGTAAAAAGATTACGTTCGCCCCCGCCCCCGTAATACAACTTCATATTTTAATGACATTTGATACACAATTAATCCATAGAGAAAAGATGCGACAGGGCAGCTTCAGTGCTCCACCACTTTAAGGGCTGGAGCAGGCAGCCGGCAGGCGGTTGATTAGGGTGCCCATTTTAGAGCCCGGTGCCCAGGGCTGAGAGGGCAGTTTGCTACCAGCCAGCATGGCAGTAACATCATCCAACTGAGCTGTTCCTCCAGGAACACTTTGGAGGTAAGGGCAGGTACTATGCATAAGGAGGAGGCCCCATGGTCCTGGCCATGATCTGAAACTGCACCCTGCTGGGGTAGGAAAACCTGGTGGGACTGCCTGTGGCAAGCCAATACCATTTAAAAGCCAGGACCACTCACCTCCCCAGTGAAAGGCAGATAGGGGTGCCTTAACCCCAGCCCCCACCATCTGGCGGGTCACAGACAGTGGCGGGCCAGGCACGCTCAGAGAGGAGCACCTGAGCTGGAGGGGGTGTTCAACCCCGGGGCCCCAGAGTAGGGACGGAGTGATGGCCCGAGGAAGGGGTGGTGTGACCCAGTGAGGGGCTAGGGGCAGAGGCAACCCAGAGTTGGTGAATTGACTGGCAACCGCTCAGATGAGGGTTGCAGGAGGGACCCAAGAGGCTGAGCCAGGGCCACTCAAGGAACGAAGAGTCAAGCCTGATGGCCCTCTGGGATCGCTCAAGGGAGCAGGGCAGGGTGAGTGAGGCCTGAACAAGGCAGTAGGCGAGAAGCCCCTGTCAGAGAGGGGCGGAGTGACAGTGAATAAATGTGACCTAGAATAGGGCGGTATGTAAGGAGCCAAACTATGTGCTGAGTTTGGCCAGGCCTCATGCCGGAGATAGAACAAACGATATGTCATCTGCGAGGCATGGGGCATGTATAAAGGGAGGTCAGAGCATGTATATACCGCCTATTGACAGCAGGGCACTCAAAGGGCAGCCTCCCGGCTGATTAACCCACCTCCTTGGCTCACACTTGCAGGGAATCAGTCAAGGCGGCCAAAGCAGCATAAGAACTTAAGCTGGCGATAAAAATTAAGAAGAACAAAAAGTCCTTCTTCAGGTATATAGGGAGCTAAAAGAAGTCACAGGGCAGCATAGGACCCCTGCAGGATAGACCAGGGCAGTTGGTGACAGATAGGAGAGACAAAACAGAACTCTTCAATGAGTTTTTTGCCTCTGTATTCTTGAGCTCAAATCTAAAATTATTAAGGATCACATGTGTGGGAGTCCAGCCGGAAATATAATCCTTAAGAGCAGCCAGCACAGATTCATAGCAGGTAGATCCTGCCTGACTAACCTTGGTTCTTTCTATGACCAAGTCACTAACTGCTTAGATGCAGGAGTCAAGGTAGACGGTCCTTGGGCCAGTGCTGTTCAGTAATCTTCATCAGTGACCTGGATGAGGGTGTGGAAAGCACTCTGTCCAAATCTGCTGATAACACAAAACTATGGGGTGAAGTAAACACACCAATGGGAAGAAACTGAATCCAGGCAGACCTGGACAGGTTAGAGAACAATGGGCAGGAAACAACAGGATGCAACTCAACAAGGACAAGGATGCCAGGATGCAACTCAACAAGGTGCTGCACATAGGTGTGCTGGTGATTCCCTCTCCCTATAGGCTGGTGGATGACCTTCTCAGCAGCGGAAAGAGATCTTGGAGTCGTTGTCAACTCCAAGATGAATGAGTCATCAACGTAACAAAGTAATTAGTAGAGCTAACTGTACTTTGTCATGCATTAGCAGGTGCATCACAAACAGGTCCAGTGAAGTGATGCCTCCCCCCCTATGTGGCACTGGTTGGGCCACAGATGGAGTACTGCGTCCAGTTCTGGGCGCTGAAATTCAAGAGGGATGCGGACAACCTTGAGACGGTCCAGAGGAGGGCCACCCATATCGTTAGAGGCCTGCAGGGAAGGCCCTATGAGGAAAGACTAAGGGACCTGGACCTTTCCAGCCTCTGCAAGAGAAGGCTGGAGGGGGGGTCTTGTGGCATTAGGGAAACTCACTGGGGGGAAGAGGGGCAGCAGGGAATAGGAGATGCTCCGTTTACCAAGGCACTCCTTGGAATAACCAGGAACAATGGCCACAAGCTGATAGCGAGTGGATTTAGGTTGGACATCAGAAAGGACTTCTTCACAGTTAGGGTTACCAGAATATGAAACAGGCTTCCAAGGGAGGTGATGCGCTCCCCTACTTTGGGGGTCTTCAAGAGGAGACTGAACAAGCACCTAGCTGGGGTCACATGGCCCCAGCACTTTTTCCTGCCATGGGCAGGGGGTCAGACTCAGTGATCCACTGAGGTCCCTTCCAACCCTAGCATCTATGAAACAGCCTAATTATTTTACATCAAGGTGCAGCAGGAAAGCAATGCGGGCAGTTTACGCACAGACAGGTAACGGGCCAATACCAAGATCAGGCTTGGGAGTTTGCCCCTGTCACAGAAGACCTTAGCCCAACTCAAACAGAAAAGCAGCAACTGAATTCAGATGTGGTTGTATATTCATAGCATGCAAAAATAAGCTATATCTAAGAAGGTGATATGATGCTGGCAGCAAAGTCGCTGAAAAAATGTGCTTTTGTTTTTTGCCTGTAATTTCAGCTCTCCAAGAATGATCAAGCACACTGACTTCACAATATTCTCAAACTGGTCTGGTTTCATCAAGATGTCAAAATGAGATGAGAGACAAGATTATGAGACAACAGAAACAAGGTTATGATGTGTAATGCCATCACATGTTCAGGGTCCACCTGAAAAGGAATGCACAAAGCATTTCAGAGGATTCTTGAGCACACCTATAAGCCCTGTCTGGGCAGAAGTATCGGGTGACTGACAACATCAAAATTATTCTAGCAGAATAAATATGAATAAACTACCTCTTTCTATACACGCAAGTTGGTATTTTGCGGTCCAAACCTTCACCATTGATCTATCTAGACTTATCTTATTCTCTGGAGGTGGCAGAAGGAGGGAAAGGCAAATACAGTGGTCAGAAGAGATTCTTGTGGGCTGCGCAATGTAGCTATCCTAGTGCAGTGCTGCATGCAAGTTAATTAGCTCTGTTGAGGGAAGAGCTAATCGACCTGAGCACACAGTTCCACTTGCACAGCTCTGCTGCTTCCCATTCACACATGCAGCAGTAGGAGGTACTTCAGCACAACGCTGCCTGGCAGTACAGAAACATTTGGGGATATCCAACCTCCTCTACCGCTACCCTATGTGCCCTTCTACCTGACAGAGAGGTCCAGGTCTCAACTGACGGTTTCTGTAAGATCTAATGTGACACTAGAACTTTAGTATCCAAGTGTCTTCCAACTCTGCATTAAGCAACCCAATCTAACATTTGTGAAGTTGGTTCTCTTCATTCTCTCCTGCTGGCCTAATGTGTGCATGGGAAAGCATTTGGGCGCTTTTTTCTTTTGTTGATTTTACAATATGTTGCTATGCATCCCTGTTAGGAAAGAAGAGATCAAAGCACAGGGCTGGAAATGGTAAGGACTGCAATGTTCCTTAGTTCCTAGAAGAGCTCATTCTGCAGTTGAGGATCTGCTTCCTACAGGTGATTTTTTTTTACCAAGTGTTCTCTCATATCTATTTTATTAGCATGATATAGCAAGAGAGTTGCGCATTGGTTTGCCTACTTTCCCATTCCCACAAATAATTACATTGACATTAATTCAGTTTTCTGTTTGATCTTCAGGTTCAGTCTGACTTAACATTCTTAGTGGATGGCTTAACTGCAAGTGCTGATTTGCTGATTCTGGGAAGGAAAGACTGTTTGGGCTTACAATGAGTACTTATTGAAAGGCACTTCTGTTAACATATAATAATTTTCTGATCCCCAGACTGAAATCACTGTTGCTGGCTGGGAAAAGAAAAAAATATCTTCCATTGGGAGCATAATATGTTCCATTGGGAGTACACTTCGTATTTACTATAAAGTAACTGATTAACAGCGGGGACTGCTGCCTAGCTGAGCATGAGAGCTATCACTCACTTCAAGGAATCTGGATGTTTCCTAAAAACATACACAGACTGTACAACGGGGTGGGCAAAATGCGGCCCAGGGGCCAGACGTGGCCCGCCAAGCCTTCTATCTGGCCCACAGGGCTCCTAAAAATTTAGAAAATTAATATTAACCTGCCCTGGGCTGCCCGTCATACAGCCCTCGATGGCTTGCTGAAACTCAATAAGCAGCCCTCTGCCCAAAATAATTGCCTGCCCCTGCTGTACAAGCTAACGAGGCCATCCAGCATATTTGGAGAAGCCAGGTAACCCGTCTAGAGAGTTGTGTGAATGATGAAATTTGCCAAAATATCATGAGAGCCACCAGGCCAATATAATTATGCTTGTCTTGCATAACTGAGACCTCACTAGAAAAATTTACCACGTTCTAATCCAGTAAATAAACCTCCTTGCTGACATTTATTTCTGCAACACTTTCCATCCCTAGTCACTGTAGTATAACACATACATAAACACTTACCCTCCTCAGCTGTAAATGGATTTTTTAAATAATTTTGTATACATTACACAAATGCTAAACCTAGAGGCAAGCATTCATATTGAACATTAATTCCAAACTTGATAAGCATGAGTACCAAAAAATTGCTCACAGCTTACAATAAAAGCAATGTTTTTTTTAAATTAGGTCACCTCCAACTGTTTTTACCATATGCATCATATTAACACTGAAAGTTTATCTTGAGGGAGAATAAGAGCCTTTTAATTGCCTAATAAAAAGGGAGCTATTATTGTGTAATGTATTATACATGCAACACTGATGGTCCAAAAGAAAAACTATGTACCAAAATCATCTTTGATACTATTAAAAACCTCATAAAATTCCTGCCATCTCCACCAAGCATAAGTATCAAATAAATGTTTACAGGAAAATACAATTGTATCCAATCAGTAAAATTATTCTTCAAATTATTAAATAGTGCTCACATATCATACACAAATACTCAAGTTCAAAGCCATGTCTCATAAATTCCCGTTCTTCATAACTAGTGATGTGACCAAACTACAAAATTCTTATCAAAGGGCAGCAGCCACTGTAAAAGGAGACAAGGTTTTTTTCCTCTGATATCCAGAACTGAGTTTTGGTCAGCCCTCTTTAAAATCTCCAATGCAAAACAGAAGCTCAAGATTTAGCCGCAGCATCGCAAGAGACCAGAATCCACATGAAATGCATCAACCCATAGCCTTAAGCTCAAAAGTACTTGACATATTAACCATGCAAAATGATAAGAATATACCTGAAAAAGTCACCAAGTCCCCGCATGATTTCTCCCTTTTCCAAGTCCGTCTTTAAAATCAGGTCGCTTCTTAAACCTGCCCCAGTTTTGGTTAGTCTTTGCATCCAGCTACCAGGGTCCCTCTACTATGGCAAGAGTCTGAAGGACAGCTTATTAAGGAGGTACTCTCTTTGGCCAGAAAGTAAAGCTGCTGAAGTCAGGAACCCCCAAAGCTTTAAAAGAGAAAAAAGTGTGGGTGTACAAAGTACGTGGCTGTGTTTGTTAATATACTTTAATTCAGGGGTGGGTAAAACGATGGATCCAGCCAGCGGGTGGACTCTATTTCCCAGCAGCCCCGCCCACATGACTGGGGCTGATTTCCATGGAGACCCCTGCCCCAGTGTCCTGGCAGCCGCACTGTGATAGTGCGGGCCAGGGCTTCCATGGAGACCAGCCCCCCGAGCATGCAGGCTGCAAAGCACAACTCTGCCCTGGCTCCGGACCGTGCTGTCACTGCTGCAAGGTCCCAGCCAGGCCCTGGAGCAGCTCCCCACCCTGCCATGCGCTCTGCTAGCGCTGCTGGGGACAGTGTCCATGGAAATCCTGGCCCTGAGCTATCACCGCGCAGCTACTGGTGGGGTCTCCATGGAAACCAGCCCCAGCCATGTGGGCAGTGACTGATGGAAGTGGAGTCCACCGCCAGCTGGATTCAGCTCATGGGCCGGACTCTGCCCTATATTGCTTTCATTCATGGCAGCAGCATAACACTAAATGAACCACCATTTCCTCCAAAAGAGAAAACAGGAAGAATCAGAAAGCCCTCGTTCCAAGTCCAGTCCTAGAGCTCTGTGCAACTGAACAGGTGCACAAAGCTAGAGCGCTAACCTGCCCGTACGGCTGGTCCAATAAAATACCTCCCCAAAAAACCCTTGCTTCTCTCATGAGTGTTGCCACTCACATCTACAACAACACTCAAGCCCTACTACAGCTAGAGGCAGATGTGCCCTTACCAGCCTCTGTGCAACTAGCAGGATGCACATACTCTGCTCCTGTGAGACCTTTATCAGGCACTGGCCTCAAGGAAACGCAAGACCAGTCCCCACCTTCTCTGCTGACTTCTCCAAACCGAAGCAAATAACTGGGTTGAGGCTCTGTATCACTGCTGAAAATGACTGCTGACATACATTAAGGATTATCACACCAGCATGCAAAGTGCCAGCTAAGTACCTTTAGTGAGTGACATGATCGCTGATTATTCATGTGCTGCTATATTGTAAGCGTACATGTAAAGGCCTTAACTAAAGTTTTCCAAAGCCTTCAAGACAGACACAGCTCGGACCCCCTTCCCCTCCCCGCAAAGGGAGCTAATGAACTTCTGAACCTTACTAACAGGGAATAAGTTTCTGCTATCAGATAAGGAAGGAAGCTAATAATGGACAATGGACACCTTACAGACTATGATGGTTCAATTAATGGTAGAGGTTAGATTTCTCTTAAGCCTGCCTGAAACTCTCCAAGGGCCATGAAAAGAAACTGTTTCTTAAAACCTGAAGCCAGATGCCCCAAAGTAAAGGAGCTGGCTAAACTTCCTAGGATAGCTGCATTCCCACAGAAAGCTCAAACATTCACTCTAGGAAACAGACATAGGATTAGACATCTACCATATTTGGTGCCTAGAGAAGGAAAAGAAGGAGAGGTGGGGAGCCTAGACCTTGGACAGTCATATATCGCCTTCCTTTCTGAATTCTTAGCTTATACTGAAGCCCCGAGTCATTTAAAAATGAATGGCAAAGGGATAAATAGGCACAGCTCAACTGGTAAACTGGCCAGTAATTAATCAATTCCTGCCTTTGAGCAACAAAACACCAATACTTACCTCTGGCCCATTTGGATCTGGCTCCTCCACCACCAGCCAATCTGAATGGTTACGTGGTAACTTATGGAAGACTCATTCAGTACTGCCACATATGGTAACTTCGCCAAGTTTCTCTGACAAAGCAAAATCCCTGTGTTACCACCAGAACAAAAAAAAAAGAAATAGCAACTTTTTTGTCCTTTAAGCTTCTACTAGCGCAAGTTCCTATACTATGTTTGAATGAAAGAGCAGCAGGTCAGCAACCGATCCAATCCTGTACTAATAATACAGGGCTGTCCAACTTCTAAGAGGCCAGGGGCCATGTGCCACCCCAGGCCACATGCCTCAAGGGCAGTATGCTGCAAGGGCTGCATGCCATGCAGACTCCCCACTGGCCAGGAGAGGGGTTCACACTCCCCATGCATGTCATGTGGGTAGTGCAAACACTCCACCCTTGCCATCCCATGGCAGTGAGTTCCCCTCAACCCCCAACCCACTGTTGCTGTGAAAACCACTGCTTACCAGCCTGCAGCATGAGCTCCACCCCTCCCACCACGCTGCCCTGCCCCAGAGACCTCACAGGCTATGCATTAACTCCTCATGGAGCGGACAGCCCTGTACTCATATATCTGATTATCTATTCTTCCCAACTTGCATGCTGAGCCCTTCCATTTCTTAGAGCTTTCTATCAACAGAAGTTAAAGTCACGGCCATATTGCTGTATAACAACGAAGAGCTGTGCATCTGACCGATGCCTATTGTAGTTTAAGGTTTGCAGCTCCCTATTACACGGCACTTTAAGTGTAGCTACAGAAAGGAACTGAACCTCTCTGGTGGTAATAAATGCTAGCCCCACAGCATTGGCAACACGTAGGGAGTGCATGCGGGTGCACACGCACCCCCTGAAAATGGCAGCTGCGAAATCGAAAGTGCCAGCAGAAGTGAACTTGTTTTTGCTGCTGGTGATTTCAGGCTCAGCGATCTGCTGCTTGGGAGCACCCCCCAGTCGGTGATCTGGTGCCCCCTAGACTCGGGAGGCACCAGTCGCCCACGCCCCACACACAGTTTAGCCAGTGCTTATCTGGCTTACAGCTGCACCATTCTGCAATGGTTAAAACATGATCCAAGGCGCAGTGGCTGGTGCAACCACAGCGCTCACCTTTCAGTGGATTACGTCAAGTGAGATAAGATCTTTGTTGAAAAAGAAAACATTCCCTTGTCTGCTACTGAACAAATGCAGAAATGCTTACCTTACCTGTGCTGTCACAAAAGAGGTCTCACCAAGACTCTTATTTACCCCATGGCAAAAACCGTTGAACTTGCCTAGTCAAGGTAAGCAGCTCAAACTGGAATCACACACAATCAGGTCCGTCTCTTATTTACAAAAAAGGATTGCATTTAGCATTTGAAAATGCCATTTCACTGAAACTAAAAGTAGTGGCTCTTGTAAAGGCCGGAATCGCAGCATTACATTCTAGTGCTACTGCGACATTTCCAAATGTATCAGGTTCTGCAGAGGCTTCCCTGAAAGGGTGACTATAGGAGGATATCTGCTGTCCACCCCCTCTTCCCTCAGGACTCCTATGCCACGACTAAGGAGCTGGAAAAAAGGTTTGATGTTAAACCCTGAAGGGAGGGATAAGAGACACCAGACCACCCAGTGGAATGATTTGCTAAGTGTCAGTTTTATGAAAGTGGATACAACATATAAGATTGTGCTAATTGCCTCATTAGCATGGGGGGGGGGGGGGGGGGGGGCTGGATCACTGCTTGGGTAAATTGCACCCTGTCAGCTGCTCCAATGCTGGTCGAGCCAGTCGTGCCTGGAGCCTGGTCCCTGGGGTTGTGCTCCTCACTATTCCTCCCTGGGGGTCTGGCCTGCCAGCTACTGGCCCCTGCCCCGGGTGGGGCTTCTTTGCCACTCCTTCCCCAGTCATAGCCATTTCCCACCCCTTCGGACGCCAGCCAACAGTCCCAGGGAATCGTCCTACGAGGGATCGCGTTCCCCTCCTCCCCGAGGTCCTGCCGGCCGATCTCCAGCCACTGACCCCGCAGTAAGCGTTCCCCCCACGTCTTACCCATCTAGGGTCATCTTCTCATGCTCCCATTCACAGCTTCCCTTACACTTCAGGCAACTCCGCCAAAACAGCTTCTTCTTCCTTCGAGTGCCTCGAGGACGTCGTCTGATGCCTAGCCCTGCCTTTTATGTCCGGCAGTTGTCATTATCTCTTCATCTACTCCCAGTGTGTGTCCTAACTCCCCGATTCACCTGTGCCTAGGTTTCACCCTCAGTAAGAGCGGTTCTGCTTAAGCCCCCCGTTACAGTGACCATTCAGCATCTAACCAAAACCACTAAATTAAATTAACTAATTTTTTTTATTTTTCTTCCTAATCCTTCAAGTAGTAGGAAATGAAAGGGGTTTTGTTTGTTTTTTTAATTATGTTCAATCTGCAGCTAATGAAAACCTTGCAAGGACATTCCTTGTACAACTTAAATGGCAACTTTTTTATTGCTTTTATAGAGGCACAATTCCTGTCCCCCCTTTCACAACACCAGCTGCAACAGATTTGGATGCAGCCAATTTTTGTCTGATACAAACAAGTCCAAGTTTACTGCTTTTGCTTAAGAGTACTGCAGTCTTAACTTTCATTAGAATTTGCCTAGATATCCCGATCAGGATTGAGCATTATACAAGATGCTGTGAAAAGTAGCAAAAGAAACAAAAGAAGTGAGCAGCAAATAAATGGAGATGTGGAGGGGAGCAGAAGGGAAATACAAGATAAAATAGAAGATGAACTCATAGCAGTCCATAAGAATCTTCAGGGGGGTTTCCACTCCATTTTACCAACTGCACAAGCACAACACATGTATAAAGACTTGCTTCTAAAAAAGGACACAACTGTATTTTTAAAACCAAGGAAGCGCTCAGTAATGAATGGTACAGAAATGCAGAATTACAGTCAAAGAGAGGGACGACAGGGTGCATATATTCATACTTCTACCACCATGCTGGAATTACAGAGTTTCTGTTTAAAAACATCCAAAACATAGGGCTAGTGAAAAATCCATGCTATACAGAAACATCTCATTAGTTTTATCACTATCACCCAAAAACAGAGGAAGGTGGCGAGCAGATGGACTGACAGGGCTCCACCAGGTCCGGGTGTTGTAAGGTCCCCTCTCGCTGCAGGCAGCCTTGGCAGCAGGTGGGGGGGGACGCAGAAG
>NW_017728931.1:134788457-134804197 GCF_001723895.1 Crocodylus porosus | reverse complement strand
GGCCACGACAACGATGACGCAGGAGCCTGCAGCAACTAAGCGGAGCTCCATCAGCAGCTCAGGGGAAGTGGTGGCACCCCCCCATGGTCACAGGAGTCTGGGCAAGATGGACCTATGGCCTGACCCAATAAACGGCAATTCTTTTGTCCTTATGTGTGTCCCTGCAAAATCTCCTAAAGTCACCTGGTCTGATGAAATTCCTTTCCCAATGGCTAGGCAAGACCAAAAAACACATTCTCCAGTGTAATAATATGGATAAACGCACATCGTAAGACCATGGAGCAGTGCATGGACTTTACCTCTCACTCATTCTTGTAAAGATCAGAGATTGTTACGAAGCATAGACCAGCCCAGGTAAATAGAAAGGGAACAAGGTAATATAAGGAACAGCGGGGTGGGTGGGGATATAAATTTTTCCTCCCATTTTGGGGATATGATTTAAATTACATTCTCAAGTTACCCTGTGTACATGGCCAGTTGTTTACCTTTTTAATCTATTTAAACATATTTGAATGCCAAGCTGTGATGAGAAACTTGCATCCCGCTTCACACATTAGACCTAGTTTAAGGCAGCTGCTACTGACAACACCAAGTTCACAACCAAGAGGTGCTTTCCCCCCACCTCATTTTTTGGTTTTCATCAGCTAGACTCAGCTTCAATATAATAAAAAGTGGCTGAAAACCCCCTGACAGGCAAAGAGTCATGGGGGGAGGGAAGAAAACAAATCTTCCTCGCAGATCAAGTAATTATAGCAACAGAACAATTTCCTGTACAAAGAACAAAACAAGAAATCAATATTGCCTCATTTTTCTGCTGAATCAAATCCAACACATCTGAACCAATTCTGGTAAGCTGCACATCAATTCCCAAGATACAGCATCTAAGCATTTTTGTTAAATGATTCAACATACCTAATAATCAAAACACTGAGCAAACAGATGCTAAGGTAATAGTCATTAACAACCACACATGGCTAAGCAGCACTGAGACCTTTTCTAATCACTACATCTGGTGCCTGACAAGTGAGAAAGCAAGATATGTCTAAGCAAACTGGTTTTAAAAGGGCAATAAATTATCTGGATAAAGAGTGAAGTAGTGGTAAGTACATTTACATTCTGGACAGGATAGCAGTACTGGAAGTCAAAGATACTGAATGTGAGGGAGGAAAAGATTACCTGGAGTAATACAGACCATTTTAGATAAAAGTCCTCTTGATATATCACTCATTACAAGTCCAATTAACTCGCCAGTGATCATACTGCTTAATTATCTGCATACAATCACATCAGTCTGAGGTGAAATACCCACATTATTCTGTATGCACGCACATTAGGTTAATGAAACCTCTCCCATGCAAGAACGGCCATGCCAGAAAATCTTGTAACACCACACTTCAATTTGTCGTGAAGACAGGACCTGACCTATGTTACATAACAAAGTTAAGCCCTTACATTACCAACTGTGCAGAGTACAACATATTCCCTCAACAGACTTGGGTTAAACACACAGCATTAAATTGTCATAGGAAAAGGATTTGATTTACAGTCCATGTTCCAGGGTTACAGGCACAAAACTGCTCAGAGTGCACCAGCTTCCCACTGTTGTTTGACAGAAAGCAGGATCACGGAAAGAAAAAAAACGGAAGCAGTCCATGTGTGGTAACTAGGATCCGAGTTCATAAGGTTGCAGTTCCACTCAATATCACTCCATAAAGAAAAAACAATGAAAAGTGATCCTAGAAATCACAAAATATGATAATTTATTTATTGTTTCACTGGTATATGCAGTTCAATAGTTTGCACACAATTTCATAGTAATTATGTGCGTCTGCTAAGGGTGTCAGAAGTTAAGGGTCTCGTGGAAAAAATCATGAAAAGTTCTGACTTTTCCTATGCGGGAGGCTAAAATGGTTTCTTCTGGTCCACATAAGATTTTTTCCATTAGACCCTTACCAACCGACCCGAGTAAAGCCATAGGGCATTTCTTCCCATTTAATAGAACAGTAGTTTAAGTAGTCCCTTACATGGGCAGGAAAAGTTCACAAATTTGTTTCAGCTGACAGGTTAACCACATACCTCAGGGGTAGGCAAAACACGGCCCGCAGGCCAAACCCAGCCCGCTAAATCGCCTGCATCTAGCCTGCGGCTACCCCACTTCCCCCACAGCACCCCGCATGGGGCCATGCCCTGCCCACTCCCACCCAAGGTAGCTCACACCACACTGCCATCCACATCCACTGACAGCACCACCCAGCCCCAGCCACTTTGCACAGCTTGCTGGCAGGGCTGCTCTTGCTGTGCTACAACTGCCCAGGTACTGCTCAGCTCCCTCAAGCTCTCCTCACAAGTCACGTGTCCCAACCCCCTAACCATTTTCACTGCCCTCCGCGGGACCCTCTCTAATTTGTCCACCTCCTTTCTGTAGTGGGGGACCCAGAACTGGACACAGGACTCCAGATGTGGCCTCACCAGTAGAGGGAAAGAATCACTTCCCTTGATCTAGTGGCAACACTCCTACTAATGCCACCCAGTATGCCATTAGCCTTCCTGGCAACAAGGGCACACTGCTAGCTCACATTCAGCTTATTGTCCACTGCAGCCCCCAAGACCTTTTCTGTAGAGCTGCTGCCACGAGTCAGCCCCCAGCCTGTCCTGGTGCATGAGACTGTTCTTTCCTAAGTGCAAGAATTTGCACCTCTCCTTATTGAACCTCATGAGATTTCTTTTGGTCCAATCCTCCAATTTGCCTAGGTCTCTCTGAATCCTAACCCTACCCTCAGCCATATCTACTACTCCCCCCAGCTTGGTGTCATCTGCAACCTTGCTGAGGGTACAATCCATCCCATCTTCCAGGTCACTGATGAAGATATTGAACAAAACCAGCCCGCGGACCAACCCCTGGAGCATTCCACTTGATACTGACTACCAACAAGACATCAAGCCATTGACTACTACCCTCTGAGCCCTATGATCCAGCCAGTTTTCTATTCACCTTACAGTCCATTCATCTATCCCATTCTTCCTTATCTTGCTTGTGAGAAGGCTGTGTCAAAAACATATAAAAAAAACACCTTTCTAAAAATCAAGGTACATCACATCCACTGGTCTCCCCACATCCACAGAGCCCGTTGTCTCAACACAGAAGGCAATCAGGTTGGTTAGACAGGATTTCCCCCTGGTGAATCCATGCTGACTGTTCCTAATGCTCTTTTCCAAGTGCTTAGGAATGGATTCCTTGAGGATCTGCTCCATGATTTTTCCAGGGACTGAAGTGAGACTGACCCATCTGTAGTTCCCTGGATCCTCTTTTTTCCCTTTCTTAAATATGGGCACTATGTTTGCCCTTTTCCAACCATCCAGTACCTCTCCTGATCACCATGAGTTTTCAAAGATGATAGGCAGCAGGTCTGCAATCACATCAGCCAACTCCCTCAGCACCCTCAGGTGCATCCCATCAGGCCCCGTGGCCTTGTACATGTCCAGCTTTTTTAAACAGTCCCTAACCTGTTCTTTCATCACAGCTGGCTGCTCACCTCCTCCCCAAACTGTGTTGCCAGGTGCAGTATTCTAGGAGCTGACCTTGCCTGAAAACTGAGGCAAAAAATTAATTTGAGTATTTCAGCCTTTTCTGCATCCTCGGTCATGACAATCTTCAAGAACAGAGACTGGTGCAACCATGGAAATTGCAGAAAGATCACCCTGCTGTCCACCACAGGAAAGATCATGAGAGCCTCCTGAACAATCTCCTTCCACTTGCTGAAAAGCTCCTCCTGGAAACTCAGTGTGGGTTTCCGGCATCATTGTGATTGTGCCTCTTAAATCTTGACTGCTCGCCAGCTGCAGGAAAAATGTTGAGAACAACATAAAACTCTTTCCTTGCCTTCTCTGACCTTACAAAAGCCTTCAACTGAGAAGCATTATGGAGGATCCTTCAGAGGTAAAAGATGCCTGCCAAAATTAGTCATCATTCTTCACCTGCTCCTTGACGGTATGAGCGCAGTAGTTCTCAGTAACAGGCCTCTCTCAGACCCCTTTGAGTTAAGACGGCAGTAAACAAAGGCTGTCACGGCTCTAACACTCTTCACCATGAGGCTATATCTGACCTCCATCTCCACCCGTTGGAGTGCAGCTAAACTACCAAATGTTTGGTAAGCCATTTAATCTCAGCTGATTCCAAGCCAAAAGCAAGACTATCCCAACCTCAATCACCAGAGCTCCAGCACGCTGATAATGCTGTAGTGTGCATTCACTTGGAAGCAGATCTTCAGCAATTGTCAGCATCTTTACTGAGGCATACAAGAAAATGGGACTGATGCTTAATCAGAAAACAAACATTCTCCATCAACAAGCTCTTAATGAGCAGTCCCCAGATCTGGTAATGCAGATTTATGGTGAGACTATGGAGAATGTGGAGAATTTCCCATACCTCAAAAGCCATCTCTTGCAGAAGGCTGACATCAACAAAGAAATCCAACATTGCCTCAAAGAGGCAAGTGCAGCTTTTGGATGCCTGAGGAAATGAGTGTTTGAAGATTACAACATCAAATCTGAAACCAAACTCATGGTTTATCAAGCAGTCATGATCCCCGAGACGTGGACAATGTACAAGTTGCTAGAGAAGTACCATCAATGCTGTTTGCGGAAGATCCTTCAAATCCAGTGGGAAGACAGATGCACCAATGTCAGTGTCCTCTCACAAGCAAACACCATGAGCATTGAGGCCATGATCATCCAATGTCAACTTTGCTGGGGCAGCCACATCAACAAGATGTCCAACTCCAGACTCCCAAAGCAAGTTTTATTCACCTGGCTCAGTCAAAGGTGTACAATCAAGAGGAAGGCAGAGAAAGCTCTTTAAGGATGTTCTCAAGACCAACTTCTTAAAAAATGTCGACATCAGCTCGTCAGAAACTTTACCCAGGACTACCCCAAATGAAGAAAGAGTCTGTTGTGAGGTTTCAGAGTACTGAGATCCTTGCAACAACAACAGGAGACAGAAAAGCAGGCGTGGGAGAAACAGCATGTTGCAGAACACACCAAGAATCTGAAGTCACCCACCCTGCATGGAAACACATGCCTGAGTTGCAACACAATCTGTTGATCCCAGATTGGTCTTGTCAGCCACCTTCAGACCCATAGACAAGGCAACCATGGGAGACAGTCACCAACAACTGTGATTGCCAGGGATGATGATGGAATAATTTACAAATTATATGCATTGGTAATTCTGAGAGGGAATTCCTTTCTTTATTTGTAAACTATGACTTTTGTCATGGTGGTCATTTTCTCTCTGTAGTAAAATATGTTTGCTTTGTCCTCATAGCTGGGGCAGTGCAAATCAGATCAGTATGCTGTAAAATCCCATTGGAATAGTTTTAGCATCTTAAGTATTTTAAATGACCAAGGATAAAAATAGACCCCATTAATACTGATAGAAATGGAGACACTGGAAGTCCCCATATATGTGGCTGTTTAAGATATTAATGGAATATGCCTAACTTCACAATCCTAAATGGCTGATGCATGTGCTGCCAGACATTCCTTGAAACTACTTAAACCTAAATAAATAAGTAAAACAAGGGGAAAAGACTTCATATACTGTGAAGTATATGACTTCAAATCTGCCAAAACATTTCAACCTTGCAGCATATAATATAAGTGTAGTGTGATCATTCTACAATAAAGAGCTAAGCTAAAACACATATTTGTTTAACAGTTAAGGATTTAAACTCATAATTCCAAAGGCAAAAGATTAGTTCAGGAACAGGCCAAACCAAATAACACCCGTTCAAGAAATCCAGGTGAATCACTATTATGTTTATGAAGTTAATTTTTCCAGAACCTCTCTCAATATAGGTCCTGCATATCTTTGGGTTTTATATAAAAATAAGATCCCTGGAATGACTGAAACGGCACTCCTAGCAAGTATGGGCTAGTCACAGATATGAGTTTGACTCTACTCAGAATTTCAGTATAAAGTAATCTCAAGATGAGGCCACGGCAAAGAAACACGACCCAGCAGAAGTCAGTTTCAAAAGGGCTGTACCACCACTGAACAGATTTGAGAGCAATAGAAGGTAAGGAGCAAGCATGGCTATCTAGGCATAATAGCTGGATTTCCTTGGGATTAAGTAACCTTAAAAATCATAATGCCATTTTTAGAAGGAAGATTCAATGGTTATATAATGTCTCTCTGAATTAGAATAATTTTTAAGAGGTTTTGTCTACTTTATTTCTGATGTTAGAAACCTGACACAAAACCCACTGAATTGAAATGGGACTATCAATTCCAACTGACTTTGGATCAGACCCAAAATGATTTAAATCATTCTTTTTAAGAAGTGGGATCTTATTTTTTCAAACCAAGAGATCTTTAAAAAAAAAAAAAAATAGTATTTTTCATAATACTATATTTATGTGCATACCACATACTCCCAAATAGGACATGCACCTTCATCTTGGGATGGCAGAGTGAAGAAAAAAAAAAAGATTTTTCCAAAATTTTAACTGCCATAGCAAGGGCTCACCATGCCTGAATGCTGGGATAACGGTAACTGACTGCTCCCAGCCACATATGCTGATGAATGGACTCCACCCCTTCTGCTTCATTCACCCTCAAGCAGCCAAAAGCTGCTGACAATCTGGCAGAGGTTATGATACGATTAAACCTGACGCTCTCAAACTGAAGATAAAGGGTGACTAGTGCCGATAAGTAGGCACATCAGTTGCCATTATATTAATGTAATGCAGTAGGAGTTTAGGGGTAGCAAAGAATACATAGAACTTTTTTTTAAACAGTTTTTGGAGCTTTGTGTTTTTGTTTTGTTGTTTTTGTTTGGGGGGGGGGGGTTTGCTTTTTTATTATTCTCAAGTTTCAGCAAAGAAACGATTATGCAAAGAATTTCTACAAAACCCTGACAGCAAGCCTTAACATAAAGCCTTAATCTAAAAATATTTTTGAGGTTATGAATTTGAATTACTATTCAGTATGGGTACTTACTTATCAAAACTTTTGGGAGGGGCAATCCATATTGCAAATTTTTGGCAAGCATTGAAATGGGCATGGAAGAAAACCAAGGTTTATATACAAACAACAGGTATGAGCCCTAGCCTGGAGTTATTACATATACAGTTTTTTTATTCACGTTTATGTGAATGTGTAGGATTTAGGCCTAGATCTGTTAGATAATTTGTTCATTCATTAAACTAAATCCAATTTGACCGGTTTCCTGTGTCACCTCAGGGCTGGAAACATGCTCTATGGCTCCCTTTGTAGCATACAGTTATAACGAGCTGAATAAGCAAAGTGTTCAACTAGCTTATTAAGTTACCAGTGCAGCCCACGACTTAAGAACAGGCTGTATAAGTTTCTTTTTAGGGAGCTTTCCTAGGTTCTCCTAGAAAGAATGCTTATTTATTAAAGTAGGTAGACCTGTCACTAGCTTACTCTAAACTCTCATTTTCAAGCCTTCATATCATGGCTGTAAAAGAAAAATAAAGTTACTGGCCAATATTTACAGTTTCAGGATTCAACCTAGAAATTAACTTCACAAAAATTCTGCTTTTTTTCCTAATTTTCTGTTTCAAAAAGTCAGTCTTAAAATATAAGCTTGTAGATCATGAGCTCCATTTAAAATGTTGAATTGGAAAGTAAATGGACTTTAAAAAATCTATAGACAGGGTATCAAATTTATAAAACATGATAAATTATTTTGTAACAACCCTGCTTTTACTGAACTTGAATTAAACCAGGTAGATATGAACAAATATGTTTTCCTTCCACCATGTGCAAGTCTCCACCTGACAAAGTTAATTCTCATTCTGAACTTTAATTTTTAGGGTCAATCATCAGATGAGGACTGAGTCATGACAAGTTTTAGTCTGAGATTTTGAGCAGAAAATAAAGTAAATATCTTAAAAGTTTAAATTATGTATACACATATTGCATTTCTGCAGGGCAGGGGAGTAGTACCTCTTAGGGAGACTAACAGCATTTGCAACTCAAAAGAAGTCTGAAAGCACACCGATACAAGCGTCACACATTATCCAGCGTGCCTCGATACATTCACCTCGCATTCCAGTATGTTAGGCTTCCTAGCAACTCTTCCTTTAAAAATGTATTTCCCCCACCTACAGAAAAAACGAATGAGAATGACGCATTCTGTACAATGCAGTCCTTCACATACGCCAAATGCTCAAGGTTACATTCAACAGCTTCAAGTGAAATAAATTTAATGCCTATTAGTACAGCTGTGTTTACAAGTCAGCCTATTAGCATTTTCCCCATTTTGGGGGATGCTTTTTTCAGAGTGTTATAATGTTTTTCATACGTAGTAGAATTTTAATACCTCTAAATAGCTTTTAACTGTATTACCTACTTATATAAAATACATCTAGTTAGTTCAGTTGCCAGTAATTTGTGAAGCTCGCATAAACATCAACTAAGAACTAGGAAGAAAAGATTTAAAGCCATTTAACAAGGAGCAACAAAAACCAACCCAACACTAGGACCTTCCTCAGCTTTTTGAGTGCAATCAAGAAAAATCATTACTTCAATGTAAAATCTCCATAGTCAAGTTTTTAAACCACTTATTCCACTACCTTTTAAAAAAAAAATATCAAGCACAATTTTAGAAATGGACTAATTAGCTATATTCGTAAACTATCAAGGTCTATTGTCATCAATGCATAAAAAATATGTTGCCACAAATGGAGGCTCAGCATATTGGTACCAGGATCTACTCTCCTCAATTGCAATTATGATTACTTTCTTTAATTATAAAATGGACATTGATTTCTTCTTTCAGAAACTGGCTGAAGGTACTTGACTGTACTGTATAATTCCACTAATCAAAATAAAGTAGCTATTTCACCACACAAGAAGGCAAAAATTTCAGGAAGTTCTGCTTTATTAACTACCTGCCGTCTTTGAGCAACAGGGTGCAAATTAGGCCTGATTCAGTGTTTGCACTGGTTTTTATGAAGGTGCAGTTTCAATTCAGCATTACCATGGATCAACACTGCTGTACGCATGATTTATAACCAAGTCCTTAGGCCCTGGCCTCCCAGCATACTTAAGGGATGCAGGGACAATGAGACACAGATATAGGTGGACAAATCATATATAGGTTCTAAGTTACCAGTGACACATTCAGTGCAAAGTAATGAAGTAGCTCCACTAGGTAATTTTCTTTAAATGGCTTTTTAAGAATAGATTTCTTTGGTAATAGGTCTCCTCCCAGCCAAAGCAATCACACATTCTTTTTAAAAAAAATAATGGGGTGGAAATGCAAAATGAAGAAAAATGGACAATCTAAGAAGTATTTTAATAAGTCCCTAATTACACAGAGTACATCCTGAATAGAATTCTACCACTTTAAGAAAAAACATTTAATGTGAATTTTGATCTCTTCAGTATATGAAGTCTTTTCCCCTTGTTTTACTTATTTATTTAGGTTTAAGTAGTTTCAAGGAATGTCTGGCAACACATGCATCAGCCATTTAGGATTGTGAAGTTAGGCATATTCCATTAATATCTTAAACAGCCACATGTATGGGGACTTCCAGTGTCTCCATTTCTATCAGTATTAATGGGGTCTATTTTTATCCTTGGTCATTTAAAATACTTAAGATGCTAAAACTATTCCAATGGGATTTTACAGCATACTGATCTGATTTGCACTGCCCCAGCTATGAGGACAAAGCAAACATATTTTACTACAGAGAGAAAATGACCACCATGACAAAAGTCATAGTTTACAAATAAAGAAAGGAATTCCCTCTTCAGCACAAATGTGGATAAGGATTCTCCTCCAGAAAGCTGAAGTTGTAAAATGATACAGGTTTATTGTAATTTAAAGCCAAGCTACAGTGCAAACTATTTGTGCACACATTTCAATGAACCATATTCAACCAAACAAACATATAAATCCTAATTTTTTTTTTATATATATCACTTAAAGAGTTAGGAATATTTCAGTGCTGATCCTACCTTTCTTCACAGCATCTGTTCTACGTCTTGCCGGCGACACCAGCTCCTTCACAATCTGCAACACTTGAATCATTGCTAGTAAACCAAGTCAAACACTCAAGCAGTTCCTTTACAATGCCAACAGGTTTCATCGCTCCAGATTACTACATCTCTGTCTCCAATGAGCTCAAGCAAAACTGATGCAGGAACAACAGTTACCTTTCAGAGAAATTTTTCTGCAAAAAGACTGTACAGACTAAAGTGATGTATTTAAAGTGCCTTCAGCACATGCAGACAAAAAAAAAAAAAAAAATACTCCCAGCAGGGCTTCCCATTTGTATTGCCACAGAGCGTTTTAAATTGAGTTATGTATAGAAATCAGCACGGATCTTTTCAATTCACAACCCTTCAAGAAAACATGTTCCCCCAAAAGTAAACTGAAGGGGAAAAAACCAAGCAAACAAATGAACAAACAAGATTTGCTTGAAATAGGTGGTGACAGGGGAAATCTAATCCACAGAAAGCGTGTTTGTACCTTCTTTAAAACCCCTTCATGAAAGATTCAAAGAAAAAAGAAACATGCGTCAAGGCTACTAACAGAACTAAAAAGAAATCAAGGCTGCTCAACTCCAAGTCTGGGCAACACTGAAAGCACCAGGCACAGCAAAGCACCTGCTAAAAACAAGCCCTTCGATGCTTTCCCCAGCCCTTCCCACACACACCTCTGCCACTCGTGTGCATGACCAGAATTGTGATACGTGACGCTGCACGCCGGAAACCCGAGGAGCGTTTCAGACAGCCATCTCTCTCACCACCAGAGGCACAAAGAGCACCTTTCAACTGAAATATTATCATTGCTTCTGTCAGGTAATTTTAAACAGAAGAATGACAATAAGTGCCCAATACATTTTTAATACCTTTTGCAGAACAGACTTCAATCATTCAGGAATCCTTCGGGTCAAAATAATCCACGAAGTTAACAAAAAACCAAAGAGGAAATCTGGCTTTATAAGAGTGCATTAAAACCGATCGGCTCTTAGAACAAAGGAGAACCTTTGAAAAACTGAATTCCCACAAAAGTTTGTGGCCTGGATGACACAATGAAAATAGTTAACAGAAGCCAACTGCATATCCCAGGAAAACCATAAACATTCAAAACAAACCACAGGCCATGACCAAGACACAGCAAGCTGGATGCTCTGGCCTTAAACCGTCTATTCCCACACAATGCACGGGTCAGGCACCGGACGGGGTGGGAAGGTCAGTTGTTTCCACTTCTAGCTCCGGAGTGCAAATATTTCAGATTTTATTTTTCCCCAACACATTTGTGCCTCTCTCAAAACATTTCTGCACACACACAGACACTCAAAGTTACCCAAGGTAAACTGTATTTACTATGTTCGCCCCATCTGCATTCTGCCCATTAATTCATTCTCCACCAGAAGTAACACAATCCCAAACAGGCACCATGTTTAGTGTAACTAAATAATATTTAAATTCAGCCCAGACTGTCAGAGAAATACTTTGTTCCCTCACCCTATAATTACTCAAATGCTAACTGCAGAGGAAGCCTAGAGGTCACTACCAAGCAACTTAGGGCTAGGAAGTTTTATGCTCCAGAAAACAAGAAATCTTCCATTCAAAACAGAGTGCTCGTTTGCAGCTCTATTGAATCCTCTAAAATCCCAGGCTTTACATTAATGACTTTATTATAAACAAAAAAGTTACATCTACGCAAGCTTTTCTTTTCCATAAATGTGTTGCAATCTCTCTCCCTCTGAGCCTCCTGGAGGTAAGATGGTGAGAAGGGAAATGGGTATTTCTACTGGCTGCTTTAGAGAAAAAGACATGCTCTCAAATGCATGATAGAACCTCACTTTTCCTGCTTAATTAAATTGCAAATGCACACAGAAAAAGCCAATTTCCAAGTTTCCTGTTCATGACATAATACAAATTATTAAGATAGCACCACTAGGCTCTGTGCAAAAGTGCCACTTCCTGGTTCCTAAAGAGCTCCCTAGATACGCTTTAAATGGGATAACGAGAAAAAGTGAGGAAAGAGTGAAAGAGGGTGAGGGTTCCACTAAGTAAGAGAATTCAGTAAATGAATCAAAGCACGAGTGTATCTTGATTCTGTAAAGCGATTAAAAAAAATAGATTCTCTTACTTCTGCAGAAGAAATTCTTTGGAGCAGTAGAATAAGGAGAGGAGGACAACCTGGCAAAAAGCAACATGAAGAAGATGGAAGCAAGAGAGAAGAGAGAGGGCATTTACTCTGCACTTAAAATAAAAGATTGCTGCTGTGCAAGATGTATTTTCAATACTGGTGAAGTAAGCCAGCGGGGCAGAGACCAGGAAATGCAACCACAACCCGTTTCAGCACACTAGGATCAGAGAGCACCGTGTCGCACATGCTGATCTCCATCCAACAGCCTGCTTTGCGGCTCCTAATTTTTCACATCAGCGAAGTTCTACCATAGCAAAAAATAAGCACTACAAGCATTAATGTACACAAGCCCATCCAAACATTTGTTTGCCAAGAGCACACGAGTGAGTGAAGAAACCAACATGAGTCTGAAGCAGATTCATAGTACTATGCATAATAAAACACTGCAATGAATAATTTAAGGAAACTCAGTCAAACCCTGCAGAATCAGAAACCAATTTTCTTGGCTGCTATCCCACCCACAGATCAAAATAATCACATTACACAAGAGACAAGCAGGTTTCCTCAGGCTTCGTGTCAACAATGGTGTTCAAGAGCGTACGAAGCCAGTTCACCGATCAGTCTCCTCTTACTCACGGACACTGATATCGCAATCGTTCCCGTTTCTTTTCTCATCTTTAAATCATCTGCCTCCATAAGTGTTCCTGGAAATATGTATTCAATACACTTGTCATTCTTCAGGATGTACGATCATAACAAAAAGAACAAAACAAAACCACCACTGTGACTCACCTACAGGTGGCAAAGAAAAGTCTGTAGAAATTCTGAAGATCGCGAAAGACTGATTCACAGCAGGTATACAGAGCAAATTAAAAGCGCACCTTGATTAAGTTTACTACATAAAAAAAAATTAAAATTGAATTGATTCTGTTCACTGTCCTCAGCGTAATGTGTGTGAATGTAATGAATGGAATTCCATACAGCCATCAAGAACTAGTTTAATATCGACTACACAACTTCCTGTCTTGACTGCAACATTGAGGAAGATAAGGTGTACTCGTAACTCCCTGAACCTAACAGACACATGGAGAAACAGCTAAATGTTCAACTTTAATGGATCACCACATTCAGCTCTTAAGGATCCTTCATGTAACAGGAAGAATGGCCTCTTTTATCAGTCAGCTGTCATCACACAAAATCCAAACTGTCTCCATTAACATAATTACAATTAGTTTATCTTTGAAAGCAGCTTTTTATGCAGTATATTGCCAGAAGGCAACACATTTACAGCATAAAGAGAACCAAGAAACTATTCTTCGAACCTATATCTCAATAGAAATCTGTCAGAATCAGTTGCAAAGTCGGTTTTTAATTTTGAGGAAATCCCAGCAATGTTGTCTCCTTCTCTCTACCCCCCCCCCAACATGTGGAAAATTTTAAATACTTATGAAATACTGTCTAGACTTTTAAAAAGCCATCAAGCACCTTAGTGCGCACATATCCAGTGTTACAGCTGCTGGAAAAAGCACTAGTGTTCTGCCCTCATTTATAAAGAGAAAGATGTACATGCTAATAAAGAAAAAAAAAAGCTTAAGGGCATGCATTCAAGGAACAATAAAACCGCACATTTTTTTCCTAGAAGCAACATTATGATAGGCACTAAGAGCCAGCCCCGCTGGGAACTGAGCTGTATGCTTGCTAACAGACAGCTCACAGATCAGAGCCAAAGAATGCGCACACATCTCTTACACGGCCTCTCTACCACAACACAGATGGTTTTAGGGCAAGTTGTGTGTGGCCTTTGCTGCAAGAACTCTAAACATGGTATCCACAATTAATCAAATGTAACATCCCAACAAAGTCAAAGATACAAAGAGCGATAGCAATCCCGGTTAAAGGTTGGTGCTAGGTTTGCAGGATTCATCCCGCAAATGAGTGTCAGCAGCGATCCTGACCTGCACTACCAAGGAATAAGACCAAGTTCTCTCCCAACTTGCTCACTAACTTTGGGTGATCCTCCACAAGATGCTTCAACGTACCTCATTTCTTCTACCTGGACAACACAGGCAACAGTCCTAACTTTTGTATGTAATGCATTTCAGATCTGCTAAAATGTGCTGCATAACACCTGGGTGTCTTTAGTAGTAATTAAAACTTTTCATTACCATCATAAGTATTTGGTTGTCAACCTAGAAATTGCAAGTTGCAACATCTGTTCAACTTCTCACCAGTCCCGAGTACAGGCAACCCCCGCTTAGCGCTCTTAATTGGTTCCTGAAAAACCAAGCATTAAGTAAAATGAGCATTAAGTGAAACCAAAAGTATCTGAAGACCCAAGATGATGACCGCAAGTGTTTTTAATGACCCAAGATGGCGACTGCAAGCGTTATAACAAAACTCGTTGGGTGCCAAGTGAAATCAGGTATTAATTTAAAAATGAACGTTATAGTACAATAGCACCAAGCAAAACAGCGTTAAGCAGGGTTTGTCTGTAGTCAGGACAGATGTTGGCTCAGAAAATAAGGCGAAGCTCTAAGCAGAAGCAACACCATTTATCCGCTATCAAGGGAGTTTCCAACTTCTCACATTTTGAAGTGAACATATTCCCAAATTTGTAGAGACAAGTCAAGCTTTTTGCTTCAGAAGACAAAAAAAAAAAAAACCCTTTTTGGATCTAAATTACAAGCACTGACACAATGACAAGGCCTAGTAAGGATGGAGGAAACGCTAATCCAGTACTGCCAACTCTCACAGGGGTCAGCGTTGTTCTTAAAGTCTGGGCTTCGGGAACGTGAAAAACTTAGCTCTTTCTTTTCTATGTATATACTTAAATATACATAAAAAAAAGAAAGAGCTAAGTTTTTTCACATTCCTAAAGCACAGGCTTTATTTTTAATATAATAAAATTAAAAAAATAGTGCGTATTTATACAGTCTATGCTTCCGGAACGTAAAAAACGTGGCTTTTATACTTGTAAACCAACAAATTACCTGTCAAGAGCACGGGGTGGGGGGTACAATGGAGGCCTGAGTCTAGCCCCCTCCCACCCCCCAACCTCGGGCTGGGGCTGTGGTCACCCCCCACCTCCCCGCCGCTTTGGGCCAGAGCCACGAGGACCACAACCGTAACATCAGTCGCAGCCGTGGTGGCGGCTGCGGTGGGACACAGCCCCTCACTGTCCGCCTCCCCCAGGGCTGTCGTTTGCGGGTGGCGCTCCCCGCCGGCGCGGAGGAGCTGGGGTGCAGGGTGACCCCAGCCCCCACCGTTACGGCGGCGCTGCGCCACGTGCGGCCAGCACCCCTTGCCCCAAGGAGCAGTGCCGAACTCGCCCTCCCACTCTGCACCAGGTCGTGGCGGCCACCTGCCTCCCCCGTGGGCTGTCGAGGCCACCGACCCACGCGCGGATAAAGCGCGAGGGGGCGCGTCGTACTGGAACGTAAAAGAAAGGGTGAAGTTTGTGCACGCGAAGCACACCGAGCCCCGCGGTTGTGAGTGTGTCCCAGGGAAGTGAGAGACTGCTCGGCGGGGGGGGCAGCGCGGCCTTTCCCCCCCGCGCGTGCGCGGCACTGACCTGCTGCCGGGCGGGGCCCGCGCGCGGCGCCC
>NW_017728931.1:134785272-134788324 GCF_001723895.1 Crocodylus porosus | reverse complement strand
CCGCGCCGCGGGTACCTGCTGCGTCCGCGCGTCGCGCCTGGGCCCCGCCCCGGGGAGGGGCGGGCGCTGCGCTCGCGCGGGGGGCGCTTCCGGCGGGATTTGCGCGTTGTTTTGATTTGTGAAATCACTTCAGACCTGGTGTGGGCGCTCCCTCGCCTGCTGGTTTGCGCTTTTCGGGTTACTTTGCTCCGCTGTCGTGCTCTCTGCACCTATAACGGAGCGAAATAAACTGGTTCGTGATACTGATTCGTGTTCAGCTTTTGCTCCCTCTCCACCTTCATCAGTTTATTTTGCTCCGTTACAGGTGCAGAGGGCAAAAGCGGAGTATGAATCGATTTAACAGAGCAAAATTAAGCAGCTAATGTGGAGAGAGAGCAAAAGCTGAATATGAGTCAATACAACTGACGGGTTCATTTTCCTCTGTTAAATGGATTCATGCTCCACTTTTGTTCTCTCTCTACATAGAGCAAAATCAACTGGTTAAGGGGGAAAGAGCACATTTAGTGAATGTGAATATAACAGAGCAAACTAAGCTGGTTAACTGAGTCACGATCAGCATTTGCTCTCTCCACACATTCATCAGTGTATTTGGCCCTGTTAAATCAATTCATATTCAGCTTGTGCTCTCTCCCAAGCCAGTTCACACAAATCAGTTTATTTTGCTCTGTTAAATCATTTATTTGGTTTTTCACTCTCTTAAACCAGCTCATATGTTTCAGGTTTTTACTTTATTAAAACCGTCCATACTAAGTTTATTTTGATCTCTCTACTTGGCATTTCTTGATTTAAACACTTCATATTGCTCACTTTTTTTGTGTATTTTTCTGCTCTGATTGCCTTCTTGGAAATACCCAGATTTATACAGACTTCAAATAATTCTATTCTTTCTGATTTTCTGTTTGCTTGTTTACATTGCTTGTCCCACTGCTGGTTTGTGCGAACTTCAGGAAATTTTGCAGTTAGAAGGCGGCATATACTGTGGGTATATAACTATGGAGAGTAAATAAAACAAAGGTAGATATTCCGAAGTTTCAGCTGGCACGGAGAGATTGCGTGGTTTTGTGCAGCAAGGGGATTGCATCGTCTGTGCAGCAAAAGTGGGGTATCTCGTAGTTCCAGCGTCCAGGGCCATTAGGCAACCAAGCATGAAGCCAAATTTTCTGGAGTCGATGAAGCCGACAAACATGAATCCATTAGAAAAGCTGTTCAAAAACAGACAGCCATCTTTTCTAGTTTTGTAACAAGAAATACTCTTTCCACGTGGGCAAGTTATATTGCAGCTTTAGCTGTAACTCGGAAAGGCAAGTGTTTTACAAATGGAGAATACTTAAAGGACACTTCTTTAAAGCATGCTGAGGATCTGTTGCAGGATTTTGCAAGTAAAACAGACATCATTGCTCGTATTGATGAAATGCCATTGTCATCCAGGACTGTTCAAAGGCAAACAGATTAAATGGCAACTAATGTTAGGGAACAAATGACTCAACCTCCATGCTTGTGATGTGATGAAAGCACAGCCATAAATGATATCCCTGTCTTGATATAATTGTTTGATATTTTATCTCTGGGGAAGTTTGGGAGGAATTGTTTTCTTTGAGTGCTACGCATAGCACAAAGGCCAACGATATACTTAATGCTGGCAAAGATATTTTCACACAGCAACAAATTGACCTGCACGAAGTGATCTCGGTTACCACTGATGGTGCACCTGCTATGGCGAGTAAAACAGGTGGATTTGTAAAACTTCTGGAAATTGAGATGATGAGCTTCCATTGTATTATTCATCAAGACAGCCTATGCACTAAGATCTCATCTTCTGATTTAAATAAAATCATGACAATGGTTGTGAAAATCATCAGCTTTTTCATTGCCCGCTCCTCTGACGCACAGGAGATTCCATGAACTTCTAAATTATATGGATTCTGCGTATGAAGACTTAGTGCTGCACAGTAATGTACACTGGTTGAGTCGAGGTAACGTGCTCCAAGCAATTTGTTGCTTGTCTCAAATCCATCATTCTGTTTCTTGAGGAAAGTGGTCAGCAATATGTAGACCTTACTGATGACAGAGGGCTAACAAAACTGATGTTTTTGACAGACATCACATCTAAATGATTTGAATACTAGGTTACAAGGAACACGGAAAACCATCCTTCAGCTGTCTGAAGACTGGAGGGCTTTCTGTGATAAGCTGTCTGTTTTCAGATGAGACATCGAAACATCTGCTGTCCATTACTTCCCCAGTCTGAAAATCCATTCTGAGCCGTATCAGTTGAATAATAGGGATATACGCCACTACATAGGGCAGCTGGAAGATGAGTTCACAAGACAATGCCAAGACTTTTGCAGCAAAGGCCCATGTTTTCATTTCTTGTGTACTCAAACAGGACTAGGGAAAGTGATGTAGAGCTGCAGACTTTTAAGTGGATGAACACTGAAGGATCTGAACTGGAACTGACTGATTTCAAAGCTCGTGCATCTGGGTATCAAAGTTCAAATTGCTGCAAGGTGAACTTGAGAATGAAAGGGACTGGCAACTCAAGATTACAGCATTGTTAGTCCTCCCTTCCTGAAAAGTATGCCAGCATGAGAAAAGTAGCTTTTGCCTTCCTTACTTACTTTCGATCTACTTATTGCCATGAAAAAGTGTTTTCATAAATGAAAGCCACACTCTGGCCTATGAGAAACTGTCTGATGACTGACCATTCGGATTCAAGTTTGTGTTTGATAACCAGCTATCAGCTTACCATTGCCAAACTCAGCTGTCAGAAGCAGGGCCAAAGCAACTACTAAGAAAAGATCTTTTACTTGAGATCATTTTTACTTGCTTGCTTATGGCAGTGAATCCAGAGCATCTATTTTAAGAAATTAAGTTAGCATATTCTTGAAGAACCAACATCTTCCATTCCAACATCTCTTTGGAAAGGTGGGCACAATGTAGGGTTGGAAGGGCTACGTTGTTAGAAATGCACAGCTTGCATCTTGCACCTGATAAGAAAGAAACACTGCCAAGGACTTTTTTCCTTTCCCAGCCTTGCCACAGCTTTTCTTAT
>NW_017728931.1:134778458-134785019 GCF_001723895.1 Crocodylus porosus | reverse complement strand
CCTTGGTGGGTTCAGAGTAATCTGAGTTTTTGACTCTGCTCTGACCCTATTTGCAAATACACCTTTTGTGCCATCTAATGCGTGTGCAGCTGTGATTTTTGTGGCCTCCAGAGAAACGAACCGCTTTATGCATCAACGTGAAGACCCAGGATGTGATCTTCCATGTAAAGGCCAAGGACAAATCAGGTGCCAACCCCTGTTTCTCTCTATTCTACCTACCATTTAAGACCAAAGTATGGTGGGTGAACAAAGAGAAGGTAGGAGGGGGGTAGGACCCTGTGACCAAGGGCCTACTCTGCCCCCTGCCACAATATCACCAGGTAGTTAGTGCTTTTCTCTGCTCTCCTCTTTTTCCCCCCCTTTCTCTCTTTTTTTTTCTCCTCTTTTCTTTTTCCTACCTACCATTTCTCTCTCTCCTTACCCTCTTTTTCTCTCTGTCATCACAACATACTTAAAAAAAAAAAAAAAAAAGAATACACAAAAACAGAGGTAGTATATGAAGTTTTATTTATTGTCACCAGGTTTAGAATTTTTAGAAAACCTGGTATTGACTGCAAGAAAAAAAGGAACATCTATGATTATTAACTATATTAATATGCAGTGTGTCCTGCCAGGTACCCCCACCCTGGTTTGGTTTTTCTGGCATGCTGGCACTCTGGCACCTTACAAGGTAGATATTGCAGTTTTTTCAGCACTCCGGCCAAACACGTTGCCTACCCCTGCCCTAGCTCTTTCAGCCTTTCTTCATAAGTTATGCTCCCAGAAAGCATTTTTGTTGTTTTCGGCTGGACCCTTTCCAATTTGACCACCTCCTTCTTGAAGCGTAGGGCCCCAAACTGAACACAGTACTCCAGGTGAGGTATCACCAGTGCTGAACAGAATGAAATTTAATTCTTCGCACCATGTCTTTCACAAGAGGTGTCTCACAGAAAAGACACTAAACCACATTAACCAACAATATTAGCCCACAAAAAAAAAACCAATAATAAAAAGAATCATGAAAATGTCTATTTTAAGTTATATCTAAGCAGATAATTTATACAGCAAATTATAGCTAATTATCCTTTAAGAATACAAAATGTAAATTAATGGGAATACTAATAAGTACCCAGATATAAGACCTAATCTTAGAGTACATATGAAGGGGAAAAAAAATACATGCACACAAGATCTCACAAAGGAATCTAATGCCAATGTACTTTTAATTGTGTACTCTAACAATTAAATGGACTTAGAGAAAAAAGCTTAACTTAGAAGACTCAAATAGAAATAATGAGTTTTTATAAAAGCTGAGTTATAGCAACACACTAGTCCAAACAAAATTAAAAAAATTAAGACCACAAAGTACAGCAAATGTTTCTTTAATTTTGCACTTCTTGTTCTGAGTTTCAAAACTTGTCACTAACTATATTTGAACTACAAGTATTAAAGTTATTCTGTAAAACAAACACCATGTCAAAAAATGAGAAATTAAAGGAATGTTTTGTCAACTGAGGAAAATGTGAAGATGAACATCCTCAGATCAATTCAAAGAAATAACAGAGAAAAAGAACCCATCTTTGCTTTTAAATTCCATCTTTCTTTGATTTTCTGCTGAGAAAGATATTAACAATATCATTACTCTCTTATGCACTTCCAGGAAAACACGAAGGTAACCTTCCAATTCTGATTGTCACTGTATATTAGCAAGATGAAGATCACATTTTTTACTGCGTGCAACATGCCTGTGTTGATATTTAATTCAAGAAATAATAGGATGCAGCTGTCCACAGTCACTAGAGACAGAATATCAGACCTTATTTAACCACAAAAGATAGGGGATTCATTAGCTGCAAAAAGAAACAGACAACAGTAATAAAAACGGTTCACTGAAGTATGAATGTCCCTTTATGGAATAAAATTTAAAAATATATATTTTAACTGAAGGCTTCTGAATGTATTTTACTAGACAATTTTTTTTAACAGACTGGCCACGTCTACATGAGACGCTGACTGTGCAGTAGTCGAAAAATACTGCACGGTAGCATGTCACAACATGGACACTGCTAATACATTACTCCACAGTATTATTAGTCTATTGCACAGTAGTGTCACCTAAAAGACATCTGCCAGTGCTACTGTGCAGTTACTGTGGTTATTGCACATTGGTTTAGTACTTGCTAATATGAGTAGTAAATAAATGCACAGTAGCATCTCGTATAGATGTGCCTACTGATGGCCTTTTTCTTTTTTTCCCCCATAGACACTTCTTTTCATTTACCCACAGAACCATGAACTCTCTTTACGCAGCAGTTAATTATCTATGTGAGTGGCATAAAACATAGATTTAAACTATTGAAAACACTTATATTGCGGAACTCACTTCCAGGCTACAAACCAGTGTCCAACTTCTATTTTGAGGAAGCATACTTGTCACCCTGTGTGCTGAGTGAGGGTGGCAAGTAGGATCCAGACAGACTGAGCACCATCCATCCAGCCCAAGGAGGAAAAAAGGTTGGGCACCACTGCTTTCTATCATGACCTAGGAACAATTCCCTTGTACATTGCCTGTGATGGAGCTACACTGGTGTTGCACAAAAGGGCAGGAAAACTCCCAAGGCAATCAGATTAGTCTACAAGAACAGCCAACTCTTACTTGTTCGGTAAGTAATGACAGGGGAACAGACGCCTGCCCAAAGAGTGATATTGTACATTTTCTGCTCTCACCTAAGAGAGCAGCCTTAGTCTGAAGCGCCCCAAATGAGTCAAACCCAAGACTGTCCCTAGTTCTTGACAGCATGGTGATAAATTACTACACTGTGCCTAACTGTGCTGCCACCTTTGTTACCTCCAGCACTGCTGGACCAGTATTAAAGAAAAGGACAGAGAAGTGCTGAAAATTCACACTGAACAGATGCAAAGACTTTGCCCACATGTGGCAACGTGCACCATTGGGCCTTCAGAACAGAAGCTGTTGAGGCAGACAAAAAGAGCAAAACTCAAATCTGGGTTTATTTCTGCTAAATGGTTACCCTACCTACACTTTTTTTTTGTGCTTAAAAAAGGTTGTCCCAGATTTTGTTTGCAATTCAGCTCTTTTTAATCTCCTACTTTTAATCCAGGAGGTAACATCAAATCCTGAATTCTTTGTCACTAACAAATAAACCATGAGCCTTAATTTGTCTAGCTTTCCTTCTATATATTTTCAAGTATGAACTATGGACATTTTTTGTCACAGCTTTTGGAGTAAAAACGAAGCTGACCTTTACCAGGTTCAACTCTAATCCCTTCAAGGCCGAGCATAAAGCTGACCTTCAAATGCTGTTGCCATGGCTTGGCATCACTGAGAAAGCCAGAGGGCTGCAGCTGACAGAAGGGTTACTTCCAACTAGGAAAGTGAGCAGGGGCAGTGCAACACAAAGATGCTCAGGGGCAGAGATGCAACCATCCTATTCTTTTAGCAAGTATGTAATAGCAACTTACTTTACAGAAAGGAAAGCTCTCTGCTGACTGTGAAAGAAATCAGCATCTGATGCGATTTGTTTTATCTCCATGTTCCTGTGAACAGAGAGCCAGCCCCTCTATGCTCTACCCCTTGGAGGGCAAGCGCACCTCTGCCCCCGCGGACAGCATCCTACTATACCCTATTCCCAGGACTTTGCCCACCACCGCCCAATAAGTGTGCAGCATGGCACAAAGTACTAGCTTTAAACTTCTGGCTCTAACCAGAAGAATCAAAAAATTAAAGCTTCTTATTCTTCCCTTGGCTCTCACTGTGTCTACCTTGGACAGCATACTGAATAGCTAAATACAGTTAAACACCATGGGCCTCCATCTTCCCACCTCTGAAGTGGGTGCGAGACAGTTGTAACACTGGAACTGGTCCAGGAATGTGGGAACCCGTTCACGACTGCCCCTGGACATTCGAGCTCCAAGGAGCACACTCGCCTTTTAGGAACTGCACTGTAGCCAAAATACCCCTAGGGGTCATAGGGTACTCAGACCATTATGCCTTCCAGGGATCATAAGCCATTTTCCCCCGGATTCCCCTGAAGGAGAGGAGGATCCAGATTGGGGTGGGGGGATAGAGTAAAAAGGCTGCCAGCTCCTGGAGGGCTGTGTGGCCCCTTGCTTGTGGTCCCCAGGGGGTGGGTTTGGGTTGAGTGATCCCCCCACAAGAACCTCCCAGCTTTTCTACCTCCCCCTTCCCCCCATCCTGGAAAGCTGCCCTTCTCAGTTTATCCTCCCTGTTCCAGACCCTCGGCAGTGGGGTTCCAGGCTCAAATGGGGCCAGGCAGGGTGGGGTTGAAGGGATCATCATGTGTTTCTCACCCCGTTTCTTGGCTGCCACTACTGCTCTGCACCCAGCCCACAGCCCAGGCCTGTTTCCCTGCACACCTCAACTTGCTTACACACTACCCAGCGCTCTGTGGCGATACTCGGATGGGGGAAGGAGGGACACACCAGGTATGTGTGCATGTGGGTGGAGGGAAGAGGACTTTTCATGACTACCTGGACCCTGCTTCTTCATTCCAGAGGCAGGTAGTTTTGGGACTTTCCACAGTCAGCACCTCCACTGTGGTTTTCAAAGCCACTCAAGTGCTTGCCAGCAAGCACAGAGCTGAGTGTGCAGGGTGGAGCCTGCAGGGTAGGGCTCCAGCACAGAGGGTGAGGAACAATTAACTGTGGGCAAATTCAGTTCACATTGAGCACGGTATTGAAAGCCATTCTGTCAACAGCTATCAAATGCCCATTGTGCAATGGCTCCTTTCCCCCACCACTACCTCGCAGCTGACGGATGTTTGTTCTTACAGGCACAAACCACACAAACTTGGGACACTGGCCCAGGGTATGGCAGAATACCATCTCTGGTCTCCCCCCCAACTCTGCTATGTGACCATTTGGTTACCATGGTCACTGCAGAGGGCAGACTCCTCCGCTCCCATCTGCTCCAGGTAACCCTGAGTTGTAGCATGAGCTAGATACATGCCTGAGGGAGGGGGAAAACCTGTTCCCTCTTCCTAGTGACTGGCATCACACACCTGGGTGGGGGCTTAAGCTCCCTATTGCTCTAAGCAATGCCAACCTGACTGAGAGGGGTCTAGAGACCCTGCCAGTCTACCCAGCAACCAGTGATGCATTTCAATCTGGTTGGCTGGCAGCCAACAGTTGCCAGCCTTCATTGGACCAAGTAAATGAAGTCATAAGGGCTATAAGTGAAGAACTGCCCAGGAGGAGGGGCAGTAGCCATGATGAAAACTCACAGAGAGACACTGGATCATCTGAAACTCATGATCATTGAACTACCTGCCTCCAGAGGGAATCTCCACCTGCCTTGGGGTGATACTTGTGAGTAAGCTACCTGAGATCTAACTAGATATATAGCTTGCAGTAACTCAGATGCATAATCAAAGGCTACCATGCCACTGTTCGCTCTGAGGTATTTCTCTGATATTGCTCTACCCTGTACCCTATTCCAAACCTACTCCTTGTAACCAATAAAAGTTATCCTTTGTACCTAGCGTGGCAGACTTATTGGGAGAGAGTCTAGATTATGCCTTGGGGTCCGCTTGGTTCAGCTGATTAAGGGAGACCACTATTTGTGCTTCAGCTCGGAGGAAGCACCCCAAGTTCTTGCAGTGGGTCAAGCACCCTCAAGGACGACTAGGCCTGGGTTTCCCGGAGGGTGCAGGTCCTAGATCAGTCCAGACTCTGGGTGGTAGTGGCGTTACCCCCAGGCTTCTTCCGGGTTTGCTCCAGGAAGGGGGTCGGCTGGATGTGAGGCACCCTGAGAGAGGCACTTGGAGCCTGTAAGGTGGTCAGGCACAGTGAGGTTGGTGGCTCAATGCCAGAGCACCCCCTACTGGCCGGCCCCTGTGCTTATGGGGGCGGCCAGGAGTTGCTGCTCGGGGGCGGGAGGGGCCATGATCAGGATGCCTGACACAGCATGGCAGCACCAGCCTAGGGCAGAGGAGTGCCATAAGCCTCTCCTCTTCCCTCCAGCCTGTGCTGGGGTGGGACTCACTCCATTGCCACCCACACAAGCTGGAGCTGCTGCAGCCACTGCACTCTGGCCCAAACAGGACGGGGGCAGCTGGGGACCTCCTCCAGCAGGGCTGGGGGTGAGGTAGGGGGCTGTGGATCCAGAGTGAGTAACACCAGCATGGCCTTGTGGGAGCAGGGCGTAGGGGACTATGGATCAGACACAAGCAGGACAAGGGAGTGGGTCGGGACAGATCATGTTTCTTTGCAAATGGGTCCCACCAGGAAAAAGGTTGAGAGCCATTTCTCTAGGCAATAGATCTTGGTGCAGTAGAGTCCTAGCTGCATCCCACAACAGCCCCACTGTCCTGGATTGGGGTCCATGCAGGGAGGATGAGTGGTGCAGTTTCATAGTCAGTAGGATCCGAAGAGACCTGAGCAGATCATCAAGTCTGACCCCCTCCCATGGCAGGAAAGAGTACTGGGCTCAAATGACCCCAGCCAGGTGTTCATCCAGCCTCCTTTTAAAGACCCCCAGGGTAGGAGCCAGCACCACTTCTCTTGGAAGTTGGTTCCAGATCCTAGCTGCCCTGACCGTGA
>NW_017728931.1:134757109-134778358 GCF_001723895.1 Crocodylus porosus | reverse complement strand
AGTTACTCCTGGTAGTGCTCGGGGGAACAGGGACTTCCCCAATGCCTGCTGGTCCCCTCTGACTAGTTTGTAACAGGTCACTAGATCCCCCCTCAGCCTTCTCTTGTGGAAGCTGAACAGCTTCATGTCCCTTAGCCTGTCTTCGTAGGGCCTGCGCTGCTTGAGAGGCATCTGTGGATGCATGACTAGGTATGGTTGGCCTTCCTAACTGCATCATCACACTGCTGGCCCATGTTCATCCTGGCATCAATGATGCCTCCAAGATCCTTTTCTGCCTCTGCACTGACAAGAAGGGAGTTCCCCAGCCTGTAGGTATGCTGCTGGTTCTTCCTCCCCAGGTGCATCACTTTGCACTTGTCAGCGTTGAAATCCATCCTATTATCATCCACCCACCCCTGTAGCCTGTCCAGATCTGATTACAGCCTATGCCTTCCTTCTAGCATGACCACTTCACCCCACATCTTACTGTCATCTGCAAATTTGAACAGGGCACATTTTACCCCTTTGTCCAAGTCACTGATGAAGATGTTGAACAGTGCAGGCCTGAGGACCGAGTCTGGGGGACCCCACTTCCCACATCCCTCCAGGTCAAATAAGACCCATCCACCACCACTCTGGGTGCAGCACTTTAGCCAGTTAGTGACCCATCTGACTATGTAGGCATCAACACCACAGTCTGCTAGTTTTTTTAAATGAGAATGGGGTGAAAGACTGCGTCAAAGGCCCTCCTAAAGTCCAGAAAGACTATATCCACCGCAGCACCTACATCCAGGGATTTGGTGACCTGGTCATAGAAGGCCACAAGGTTGGTCTGACAGGACCTGCCTCTAATGAACCCGTGTTGATTGCCCCTAAGCATAGTCTCCCCTGCTGGCAGTTTGGGATGCCTGGAGGACTGCCTAGACACTAGGTTTGGAATGCTCTGTTTCTGCATATAACTTCGAGCCAATTCAAGAAGGACCAACAAACTCTGCTGTGACCGATTCAGGTTGGACATAAGGAAGAACTTCTTCACTGTCTGAGCCCCCAAGGTCTGGAATAGACTGCCACCAGAGGTAGTTCAAGCACCCACTTCGAACGCCTTCAAGACATATTTGGATGCTTATCTTGCTGGGATCCTATGATCTCTGCTGACTTCCTACCCCTGGGGCAGGGGGCTGGACTCGATGATCCTCCGGGGTTCCTTCCAGCCCTAATGTCTATGAAATCTATGAAAATAGTACTTAATTTTTCTGGTGTGCTTTTGAAACATTCCAGGATGTTTAAACCATTCTGAAACCCAGGGAGAGCACTCTCACAGTGCCAGATACCAGGTAACAGGGAGCTGGAAGATAAGCATAAGGAAGAGACACCCGTGGATGACCAAGAGGGGGCGGAACGCATCCAGAAATTTGTTCAACTTTGGTTTTTGTTGGGAAGGGGGGCTTGCTTGTTTGGGGCAGCACTGGAAGGGTGGCTATAGTGAATTTTGGAGTGGCTGTAGCCCACCCTATAGCCCTCTCCCAGTGCTGCTGCTGCCTACCTCAGCCCCAAGTGCAACCCCTGGTCCCAGCCTGCAGCAGGCAACCTGTCCTCACCCCATGTACAAATCCAAGGGACACATGTCCCCCAGGCCTTTCCCAGGGGGGCTCACAGCAGCGCGAGCTGCCCCCCTCCCCTCCCCAGCTCTCTGCACAAGCCACCCATGTCTCCGTCCTAAGCCCCACCCCACCTCAGCTGGCCAGCACCTGCCTCAGCCCCACTCCCTCCCTCCCCATGGGGGCTTCAATCTGCCCCCCACGCCCCTTCCTCCACACAGACTTACCATCCAGATGCTGCCCTCCAAACTGTTGGGCTGCATTCCTGGCTGCGTGCATGCACTCTGCATTTATTGGTGACGTTATTGGCCACATCGGCAAAAAAAGCCGATTGCTAATAATGTCAATTTTCCTTTTATCGGTGCTGATAAGATATGGACCAATATATCAGTGCACCTCCACCCATTTCTTCCTACTCACCCTCTACACCAAACAGGTCGTCTTTAGGAAAACAAATGTTGTATATGGCTTAGGATAAATTTTAATGCTTTGTCTTGTCTTTTAATGCCACTCAAAAAATAAATAATAAGACATGTTTCCTTTCATACCTGGTAGTAAGTAGTCCACTCTCAAAAAAACTTGATGTTTATCATCATTTTGCGTACACTTTTTAAATGGGACACTTTCAGACTGCTGTAAGTTAATCATATTTATCAGAAAGAGCAAGATCATAAAACTATTCACCCTCACAGGGGAGTTCTCAAATCCCTTCATGTTGTACACAAATTAAAACACAGTGCACACAGCACTGGTCCTCATCACATTCATACGGATTGCACACAGGCACACCACTCTGAATAACCATCTGTCTAGTTTTTTTAGTAAGGTCAGCCATTTCTATTGCCAAACACCTCAGAAGTAACTACAGAAATCCCTTATATTGCCACCAATGCCAATACTGTATTTTAAGGCAATATACTAACTGAAAACTAGAAGGAGACCCATCCCCATATGACCACTCTGCTTTCTAAAGACCACAAAGTCAACAGGCCAGTTTAAGAACAGCTGGAAATTTTTTAGAGGGTCACAATCTTATGTAAGAAAAGAGAAAGTAAGGGACCTGAACAACATAATTTTGCTACAGAGTTATTCATTCAAGATTCCCACATTTAAGGTCCAGTTAGAATTCAACACACACACCAAAAATATATCTGATGAGTTATTCAATATTCTACCCAAGAATTAAGCAGACTTTCAGAAGACTTTTAAACAGTAGTCAGAGGACTGTATTCAAGAATAGTCTCATAGGGCAAACCCAACTGCATTATTTAAACAAAGTATTCTTTCATAGCAGTGTAGTGATCTATTGCATACAAGATTTAACTACTGCATGGACAAAAAGCATCAGGCAGTCTACAGCATACTGCTATCTTTTCTAGAACCATCATTTACAGCAACATTTATTTTAAATTTATTTTATATAATAAACAGCCTTTAGTTGGTTAGCCAGCCTGAAATTCACTTCAGAAAGCAAGGTGAACATCGGCATGCCAATAGCCAGGAAAAAAACCAAACCAATGCTGTCTGGCCATTCTCCTGTATAATTTTGAGGTAAGGATCTTAAATTATAATTTTTCCAGAGATTACAACTCTATAACTAGCTGCTAGATAAGGTATCACCTAAACATAGCTACTTTGTATACAAGAGTATCTATGAATACTCTCTAAACAACAGTAAAGAGAAATCTGATCTTTTAAATTTAACAAACTCAGAACCAGTCACAAAATCCTGGGATTACTTGCACTTCACCACATAGGACATCAGTCCCCGCTACCTTCCGCCTAGACTACAAGTCGGAGAGGTTATTTCTGATCGGCAAAACATGCAGAGAACTGTGGAATGCCACAAAGTTTTTGTTTCAACACAATTCAATAATTGTAGGTGAATTAGAAAGTATTAGCAATAAGAAAGATAGCCATTTAAAGAAGTGGTTGCCTAGTATCATGTATTCATTTCTAATGGTCCACTGATGGGAAACAGCAGGTGAGTATTTTGAATGCAACTGAGCTGTACGCTGCTTGAAGTCACAGACAAAATGAGAAGAACACTATGATTCTTGCAAGAAGTCTCATTATTCGCTTATCTAAAATACCTCACTTAACATTAGTTTTTGGAGAAGCGCTTTCTCTCTCTCTCATCCAAGTTTCCCATCCCTCTATGCACAAGAGAAGCCATTTTCTTATAAATTATCTAATCCATTCATGTTCCCATAACATTATTAATATTACTGTGGCATGGAAGAGGGCCAGGACCTTGATGTACTAGGCACTACACAACCACAGAGCAAAGAGTTGTGGCCTTGTCCCAAGTTTTACATCTACAGCCACTGGGTTTGCCTGTATTTTAGTTATGAGCTTAATTTCTATGTCCTTTGTCTTTGGCAAGTATTTGAATGTGAGACATTCAATTTATTACAGGATGATCAGGATCTCAGAAAAATTAAAATCTCTTCAATTCATGGTGGCTATCTGAGACGTTGTTTGATTCATGCAGCTGTTTTGCACTGTTCTTTTATTAATTGTGGCAGTGGTTCAAATCAGTACTGAGCTAACCACTATCTAAAGAAATGCAGAGATAGAGCTTGCCCTGCAAACAGGTGAATCTAGGATTAGGTTGAACAAACCAGCAAGAAAGAGGGCAAGGTTACTGTGGCAGGCACCAAAGGGAAGCACCCGCTGATCTGCGGGGGAGCATGACCCTTCCCTCCATAGTGGCAGTGCCCTGCGGGCCTGGCCAGGCAAGCTGCCAGCGGGCTGGGTGCTGCCCCAGCTCAGGGAGGCCTGATTGAACTCTTCGTTAAGCCTGGGCTTCCAGCACCTTGCAAGCCAGCCCCGCAACCAGCATACCCAGCCACACTCCTACAACCCCGCAGGACAAGCCAGCCCCCTTCCAGGCAGCCCCAGGTGTCCTGGCACCCACAGGAGCCTGCTGAAGGCAGAAGTGGTGAGCAGCCCAATCCTTTCTTTCTGCAGAGCCTAGCCGTCTCTCCACCAGCACACCTAGCCACTTCCCTGCTGCCTCCCCACGCTGCCCATGGGACAAGCCTCCCCTGGACGTAGCTCTGGTAAGGCAGGGTCGACTTATATACAGGATCTATGAAAATCCTAACTTTTTGGATCAGAAATATGGACTTGACTTATATACACACACCATATAATACAGTAACTGAGGGAGAAGTAACTAAGCCCCTGGAACCAGAAATTGCTGAAAGTGATCAATCAACTTTTGACAGCTGTGGCCTCGTCTGCCAGCGCAAAGACAATACTGTCTTCATTTCAGTTTATTCAGTTCAATAACTAGTTCAAAGTCAAAAAACTAACTGGGAGGTGAAAAAGCAGAAATGTTTGTATCCCTTGGCCAATCTATGAATAGAAATTAAGTGAAAAAGGGGCTGAGATCCACTAGTTATGAAATCTTAAAGGATCTGGTGATGAGCTAACTATCAATTCGATTTACAAGAAAAAGAAGAGGGAAGAATTATCAATAAATATGTTCTGCATTAAATCTCACTTATTTTAACAAACTAACTCTCACGTATCAAGCATATTTTACTCTATTATACTAATAAGTATTCAGTGCAACCTCTGTGTTTGGGGAAGCCAAATAATAGCTCCCTAGATAGGGTAACAGTCCCAGTGACTCTTACACAATTAAGATGTATTTGGTGTCACAGGACAAAAAGCACCTGATGTAACCAGAATATGAATCCCAAAAGTAGTACAAGGGTCCTACCAGCAAATGCAGGCTTCTGTTTCCCTGGGACTTGTTGTCCTCCAATTCCTCTTCAAGTATTTGGCTGTGGGCTAGGAAGAAACTGCAAAAGTATCTTGGGTATTGCTGACACCATTGTAATAGGAGCCAAAATGCCCATAAAGTTAGACAGAAGCTGCCACTTGGTAATGGGAACTCTTCATCCTTGCACAGCTCAAGTAGAAAGGATTGAAGACTCTCAGTGTATAAGCCAGACAGAAACTTCCCTTCCTCCCAGAAAAAAAGCAAGAGTCAACAAAACATCTTCAGTGCAAAGACAGACCTTTAGAAGGGAAACAAAAAGCTTCCAAAAATGTCTCCAGTAAATAAAACAACTAGCGAAAAGTCAAGCCACAGTGATGAAGGAAGCCTCCATCTTATTCCACTTCCTCAGTTAAGCAGGAAACATAACTGTCCTGCGGAGCACAAAGCCAAATTAGCTTTTTGGATAGGACCAGACCGCTTTTTTTGTACTGACAGAACTCAAAGGCATTTCCTTATCCGCAAAGGTAACACCAAGCCATGGGAAAGCGAGTTGTTTCTTCAAATAATTGTTGGGATGGAGGGAGATAGAAACACGTGCAGTCAGTTACCTCATCTTCTGGGACAGACTTCATAACATAGCATTACATGTTCTACGACTCTTCACGTCAGGGGTATAAATCACTAAACAGGGTCATCTCCGCAGACCGGTCCCCATTAGCAATTCATTGCTGTGATGCATGATCATCACTACAGGCAGCCCGCGCCATTCGCGGGGGATACATTCTCGTATGCCCCGTGAATGGCAAAATCCGTGAATAAGGCACTGCGTTCATGAGCGCCATCTGCGTTCATGAGCTCAGTGCCTCTGGTGGCTGTGGGGGGCACGGCTGCTCTGGCAGGAGCCCAGTGGCAGCAAGCATGGAGCTCCAGAGTAGCTTTTTTAAGTGCATTTAAGCGGGGTTGGCATTCGCGAATATTTGAAACCCCAAATGCTGAACCCGCAAATAGTGTGGGTTTCCTGTACCTACAAACTGCAGCTTGCCTTGCTAGCTGACTATCAGTACGCTGAAAGTAGGAAGAATACTTAGCACTTTGTGCTCAACGCTTGCAAAAAAAGACACTGAAATTAAAAATATCCATCAATTTTGGCAAAGGGCTACATAACTCGGTTACAAAAAAGACATCTACTGCTGACCTCAGAATATTTAAAATGCAGATGCTATTAAAAAAAGCAACCTATCATGCTTAATATGCCAAAAAAAAGATTATAGAATTAAAAAAAGTGACAGGAAAATGCAAGTTTCTACATATCAGCTAATGAGAGAAAGACACCCCTCTTTCAGATGCTGTATAAGAAGATACAGTACCTAAATCCAATCTCTGTCTAATTTTCCTAATGACAGCTCAGGCAAAGCTATTTCTGCAAGTCCAGAAAGTTTTTGCATCTTATTAGCTCTGACTTTGCAATACCAACTCCGCATTTTAGCCCAGCCGCCTGCTTCCAGCATGCTGTTACCCACCACTCCCTAACTGCTGTGCAGAGATGCCAGACAGCTGACCCAGCATTCACAAGCAGTTTCTGAAGAGTGGCAATTAGCAACTAAAATACCAGAGAGTTAAGTAGCTAGAAAGGCAAAAACAGCCAAGAAAAAGAGCAAAAAAGTGCAGAATATTACCTTCAAAAAGGAAGAGTGCTTAAATTAATTTAAACGAGTTACTAGAAACAGATTTAATCTGACTGTTTATGCTGTCTTTCCCTCCCCGTCTCAATTCTTCTTATACTTTCACTTTTGAGCTCCAAGAACCCAACTGCAACATCACATAATAGCAAATATTCTATATTTGTTTATTCTTCCGTTGTATTAATTCAGAAAGAAGCAGTTTACGGGTCTCTTCCAGCAAAACATGCAGTATTAATATTCCCGATGCAATGTACTAAATGTTGTCAGCGACAGCTTTCAGAGACAATAGAGCAGGGGTGTGCAGAATCCAACCCGCCAACTGACTGGATCCAGCCCACAAGCAGGCGCCTACCATTTAATTGGAATTGGCCCACAGCTGCCCCCACAGCGTCGTGCATGGGGCAGAGCCCTGCTCAGGGCAGCTTGTGCCATGCTCCTGCCAGCCCTGGCCAGCAGAACAGCTCCCTAGCGGGGCTGCTCCCCAGTGTGGCTGCATCCACCTGGGTGCTGGTCAGCTCTCCCTACCCTGCTTCCAGCAGCTTCTCCTCCAGCACCACCCTGGGTTGGGGGGGCCAGGAGCCCTGAAGCTGAGTGGCTCCTGCCCCAGCACACAGGGCTCCAGCGACCACCTTCCACCCACTCTGCCCACCTGGTGCAATGAGCAGCCACCTGCAGGTGACCAAGTGGGTGGAAATGCATACTGGGGCAGGAGCTGCCCAGCTACAGCTTCCTTCCAGCCTGGAGCAGGGCAGCAGGGGCAGGAGAAGGAGGAGGAGTAGCAGGGGGAGCCAAGCTGTACCTGAGTGGCTGCAGCAGCACCAGGAACAGCCGCGCCAGGAAGATACGCATGCTCACCAGGGCTGGAGGGCATGGGCTGCCCTGGGCAGAAGCAGTTGGGGCTCAGCCCTATGCAGAGTCCCACAGGGACTCTGCAGGCCAGATGGTGTGGGAGCGGGGCCAAACTCTGCTGCATGTGCCCCCCGCCCCCCAACACTACCACTGGTGGGCTCCCGGGGTATGGCACACTGGCAGCTCCCCACACACATGCACAGACACCCCCCTACACGCACGCACCACCCCCACACACAATATACAAGAGTAAGACTTCATTTTGAGCTATCATGCAATCACTGCTACATGTATACACACACTACTCAAAAAACACAAACCAAGACAAAAATATGTTTTGAAATAAAATTAAAATATGTTATAGTAGATGTTTGATTTTTAATATACGATTTGTTTTTTATCTATAATTTGTTAAAATTATATCTTCTAAAAAATTTTCTTTGTGCAGCCCTTGACAAGTCACCAAAACTTGTTAAGTGGCTCTCCAGCCAAAATAATTGCCCACCCCTGCAATTGAGGTTAGCAGTTTACTAATCTTAAATGACACTTCTACATTTTGTTTTATGTGTTATGATGGGGTTTTTCTCAATTCAATCCCTAAAATATTCCACTATTTTATTACAAAGTATCTGAAGTGTTTCAGTTCAAACTTCTGGGAATCTGCATTTTTCACAGCTCCTTAAAATTCAGATTTTATAACCAAACCTTTGATATTAGACTGTTGTTTCCAATTTCAATAATGAAGAGTTGGGAATTAAAGCTTCTTTTTCATCTCCATAACCTTTAGAAATACTATAATTTGAGACTGCACATTATCCTGTGAAGTCAGAAGGGCAACTCTTGGGAAGAAAAAAAAAAATTAATAAATCACCTCTCACGCAACCTAGATTTCATTAGAATTTAAACACTGTGCAGTCTCGATGCAAGAGTTTAAAAATGTTAATACATTACACATAAGAAGAAAATAACAATCTTCCTTTGCAGCTTATTATTATCCTTTATAATAAGGACATTTTGACACACTTCATTTTTCTAAGGATGCAATTTATTTTGTGGATGAGAGGCATTTAGTCTCCTTCGTTTTTAACATTATATTTCAACTCACTGGCAGCAGCTGTAATAAAGTATTTGAAAAAGCTGTTTAATCAATCAGCCTTAGTTATCTGCAAAACTCACTATGCAGAATACACAAAGGGCACCCACACACTTCAAATGATGCCTTAGAGCAGGGGTAGGCAACACTTTTTGGCCAGAGTGCCAAAAACAACACAATGTCTACTTTGGAAGGTGCCAGAGTGCCGGCATGCCAGAAAAACAAAACAAGGGCAGGATGCACTGCATATTAGTACAGTTAATAATCATAAATGTTCCCTTTGTATGGTAAATACCAGATTTTCTAAAAATTGTAAACCTGGTGATCATAAATAAAACTTCTCATGCTACCTTTGATCTTGTGCGTTTGTTTTGTGTGGGTCCCTCCTTCAATAGCCCCCCAGCCCTGCTTGTCCCCTTGCTTCCCACCCAAAGCCCCTTCCCCCCAGCTGCCAGGGCTGTGGGCCCAGGGGCCCAGGTCCACAGCTCCCTGCCCCCAACAGAAGGCAGGCGCTGCTGCAGCAAGAGCAGGAGCCAGCTCCCGCACCCACTGCCGCTGCCTGCTGCACGTTTGGGTAGGTGGTGGGGCCAGCTCCAGGCAGCAGTGTTAACTCCCGGGGGGCAGGGAGGGCTTGTGCCCCCCAGGTCTGTGTGAGGCTGGCAGTGGTGTGCCGAGCAAAATGGCCTCGTGCGTCATGCTCAGCACACGTGCCAGGGGTTACTGACCCCTGCCTTAGAGAAAAGTTTACACCACCTTAACCTGACCATGCACATTCACTCCAAATGTAATCTGGTTTACAATACTTGGGGAGAGAAGGGAAAAGGAGGAGGGAAGAAGACAGGGTAGGACAAGTCCTTTGCAATACTTAGGAAATTTTATGAACACAAAAAACCCAGAATTTTCAGTCATCTGCGCAAGATTTTGGATTTCTGCCCTCTCCCCCCAGTTATCTCTGCCCATTTTGCTTGGTTTATGTAGATGTGAATTTTACTGCTCCTAAAGAGGTGACAGTCGAGTTAATTTTTTTGGCCACAGGAAAAAAAAACCAACATTATTAAAACAAGCTTTCCACACAGTAATAACAAAATGGTACATCTTTTATCTGGAGAATAATTCACTTGCCGTGCTCATACAAACTAAGGCCTCTCTACTAAGGCTCAATGAGACTGTCAACTGTAATGAGGAAATGAAGCCGCCAGCTAAACAAATGATAGCAAACTTTGTTCGCTACCAAGCTGTCTGATCAGAGAAATGCACAGCTTCACATCTCCCTATCTGTCCCATCTTGTCTGTCTGTATATGTAAGACAGAGACTGCAATAGCCCTTGCTTTCCAGATAGAAGATAAGTTTTCTCTACATGTCTACTAGGCAAAGAAAAGCAAACATCTGTTCTTGAAGCATACAAACACCAAGTCATGCTTCCAGGCTTAAGGTTTTAGAGTGCAGGACACAGAACTAAGTACAGAAATGCAGTCAGGGCAAAAAACATTTTGTCCAATTCATTATGAGACCAGAGTTTATTTAGGGGAAATAATACTTGGCAGTGGATGCCATGGGTTTAAAAACTTGAAGCAGTCAGCAGGTTGTTGCAAGAATGATAGTATTTAGTACAACAGGGCCTACTAACATTTAGTTTAATTGTTTCTAAATTCCAAATTTAATGTAGCAGCCCAAGGAACAGATTAGAATCACTGTATTGACCTTCTTTTTCTTCAGTGGAGAAATCACAGAGAGGGGAGGAAAAAAAAAGCACACACACACTAAGAGTAGAAAGCCTGTAATCACAGGGAAAAAAAATGTAATGAGAGCCTGTGAATCATCCTGCAGCTAAATGTCACCAAGACGAGAAAACTTTAAAAGCTTGAACAGGCTCCTTCTTGTGGGATTTTTGGAAGGTTAGGTAGAGCTAGGATTTCTGTGATAAATATTGCAAGAGAAATTGCTTAAGTACAAAATAAATTCAGAAGAGTCTACTTTCAACCTGCTATACCTCATTATCATGTCCTAAATGCATTATGTAGTCGAATCACTATACAAACAATTTACTAAAAATATTAATTGAAATCTAGATTTACTGTAAAAATCAGTAAGATATTAATAAAAGCACTGGCGATCCATGTAGCAATATAAAAGCTCCAATATGTCACCTACACATTTTAACTTGTTTATAGCGTAGCTGACATGCTATACAATCCAAGAGTAACAACAACTGCCATGCAAGTTGAACTGTACTTTCCATAAATATTCTTCACTTATTAAGATACAATCCTGAAAGCATTTACATATAGGTTAATGTTTAAGACTGGAAGTGTCCGGCTAAGTTCAAACTACTCATGTGCTTACAATTAAGCTTCTGAGCGAACATTAGCAGTACCAGGGCATTACATATTAACCTTTTATATTCAGTCAGGCCATTCAGATTATAAAAATAAAATATAAAAATACCTCACAGCACACTATAAAAGTATATTTTACCAAAAGGAAGGGAAAGAGCTATTTAAACTCCAAGTCCATGCTTTTATAGCCATGAATAAGTGGCTATAAAAACCTGCCATAAATAAATTAAAAGATGAAGATCAGATGGGTGAAAATTTTCAACCATCAGATAAGTGAGGTTCTGCAGCCTTCCAAAAGGAGTAGTGGGGGCAAAAACCCAAAACAAGGCAGAGCTTCAGAAATCTATTAATGAAATTAAACGTTGTGGTTACCTGTGATGGAAAAAGAAGAGACTGACAACCTAGACTGCTGCATCATACATCATACTTGAAACTGGAACTTCACTTCTAAGCATGACAATTAGGTCTGCAAGAACTGCATACACCGTTTAAAGGGTTTCAAATTGCAGGTTTAAGGCTCCAGCCCTTTTAATTGATGTTTATCTGTGGACATAATTCTCAGAAGAGGTATGTAAAGGAATGCTTCCACACTGAGATGAGAAATATTTCTGAATGTTCAGGGTATTTAGAACAAGGGATTAGAATATTACAGGCTTATATAAGAAGAAAAAAACCTTAATGTTAATACTTCCATCAGATAGTATAGTTCCTAGACACACGTACAGAATCTTAATTAAAGGAGAAGGCACCCAACTCCCTGGTATAGACACAGTTCTCCCAGTAAGAGGAGTTTTTCTGCCATCAGGCCACCAGCCTCAAATGACAAAGGATCTGTATCCACACAAAAGGTGTGACTGAAGCTTTGGAGCATAGCATTGTAATTGAAGTCTGTTTTCCAAAGCTGCTAAGGACTCCCACTGACTTCAGCTGAAGCTCCAAGTCCTCAATACTTCTGAGATACCAGGTCTCATATCAGCACCCAAGGTCTGTGGTCACATTGGACAATACTAACCATTTAATTGAACTGTCCAGTTTACTGAACTGGCTTTTCATTTTCCCCCCCCCCAACATCAGACCAGAGTTCCCAATTAAAGCTCAAGCAACATTCCTAATGAATTCAGTGAGATTTTGCCAAAGCAATAACAGCACTAACAGGATCATAGGAAAGTTGGGTTGGAAGGGATCTGACATGGTCATCTAGTTTAGCCACCTGCTCAAGGTGACCAAACCATCCCAGCCAAGCGTCTGACTAATCTACTCTTGAAATATTCCAGGGATGAAGATGCCACAACTTCTCTTCTAGGTAACCTGTTCCTATGCCCGACCAACCTCAAAGCCAGGAATTCCCTCCTGATCTCCAACGTAAATTATCTCTACTGAAGCTTAAAGCCATTTCTCCTACTCTGCATAGTCCATCTTCCTTCAGGCATTTGATGACTTATCAAATTCATGAGCAATAAATAATCCTAGCCCTTTCAGCTTGTCCTCATAAGTCATGCTTCCTAGGCCCCTAACCATTTTTGTTGCTCTCCAGGATTCTTCCCAATCTGTCCACATATTTCTTGCAGTGAGGGGCCCAAAACTGGACACAGTGCTCTAGATCAGGTCTCAGCAGTGCTGAATAAAGTGGAAGAATCACTTCCCTTCTGTTGATACAATCCACTATGCTTTCTTTGCAACAAGAGCACACTGTTGACTCGCATTCAGTTTACAGTCCACTGTAAGCTCCAGGTTCTTTTCTGAAGTGTTACAACCTAGCCATTCATTCCCCAGTCTGTATTTCTACATGCAATTATTCCATCCCAAGTGCAGCACTTTGCACCTCTCCTGGTTGAATTTCATCTGGTCGATTGTGGACCATTTTTCAATTCTATCCAGGTCATTCTGGCTTATAGCTCTGCCCTCCAAAGTGTCTGCAACTCTGCGCAACTCAGTGTCAGCTACAAAGTTGTTAAACGTGCATTGATCACATCAAAATTGTTAATGAAGATGTTGAACAGTACCAGACCCAGGACACAAGCCAGGGGAACCCCACTTGATACTTCCTCCCAACTAGACACTAGGGCTGTGTGAAGCTTCAGTCACTGATTTGATTCAGCAGAGATTTGGCCCAATTAGATGACCGAATCTCCGAATCCAAAATGAATCAGAGGATCCTTTAATCTCTCTGAAACAAATCGGAACCCTACAAATTGATTTGGAGAGATTTGATGATTGGCATAGACACAGCTTTAAATGTTTTTTCTACATACCTCAAGGTACCAGGCAGCTTGTGAATGTTGAGATTGTGGGGCGGATGGTGTGTCCCATGGGAGCGTGGGGGGGGTGGTCCCCAGTGCACTCGGCAGTGGACCCAGAAGTGGACCAGAAGCACTTCTGATCCACTTCCGGGTCCACTGGGGAGTGCACAGGACCCCCCCCCCCAGCTTGGTGACTGGTGCCTCCTGGATGGATGGGGCACTTAGTGTCCCCCTGCAGCCGATCGCCAAGCCAGGGAGGGGGCACAGGGGATGACCCCTATGCACTCAGTGGCAGACCCAGAAGTGGACTGGAAGTACTTCCTGTCCACTTCCAAATCCACCGCCGAGCAGATGGGGGGGCTCTCCTGCACTCCTGTGGGATGCTCCATCCACCTCACCATCTCAGCATTCACAAGCCGCACCTAGTACCTCAAGGTATGCAGAAAAACAACATTTAAAGCTGTGTCTATGGCCAAATCACTGATTCTCCAAATCAGCATCGAATCTTCAGATTCGGCCGAATCAAAGTCAGGACAGTGATCTGAATCAACAAATCGAATCGCTGTCCCCCGACTTGGGCCAAACCTGAATCCAAATCATACCCCTACCAGACACCGAGCCATTGATGACTAGTCATTGAGCACAATGATCCAGCCAGTGTCAGTACTTCCATCTAGTCTCTATTTCCTTAGCCCTCTGACTGATCCACAAAGCTGATCACCTTATTGCAGTAGGAAATCAGATTGATCAAGCTTGCCTTGCTCCTGGTGAATCTATGCTGACTGTCACTGACCATCTTGTTCTCCTTTAGGTGCTTTACTATAGATTCTTCGAAGATTTTCTCCATGACCTTTCTAGGTATTGAGGTCAGACTCACTGGTCTATAATTCCCCAGATGCTCCTTATTCCCTTTCTTAAATATGGAAACTATTATTTGCCCTTTTCCAATCATTTGGGATCTCATCCAACCTCCAGGAGTTCTCAAAACCTGAAGCATTTCTATAAGAAGCAAGGCCAAAAATATCTGTATACATCTCTGTTGATATAGTAACTATGCTCCAGAAGGAAGGAAGATGTGTCTGATGCAACAAATATCGATTCTGTTCATTGGGCACCGAAAGCATGCTTGATGTTGTATAAAACAAAGGAAGATGAACCCAGCAGAGATCAACAAACCAGGATATATAGGTTTATGAAATGCCTGGATTACCCAGAAAAAACTACCATGTACGTAATGCTATAAATATTTTAAATGAAAGCAACTCACCAGATGTAAACAGCTATGTGAAAGAGAACACTGCTAATTTTACACAAACCCTCTCAGCCTACTAACAGATTCAGCCAGAATAGCTGCTACATGACAAAGTTTCACAAATTAAATAAACTAAGCCTGATTGATAACGGTTAGCTGACTGACATCCTTTTTTTGCAAGTTAATCAACATTTCCACCCATGTTGTCAGTTCTTGCTTATCAGTAAAAGACATTTCTCCTTTATGAATAAATGTGAAGTTAAACAATGGCTCTTCCTTTAGCCATTTTATGACCATGAACCAAGTTACAAGTGAATGGGGCTTTTGCCGTTGACTTCAACAGAAGTAGGACCAGTGTTGTTAAAGATATCTTAATGTTACGTGCATAGTTTTAACTCTTCCTGCACAGCGGTAACAGCAAGCTTGGAAAGAGTAATAATAAAGTGCTAACAGATTAATAGAGTAATAACAAAACTAATGACAGGACTCTCACCTATCATATATATATTAAACACAGATTAAGCTCTGGAACTAGAGCTGACACTTTCCTTTGACTTCTTTCTGCATCTCTGTTTGCGAGATCAAACCGTTACCATCATCATCCTCAGATTATCCAGTCCAGCCCTCTTGCACACGTGCCAAAATTCTTTTGCAGTCACTCCTCTGCAATGGAGTCTGATTAATGTACTTTCTTGTTCCCTTAAAATTAAATTATTCATTTATATAATGAGTTTTTCCAATGTTTTAATTTAGCCAACACCACATTTTCTACAGTTCTTAGCAACAGTTTTCTACTTTTGATTCAAACAGAAAATATGTTCAACTAGTTTCAGAAACTTTTCATCCAAAAAGATACCAAATTACCATCTTACAAATTAGCATATACCTTTCTGCTGTTCCATAGTCAATGTACAAAAACAAACCTCATGTATTTGATAAATAGATTTTCCTTCCATTTAAAAATAATTGAGCAATTTTTTATACTAGGAAGAACTTCTCCACAGTTAGCATGTCCAGACTGTGGAATAAACTCCCTCCAGAGGTGGCGCAATCATCTACCCTGGAAATCTTCAAGAGGAGGCTGGACGGTCATCTCACTGGGGTCACCTGGCTCAATGACTGGCCGCAGGAGCACCCTGGGTGCCCCCCCCAGACCCAGGAGGTACCAGCCGCCAAACCAGGGGGGTTCCCCCACTCACTCCCCGGTGGATCTGGAAGTGGACCAGGACTGCTTCTGGTCCATTTCTGGGTCTGCTGCCAAGCACACTGGGGACCCCCCCATGCTCCTCTAGGACACTCCATCCATCCCACAATTTCAGCATTTGCAAGCTGCCTGGTACTTTAAGGTATGTAGAAAAAAACATTCAATGCTGTGTCTATGCCGAAATCATCGAATCTCTCCGAATCGATTTGGAGGGTTCCAATTTGATTTGGAGAGATTAAAGGGTCTCCTGATTCAATTCAGATTCGGCCACCGAATCGGGCTGAATCTCCGCCGAATTGAATCACTGACCGAAGCACTCATGGCCCTAATACCCGAGTACTAAAAATTATGAAGATATGGTATAATGAAGGAATATACTCACTCATGACTGGAAGCGTCTTTGCACGTAGTCCAAATTAATTATTGAAGCAAGGTATCTTGTTGGCGAATATTTCTCAGAGGTATACATGTCCTGACCATCAACGATATTCATTGAAGAGGGGTGGGAGGAAAAAAATAAATAAATAAATGGAGAGAAAGAGAGAGAGAGAGAGGGGGATCGAATTTAAAATTGTAAAAGCAATACTAACAATTAATGCTTCAGATTTTCATCTTCTTTGTAAAAGTACCTCACAGAAATAAATCAAACAATTTTATCATTTTGTGATCTGAAATAACATTTTTAAAGTTTAATCTTCCAAGTTTTCACTCTCGTAAGTAGTGATTCTAGCAGGTCTTCAGGGATTAGCTCATAAAACATAATGGCTTTCTTATGGGTAATAAATGTTCACAAAGCATGAAAGATACAAGATTGATCCATTTTTTCTAGTTACTGTAACAATTATTATAATACGTCATATTCCTGCCCACTAAATTCAATTAAGTAGGAAGATTTAATAAGAGGAATTCTGTATAATGATACAACCACACACAAAATCTAGCAAATATAGTTTTAACTCCAGTTTCTAATATTTTTCCCGGAAACTAAATCCTAAAAAAAGTGACAACTCCATCTAGTGAGTGTAAAATATCAGACTTGTCAAATATATAAATCCAAATCTGAACAAGACATCTGAACAACATATCCAGGCAGGACAGATGTTGATTCTTTAACAATACGTGCCTGGTTTTCCCCAGAGCTAAACATGCAGCACTAAACCAATCTACAACAGAGAAGGCACAGCAAGTACACCGTAGAATGTTTATTGAATAATCTCCATCCTGCTGTTATAAAACGATTTCATACAAATGTATAAAAGTGGATAAATAGGTAGGGATGACTGAATTTCATAGTTAAATTAAAACTAAGAAAGGGAGAGAGAAAAACCCAAAAAATCCAATGCTAAGCTCTCAGGAGAGTTTTCTTTCAATACCTGCTTAGAGATACTCTTTCTGTAAACTAAACAATATTCTCTAATATGAGCCATTTCTTTTTTCCAGAACCAAATATACCTTGCACAGCTTGACCACCTGTGCTAGTCAAGCTAAATAATTCCTTCTGCTGACTCAGATTTTGAGACTCAACTCTCTTGATCTCATAAGCCTTAAAGATAATACAAACATACAGAGCCAATTATCCAACTTCTTTAAAAAGTGTGACTGAGCATAACATTTATGGATTCACAGAAAATGTCAACAACAACAAAAACAGTGGAAAGATTGCATTTAGATGGTGGCGATCAGCTCCAACTGCTGGATCAATTGCTAAAACAAGCATTAGGATTGAACACTGTGGCACTGCGGTACTGTAAGAGTGCAGCACTCTCACAGAGCACAGAAAGGAAAATACAGCAGAAGAAAAATGCAAAGAGGCGGCTTGCAAGAGTGTAGATATGCTGCCATACTACAGAAACACTTACGTTACCATATTTCAGCAGTGACAGCAGTGATGGCAATCCCTGACGATCAAGGATGACCACCATTCGAGGTGCACCCATATATCGGTCACATGTCAGATCAGCACCGATAACAGGAAAAATTAACATCATTGGCCATCAGCTTTTTTTGGCCGATAATGTCACCAATAAATGCCATGTGCATGCATGCAGCTGCAGCATGCAAGCAACCAGGAATGCAGCCTGGCAGCTTGGAGAGCAGCATTTGACCAGTAAGTCTGCAGGGTGAAAGGGGCATGGTGAGGGGTGCAGCTGAAGGCCCCCACAGTGAGGGAGGGAAGGAGTAGGGCGGGGCAGGGGCTACTCAGGGCTCCTCAGCCAGGGTGGTGATATGACCCCAAGATCAGGACAGATCCACAGGTGGCTCATCCCAGAGGTGTGGAGGGTGGAGAGGGGGGCAGCTCCCCAGCACTGTGCACATTACCAAGGGAGGCATGGGGGGCATATGTCCCACCCCCTCCCCCTCCCAATTTTTGCATGGAGGAAGAACAGCCTGCCTGCTGCGGGCTCGGGGTCAAGGGCTGTGCTCGCCTCTTCCTGGAGGGGGTGCTGAGCCACAGCTGCACTTGGGGTGGTCAGGAGCAGGGCAGGCAGCAGCAGTGCTGGGAGGGGGGACTATAGGGAATTTTGAGGTGGCTGTAGTCCACCCTGTAGCCCACCTCCCTCCCAGCAACCCCAGCCCAGCCCCCTCCCCACTGGAAAGAGGCCAGAACAACCAACCCCTGGCCCCGAGCCCACCCTCACCCTGCACACAAGTCCAGGGACACACATGCCCCCCATGAGGGTGCGCACAGCAGCACAGAGAAACCCCCTCTTCTCAGTTTGAACACATGGGGTCAATCCGGAGACCCACAGGCCAGATCATACAAGTCAATGTATTGTGTCTGACGTCCATGTTACAATTCATTTTAAAGAACTGTATTGCATATATACTTTTCAGATTTATGCTGGGAGAGAAGCACTTTGGGGAGTCAGATTTAAGGGCATTGCATGGTTACCAAATGTGCTTTTATTTTCACATCAAAAGAACTGCATGTTTATTACTGTGTAGTAAGATTCTGGGGTTTTCTAAACCAACTATATTGCCAGCAGGTAACACCCTTAATTTAAAAAGAAAAGTTTCAGCGATGAGAGATTATTCTCTTAGAAACACTAACATTAAGAAGTGCTATGTAATAATCTTCTTGTAAGAGAGGCAGGAAGGCGCTGGTACTTGCTTGTTGTGAAGGCTGGCTCCTTAAAAAAAAAAAACAAAAAAAAAAAACACCCCCTCTTTTTGTAAAATATTGAACCAAGGTCCTTTTATGCATCCCTTATGACTAGGCTGATACAAGGTAAATATCTTATACCACTTCCTCTTTTCCAGAAGTGTTAATCCTAGTATCCTAGTCAGTATATCTCCATTAATAAAGTTACCATACTTTGTTGAAATGCAAATTACTTAAGGGCTCTGCAACACTGACATTTGCCTCTATATTACAAGAAACTAGCTCTTATCTTTTAAAAGAGCATTGGGGTATCTCAACTGTGAGAAATTGTTTAGATCAACAAAATCAATTTTTACTTAAAAAAATAAAAATAATTCAAATCATCTAACCACACCCAGCACTATCCAACCTTACATTAAATGTTCCCCTTGCAAACGGTAATTTCCTCTCACAGCGTCATAATTATTAAATTCAATTACAGGATATTACATTCTTGTTCTAAGCAGTTTGTGTCTATGCAAAGATAAAACATAAAGCACAAAGAGAGACTATTACACCTTTAATTATTAGAAATTCAGCTGTTACAAATCTGAGCATACTCCTATTTTTGTACAATTTTAACTTAACTTGGAAAAAGTTTCAACTAAAAATGTCTCTTTCCAAACTCCAGGAAGCAGAGAAGATTGTATGGAATAGTCACAGTTTGAGAGTGAATATATAAAATCTTGATAAATTTATCAAGCCAGAGCCCATTACAGGCAAAGTACTATAGTTCACTAGTGTAATCTACCTTCCCCATTAATCCAAAATGTATTTCCTTTCAAAGATGACAAATGCACAACTTTCCCAAGAATCTCTCTAAAACTTTATATTTCATTTTTTGCTTCCTCTTAGTCATATATTCGTCGTTTCCAAGTCATGTAATGAGAGGGCAAAGAGAATACTGGCTTACGGACAATTTCAATAACTAAAAATTATCGTACAAACTCAGTTTGAATCTGCAGTAAGAAGTTATAATCAGTAAAAATAAATGAAGTTCTATAGTTAAAAATACGAAGCAAAATCACCTAAGAGCAGCATCACTAAAGAGAAACTTGTTAAATCTTATTTGTGCACCTAGTGCTTTGCTGTTCTAGTAGATCACAAATGCCCAAAACTGATAAAAACACAAATTCCTTGATAAAGGAGTCCTACTAAAAACCTAGGCACAGTCACTGACACACGAAGAAGCACAAATCAACGATGACACACCCTCTTCTTTGTTCATTGCAGAAATATTTACACTACAACAAAGTGTTCAGCAAAGTGCTTTCAGAGCTGGGCAATGCTGACTTAATATACGGCAGCCCAAACAAGCTCAACTCGTGGGTCATGACCCAAAAGTGGATTGCAAGAATATATGAAAGGGTCACAAACAAACTTTAAAAATTTCTTTTCTTTAAAGGAGAAAAGCATGGGAAATGGTGGGTTTCCCCTTGCAGTCTGGCAGAGTTTCGGGCTGCTTGGGCCCCCCCGCACTACACACTGCAGGGCTGGGGCCTGGGGGAAGGGGGCAGTGGGTCAGGAGCGAGGGGCACCGGGTTGGGACTTGCCATCAATGTTTTCAAATGGGTCCTGGTACCAAAAAAAAAAAAGTCTGAGAACCACTGGTTTAGAGGCCAGAAATACACGAGTTTGCTCAGATGCTTACCAATCATACAAAAGTGATTTTAGCTAGCTTTATACACAGCTGATCCCCAATGAAAGGGGCTTTTCATGATGAATGAGGACCCTATTTTCCCTCCAACAATATCCCCTCTAAGAGCAAAAGCCCAGCCAGTCTAATAGTGGAGTTTCTAGGAAGGTGCCTGTTCCAAACCAAAACGAAACAAGTAGAGTTATTCTTTACAGTTCAAGAGAAAGGTGTCAGGACAGCATTTTACAGTGGTTGCAGTCCAGATCCCTGCAGACAGGTGTCCACATGACCAAAACCACCCTAAGGTTCAACACTCGGCTCCTTTGTCAGCAGGCTCAGCAAAGCCCGGTAACTGAGAGCACCAGAAAATCTGCCAGCTGGGTGGAAAGCTTGTTTAGCCACACCACCCAGATCTCCGCCAGAAGCGCTCCACTCCCCAGGGCTGCCAGGCAGGCACCTGCTCCCACAGGAGAGATGACAAAGCTAACATATTTAACGATT
>NW_017728931.1:134721956-134751445 GCF_001723895.1 Crocodylus porosus | reverse complement strand
AGCACAGGGGCCTACCCGCCCCCATGCAAACAGAGTGCTCTGGCTCCGCACCCCCGTGGCAGGAGGAATGGAGGGGTCTGCCTCATCTCAGCTCGATCCAGTCCAACCCCCGCCCCCCCCAACAACTGCCATGAATGGAGGGGTCTGACTCACCCCCCCCCGCCCACAGCATCAGCAATGGCGGCGTCCAACTCCTCTGTGACCCCCCATGAATAGCAGCACAAAGATGGGCCCTGGTCCCATCCCAGTCCTGTCCCTACCTTGCCTTGGCCTCACTCCTCCCGGGGCCTCCATCCCCCTCCTCCCCACATCACTGCCCTGGGACTGGCAACCTCCCACCAACCAGGAAGTAGCCGGTGCAGCACCTACTCCATGCCGCTATGGAAACACACCTCCCCTCCTTCTGCCCCGCCAGACACACCACACCACACCACAAGACACTCCCACCATCGCCATCTTGGCTCACAACAAGGCTAGGAGCACCAAACGCTGCACCTCAGAGCACTGCTGCCACCATCTTGGCCTCACAGCAAGGTTGAGGGGGGCCCAGCTCGTGGGGAAGGTACCCTCTGCCAGGCTGCCTGATCCTCGCCCTGCCCAGGTCCCAGCTTCACCTGAGGCGTGAGTTACCTCAGCACTGCCCTCAGCCTAGGCAGAGGACACCTCACCCTCATCCACAGTCCCCCTCTTGCAGGACACGGGGGGTTGAGGGGGGCATTTTTTTTTTTTACCCAGTTAAAAATACCACCCTCCCCATGCAGAGGTCAACAAAAAGGACAAGGCACAGAGGACAGAATACAGTCCAACATAAATGCTATCTCCATGCTAGTGCTTCAGGGGCTCAGCTGGATGGCTGCCCTGGTGAAAAAAAGTGCACTGGCAGTCAAAAGTTGGCAGGAATAAAAGATGTCTCAGGTTGGCAACAGTGCTTGTGCCCCACCCAGCAAGGGCCCGTACTCACCCATAGTGTTATAGTGAAACAAGCATTCCTTACGATTCCCTTTAATTTAATACATCAGCAGCATAACATTTCAGATATTGTTAACTATTTCACAATATGCCCCCAGCCCCAGGAGGGGCCTCTACTCGCACACACACCCTGATGCCCCTGATTACGCCATGCTCATCCCTCAGCTTTACCCACGCCAGCTCTGTTCCCCCACCCGCAGAGAAGTCTACCGGGGATGCAGCTGTATTACAGGTAGCCTGGGGGACAGCAGCAGCATGTGGCTGAGAGAACGCTGCCTGTAGGGCACTGGACTCCAGCTGACACACGAGACAGTACTGCTGAGCTCTTTGGAGCTTCAATCAAGCTGTGGCTGCTTTGTGTTTTACTGACAGATGAAATATTTTTATGGACTAACAGCCATTTTTAGCCTGTTTTCTTTACTAGCAGTCATTAATTTTACTGGTGGTTTGGTAACCCTACTCTGGAGGGTAGGGCTAGGAGGCAGAATAGCATAGGTAGACCGGACAATTGGTCTGCAATCAACTGCATAAAATTCAGCAAGGACAAGTACAAAGTTGTGCCATTGGGATGGAATAATTACATGCACATACACAGACTGGAGAAAGACTGGCCAGGCTGCAGTTCTGCAAAGAAGGACCTGGAGGTTATAGTGGACTGGAAGTTAAATATGAGCCAACTGTGTGCTCTTGTTGTAAAAAAGCCCAACAGCATAGTGATTTGTATGCACAGGCATGTCACTTGCAAATTTAGGAAAGTGAATCTTCCATTCTATTCAGCACTTCTGATACCTCACCTGGAGTACTATGTCCAGTTTTGGGCCCCATGCTTCAAGAAAGAGGTGGACAGAATGATAAGAGTCTAGCAGAGAGCAACAAAAATGATTAGAGGCCTAGGAAGCATAACTTATGAGGAAAGGCTGAAAGAGCTAGGGTTATTTAGTCTGGAGAAGAGGAGATTGAGGGGTGGATTTGATTACAGTCTTCGAATACCTGAAGGGCAATTACAGAGGATGGAAATGGGCTTTTCCCTGTGTCTCTAGGGGACAGGATAAGGAACAACGGCCTCCAGCTACAGCAGAGGAAATTTAAATTGGAGATTAGAAGGAACGTTTTGACTCAGAGGGTGGTCAAATGTTGGAACCGGTTATCTAGGGAACTTGTGGAATTTCCGACCCTTGAAATTCTCAAGAGCAGGTTAGACAGGCCCTTGGCTGGGATGGTTTAGTTAGGGACAATCCTGCCTTGAGCAGGGAACTGAACTAGATGAGCTTATGAGGTCCCTCCTAGCCCCTATTATTACATCCTGACTGACAGATATTATTCCCCTTTTAGAAACAGGGACAATGAGGCACACAAAGAGTAAGCACTGGAATGGGTTACTTAGAGAGGTAGTGAAATCTCTATCCTTGGAGGCTTTAAGGCCTGGCTCAACAAAGCCCTGGCTGAAATAATCTAGTTTGGGATGGTCCTGCTTTGAGCAGGGAGTTGGACTAGATATGACCTCCTGAGGTCCCTTCCAACCCTCATTTTCTTTGAGTCTATGATTCTTGAGGTGATGCCTACCTAAGTAGCAGACAGACATACCCAGGAGAACAACCACCCTCATCCCACACCTCAACTACTAAAAAATACCATCTCCTTCACTTGAGGACTGCTGAAATTTAGTGTTCAAACTTTTTACTCTTTTCTGCATAGTCACTAACAACATTGTGAACGAGCTTTACACAGTATCATCAACTTAAATTTTCATGTAGATGAAAACTGTATTCTCTGTTGAAATGGTATATCTAGTAATGTAAGTCTTCAGAACCAGGACAGCCACGGGTCCCAGCCTACAGCTGCATACACAAGAACATAACATACCATATGTGCAGCAAAAAGTATGGTAGTGTGGCATCTAGACTAACTGGATCAGAGATACAAGCTTTCATAGGCAATAGGCTACTTCATCAATACTATGAATGGACAAATGGAAAGAAGGGTTTTTATATAGAGGGGAGAGGGACAGAGGGTTGGGACACTGCTGAGACAAGTAAAAAGTAGGTGGATTGGATCAGGTGTGGTGAACACAGTGTGGCAAAGTGGGGCTCCCCACCTAGTCACAGTGCTAGGTTCCCCACCTGCCTTTGTGCACATCTCCTAACTGCCCTTGGGCACACCTCCCACACCTTGTTCTTATCAATTATGATGTTAATTAAGTGGGAGGCTGCCCATTTTATGCCCCGATGTCAGGGGGCGCTATCTGTGGCTCTGAACCTCCCCTACACCACAGCCCATGCCTTGCAGATAGCATCTAGCTGTTAGTCACATCAGCCCCACACTGGACTCCAGAATCCTCCTATCAGGACCCCTCTTTGATCCCTCCACTCAGGTGGCCTACTCTGCCATCATTCAGGCTGCCGAGCTCCCTGTAGCTATCTCCCCTCTCGGGCATGGTCCCCCCAGGACCTTTGGCCACACAGGCCCTGGCCTCACCTCCAAAATCAGGCAGGACCCCAGGCACTCTGCTTGGGCATCCCTCGCAATGGGCCCCTGGCCCTTTTGACCTTCCTGGTCCTGGCCCCAGCATTGACCGGTCAAGGGGGTACTCTACCTTCAGAGTCTCTCACTAGCCCCACACTCTCTCTCTCAGGTCCACCTTCCTGGATGTGGGAGCTGGGGTACCTCACATTATGAGTAGTGCTGCAGGGTCTCACAGTGGACTCTCATACCCCACCTGGAGCAGCAGGTCATGGTGCTACTTAAGATCTTACTTTTGACCCACACTTGGCTTCCCAGCAGTGGAGGACTTACCGGGGTTAGGACTTGCCCCTCTCTCTGGGGCTGATCCCCCTTTACTCGGCCTCTGGCCCAAACTTCAGCCTCCAAAGACCTACCTGGGCCTACTCCCCTCATTCGGGGCTCCACACCACCCCTCACCTGGGGCTCCACACCACCCCCCTCCACTCAGGGCTACTCATCTCTGCTCTTTTCCCTCAGGGCTCCACACCACTCCCTCAGCTGGGGCTACTTGTCTCTACCCCCTTCACTCAGGGCTCCACACCACCCTCTTCACCTGGGCCCATGGGGCTTTCCTCCCCAGTGGGCTCAGGTGGTCACCGCTATGCCTGGTCCCCATTCTTCTCCTCAGGGCTTGCACCCCCACAGGGCTTAGGTGTCCGCAGCCGTGCCTGGCCCCAACAGCCTCCAGTGTCATGCAACCCACCCAGAGGTGAGGGCTAAGGTTAAGGCATCCCTACCCACCTTTCACCAGGGTGATCACTGGCCTGGCATTTCCTGGGGGCTCCTGCACCACTGAGAGCCCCACCAGGCCACCCACTCCCAGCAGGGTACAGTTTTAGGTCATGCCCAGGACCAGGAGCCTCCACCATCCCCTACAGCTCCTGCCCTTACCTCCAGGATGATACCCAAAGCCTCACAGCCAGGCAATGTTACTGCCTTCCCAGCCAGCAGGGAACTGAGCTCTTTATAAAGGCAGCCAGGGATCTAAAATGGCTGCCTTAATCAAGGACCTGCTGGCTGCTTAGCTTTAGTCTTAAAGTGGCAGGCACCAACAGTGCCCTGCCACACACAGCAGTCAGGGGTAATGTTCCTTATGGCTTGTAATCTGTCCTGATGTATGCAAAGATGTAGCATCCATGGTAGCTAACATGGTGTTTGCTAGAAGTCTGTCAGTGGATACTAGCTTTTTAAGGAATCTTGTGGTGTCCTTCAAATAGATGGTATCTCTCTGTAATCCTCTTAGCTGTGTGCAAATAATGTATGTATTTGCTCACACTCTATACTTTATTGCAAATAATTCTGAACACAAGTAATTAGAAGGAAGAATTCCCCATAACAATGTGATAGCTAATATGAATATTTGAGAATGTTTTATAAGCTGCTCAGAAAGCCAGTTATGTCATTACCAGAAAACCTACCTTAGGTAAAAAATAAATAAATAAATTGTGGTTAAGAGGGAAGTTAAAGCAGCAATTCAATCATGTATGACAAATAAAAAGCAATTAATGCAAATTAGAAAATAACAAAAGTAGAACAAGGATGGGGGGTTACCAGTGAGAAATAAGCAACCTCTATATTAGAAACAAGAATGTTTCTAAACGTATCAAGGATAAAATAATGAAATGGGCATGTTACTTGCTGAAGGTGGTTAAATTGTCAAGAATGACACAAGAAAACCTAATATTTAATAAATATTTTTGTTCTGTATCTTGAAAAAACTCTGGCTAATGTACTATAATGCTTATGAAATTACCATACTTATTCACATACCACACTTGCCATTTTCCTGACAATTAGCAACTGAAAATGGAGGTACCCATCTTAAACAAGGGCATTAGTTCAGAATAGTTTGATTAAATAAGAAAATACTTTTTTTCCCTTCATTCTGCCATCCCAAGATAAGATTCATGTCTTACTTTGGGGTATGTTATGCAAATAAATATGGTATGCTCCAACGGTAACCAAAGAGAATGCTAAATGTAATCTTGTGACAGGAGTATTGCTATGTGAGTTCTCTTGGTGGCTGCACCCGCCTGTTATGGGCCAACCGCCTGCTTACTTGCCTGCCATGCCTTGATCTTGATTGATTGTAATTAGCAGGAGGCTGCCCACTTGACATGCCCCGGTGCCAGGGGGCGCTGTCTGCGGCTCCTTTTCCTCCCCTACAGCGCAGCCCAAGCCTCGCAGATGGTACTAATGTGGTATTCAATCTGGGCCCTGCTGGGACTTGGCCCTGTCCTTGCTTTCTCTCAGGGGCTTCTCGCTGCCCCCCTTGCTCTGGGGCTGGGGTTAATGCACCCTTTCTGGCACCAGGGTCCCCACACTACTGTGGAGCCCCTATGAGGCCTCCTCCAACCCCTAATAGCCTCATACGGTCCTCCAGTCAAACAGCAAACACAAAAACACAAAGCCCCCGGGCTACAACATAAAAAGCTAAACCATCCGGCCAAAGCAAACATTCAAGCCCTACCAGGAAATACTCCAACCCATAGCAGCAATCAGGGGATGCTTATGCAGTCGGGCTTCTCCCCCCTGTCTGCACCAGCCAAACTCCCCCTCCCTTGGCCATCAGAGGGAAACTGCCCTCCTGGCTTCATGCCTGGGCTTAAGAAGGGCCAAGCCCTGCCCCTTCCTGTCAGCTGGCTCCACCGGTTGCCCTAGCAACCAGCACCTGTGACTCTGGCTGCCCTGGTGACTTGCAGCTGAGCCTCCCCCTTCTTGCCACTAGGGGCCTCTCCTTAGCCATTTCTGCTCTCAGGCACAGGGCACCTGAGTGCTCTGTGACAAATCTACTCAAATATTTTTAAAGTAGCAGGTCCAGATAATTTGGACATATTTGTGGAGCTCTTTGAATCACCAATACTAATTTTTGCTAAACCTTGGACTATTAGTATAGTTCCAGAGGACAAGAAATACAAGTAAGGTTGTGCCAATATTCAAAAGTATATAAGATGACCTAAACAATTGTAAGTTAGCCTGATGTTAATCACAGGAGAAATAATGGCGCTGTTGATATGGCACTCAGAGAATTAAAGATTGATAATGCAATGAATGTATTAACATTACGTCATGGCAAATAGATCTTGTCAAACAATCTAGATATTTAATAGATTACAAAAATAGTCAGTAAAGGTAACCTTTTTTCTTACTGGTGTTAAGAATTACGTGCATTTTACAGTTGTTCAAGTTCTTGTACGCTAAGCTTCAATGGCCCCCCTCCGCTTCCTTCGCCCCACCCTGATATGGCATAAAAAATAATTGAGAGATCTCACATGGTCATGTTTCTCAGAGCTGGAACTAGAAGTCAGGTGTTTAACATAGCAACCACCAGCTCAGCTGCACAACTGCTTAGAAAGAATTTGGCTGATCTATATGCTTGGATGTGAGATGGTAGCCTTGATTACCCTGTTTGATGCGAAGTAAATAATTACAAAAGATAATGCAACAGAGATTCAGACCGGCATTCCTGTGCATCTTATAACATCATCTCAAATTAAGGAAGAAAAACAGTGGAAAATGGCAATGATTTGCTGGATTGCAGATATTTCAAAAATTAATTGTGATTAAGTGGCCTGTCAGCACCCCAAAAGTCCCATGGGGCTTATGGTAGCCCATCCTGACTACTTCCAATTTAAAGTCTTAATTGTCTTGTTTAAAATTTTAGAAGCTGTTTGAATATAAAAACAGATTTAGGTTTCTTTGAGCTGGGGATTTTTTCCTTCCCTGAATGGCTAATTATTTAAGATAAATGTCTTCCAAAGGGAGCTTTCTCCTCGTTGTAAGCTGTCTCTTTCTACTTCCTACACTTCAAACTATATATCATAATTTTCTGCTTTCCACGCGATCTTTGGTTTTTTGATCTAATGTTATAAGCAGCAAATGTGTCAAAATGGGAGTTTTTGGAGAGGATACAGTATCATACTTCTGTTATCAATATTCTTATAAATTCACAGATGACATCTACGCAAACACTCCATTTTTATGTCAGGTCTTAATCTGAGAAATATTGGTGTAATCATTCTTATTTATGCAGAATCAAGAATGGGTACAGTTCTTTATGAACAAGAGAGGCAGGGTCAGCTTCTCAGCTGGTCTCTCTATTGAAGTCCATAGAGGTGCCTCAGTTTACATCAACTGAGAATCTGGCACATGTGTCTCACTTATCAAACAGGTTACACTCTTAAGTACAGATTATGCAAAGTCTGAGATCCTCAGTTCTTCCTCATGTCAGAGGAGGTGGAGGCACAGAGCATCTTGCTGAACAGCGCCTCGTCCTGTAACATCTTTATTTAGGACCAATGCCGCAAGATCCTGAGCACCCTGTACCGCCACTGACGTGACTGCTGTAATAATGAAACGGCTCTATATACCATAGAAGAGACTATCAGACTAAGGTCTGTCTAGAGTAAGAGAACCTCTTCCCTGTAACTTTGTGATCCTTTCTGCTAACAGCAAGACAGAGCTCATTGATCTTAGCATAGACTGCATGATCTTTATAAGCAAGTGGTTCTCAGGATGCTGGGCCCTTTGTCTTTACCCTTCCATAAAACCTATAAAGCTGGTTCCTCTTTTATTTTTTTTATTTTTTAAAAGAACAGACTTGAAAAAAGGTTGTGAAACCATCAGTACATGTAGAAAACCATCCAACGTAATCACAACTTACTACACCCATCTTGTCCATTCTCAAACCCTTTATAGAGTCTGGCACCATAGTATCCAGGGACTTCCCGAGGAAACTAGCTTCACCCTGGTGGACATCGCACGTACTGGAGGCTGTGCTTGGGGTACAATTTTTAGTGCCTTCATTGTTCTACTTAGGATGAAAAAATTACTAAAGAGAAAAATCTTGCAGTGTGGTGTAGTCTTCTGACTCTCTGGACTTGCCTCATCTCATTTCACAATTGAACTCCTTCAGCTGAGTGCATCTTATTTCTAGCTCTTACATGCTGTACCCTGGCCTTTGTCAGCTGATTTGAGGGTCATGGATAAAGATGTAATCACTGATGTAGTTAAGTTCCAACACACTGATGGCTTTCAAAATCAAATTGGCAGCAAGAGTGGACTTGGGAGCCAAGAGAAGAATCATAGTATAGCAACATTTGCAGCACTGAGGAGGTCCTATTGTGCAAGGAACTGGACAAATACATACAAAGTCAGTGCCTGGAAGAGCTTAGATGATGTATTCTTGGGCAAAGAAGACTGAAGAAATGGAAGCAATGTGCTGGATATAAAAAATGTTAAAACACTGTCAAGTGAACATGTTGAAATTCAGCACATGCTTTTCTGGCATGAGGAATTTCCACTTTTGTTTGCAGATCACTTATAAGGTGTCTGATTTGCTGCTTCAGTTTGTGCCACTAGAAATATAAACCATTTATTCACAGCCAGGTAGCCCTGAGAGTGGCTTAAGAGTACCCGTAAGTGTCTGAACAAACACCAGCAAGGCCACTTTTTTATTAGCCTCATATTCAAAGTCACTGTTCATCCTTGAAGGATTGTCACTTTTAAAGTCTACACTAATCATTACAAAGGATACCATTTGCAAAACAACTGATTTCATATGAACTTGTTATAGCCCTGGAAACAGTAAGTGCTAGACACCTATTCAGTATCATGCAGTACTGCAAATCAATATTTTATAGGGTTAAAAATACTTAACTTCAAAATATTATGGGCTTTTTTGTTCCCTTCCTGCCAACCTATAGTGTCAGGGGGTATGTTCATCTCTTGTCTGATCCTGTTCTCTTGGTACACACCAAACTTCCATGGACATCAATGGGTACAAAAGAGCCTAATCCCACATGGAGATGAGCCCGCTCCAGGCCCCAGGTGGAAGTAATTAGAGACTAGGATGAGCCACGCTCCAGTGCTACAGGAAGTAGACTCTGCCCATTTAAGCCTTTATGGGCATTTTTACCCATGTATGCACCGCACACATTTGTATAAAGAGCAAAATGTGTGTCAGCATGCAGAAAATGGAGGTGGCCTGCTTTTGAACTAAAACATATCAAAGGTGTTTTAGTTCAAAAGTGCACCGCTGCCATTTTCTGCGCACCGACACACGTTTTGCTGTTTATACAAATGCATGTGGTGCAGCACCATGCGTATCAGCTTGTGTGCAGCAATTAATCAAGTCTGGTCCGATGCGCTGGATCTCCAGCTTGCTCCAGCACTAAAAGGTATGTGTATACATGCCCTATAAGGCCAGAGCAAAGAGTGGCAAGCTGCTTGGACAACAGACCACCTTGCTGTGCCTCTGGCCTGCTTTGTACTCCTGGCTTGGGGTATCTTGTTCTTGGTCCCCTGGCTTGTGCCCTTGCACACAAGTGGCCTACCCTGACTGCCATGACCTGATCCCTTACAACAAGATCTTGGCATCAGGCAGGAGTGCAAAACCTTTGGTGATGTTAGTTGCCCATGTACTCTAGAACAGGGGTGGGCAATTATTTGGGCTGGCCGGACCTTTAACAGGTTTTGGTGACCATACCTCTCTCACTCACCCTCACTCCCTCCATCCCTCCTGTCCAGGGCTGTGACCAGCATGGAAGTGTGAACAGTGGCCGCCCCCCGCCTTCCAAGTCCAGACTCAGGAGCTGCCGGCTGCGTCCACAGCTGCTCAAACATGACCAGCAGCTTTCAGGTCAAGCATCTGGGCACGGGGTGGGGGACTGAGGGACAGGCAGGGTGCACTACCGCTGTGGGCTGTCAGAACCTGCCCACAACTGTTGCACACTCCCTTTCCCCCCATACCTGGAGCCCTGATCTTTAAGTTGCCAGCTGCATTTGGGCAGCTGTGGATGCAGCTGGCAGCTGCTGTGTCCAGATTCGGGGGGCAGGGGGGCAGGCTGTGCTACAGCTGCGCACAGGTTTGTGCTTCCACTTCCACACTGGTGGCAGCCCTGGCCCAGACAGCAGGGAGAGAGAGGGCCCAGCGCACCAGACGTAGCCCCGGCTGCCTGGCACCATGTGGCTGCCAGAACTGCTGCCCGCCCGTGGGCTGGATCCATTCACTTGGCAGGCACCTGCCCACAGGCCAGATCCAGTGAGTTGTGGGCTGCGTCTGGCTGTATTTTGTTCTCCCCTACTCTAGGGTCCCCCCTGGAGCTCTACTAAAACTCCCCAGTTTGTAGCTGAAGGTGGCTGCTGAACCCATGTGTGTTAGAAATGGAAATACAACACGGACTTCTAGGGGAACTACTTGCTTTTGCCTTATTAAGGCTTTCCGACTAAATTGGGGCCTCCTTATATTGCTGGCTGCCTAGATCTTACTTTTGTCCCCTTTGGTTCTGATTATTCATTTGGCCTCTTAACGCTCCCATTGTCAGCTCACTGCATCTGTTTATTTTTATTTTTTTTAGGTTCAGCTCCGTTGATTCAGAGGCCAGCTCCTGCATTTGCAGTCCCCAGCCTACCAGACTGGTTTTGGATTATATAGCACTTTCTGTCACTGCCTAATAAAAGGTCTGTTTCTGTCAAAAGAGATTGTTCTCCATCTCCCTGCTTCCCTCTCTTCTCCCGATTTTCTGTCACCTCTGCCATTTTCTCACTTGTCTCCATTAACCACGTCTTGTCTCTTCCTCCCTGTTACCTCTGTTTCATATTCTGTCTCTCTCTTTTTTGTCCCTGCCAGTCTTTATTTGTTCATTTGAATTCAGCCTTCAGTACATTTGAAAAGCCTATAAAGCATATAAACTTAATAAAGCATGGAACATACCCCCACTTTTTTCTTGTGATACCAACACACCTTTCCAGCAAATTGAAAACCATACCCAGATACTAAAAAGCCCCGGATAAGCTGTAGGCAACTGGAGGCAAGGATATTACACTACAGTTCTCCCCAGGAACAATGTAATGAAAGGTAGCTAGGCATGGAAGTGTGCAAAAAAATCAGGGCGCCTCATTCATTAAATCACTTAAGCAGCCAATATATGCTTTACTGGTATCCTGAATAAAGGCTTTATGATGTTACCTGATGTGATCCTGCTTCCAAAGCACACAAAAGAAGCAGATCATTAAAGAGGAAAAGAGTCCATAATCAGATTGTTTCGTGTACATATTGAGGATAGCAGGGTTGAGCTGAAGCAGAAAAAGAAATGAGCTAGATGTAAGGGGACTGAAGCTAAAGCAAAGGGTTACTGGGTATAATGCACAACAAAGGAAGATGGTTGCTTGGATTTTCTGATTCCTGAGCATGTAACGCTCACTCAGAAAGATGCCTTTTTGTAAACTGAAGATCTGATATGGACAATGAACCAGGAATCCCAAAAATCCATTTTTATAACAGCTTTACAGAACACAATTACACTTAAATCTGAAAAAAATATTTCTGTCACCTATCCACTTCCTCCCCCTCTCCTCCAAATCACTGAAATGTTTTCCTTCCGAATTAGCAGAAAGATTTGCCTCTGGGTGACGGAAAGTTTGAATCCCAAAGAAGATATTTTTAGAAACCCATAAGGGAATGAAAACAGAAGGTTAAAGTGTAGGTACCCTTGGCTATACTGTTTGTAACTGCCATGGATATAACTGCTTGTCTAATGTAGTACAAAAATGAATCTTTAAAACCTTTGCCACTTGCTCCTGAGACAAGCAGACAGAGAAGTATAAATGCTTCTGATGGATAAGGGATGGATTCAGGTCACCCAGGTAAAGTTCCTTGCAGGAATATCAAGTAAATTTGTTCTTGAGCCTTTTTCCTGACTCTTCTTTTTGCACATTTTAAAATGAACTTATTGAGATTTTTTTAACCGTAATACAGAATATTTGAGAAGGGATTCAAGTTTTCTGTTCAACCACAGGCGATGCAAAGAGACCCCACTGCAAAGCTGTAACTTGCACATCTTTTTCTTCTCTCCAGCGGAAAACTCAGCAAAACTCGAGATGAGGGCTGTAAAAGAAGCTTTAAACACACCGGTAACAGGGCCGCTCTGTCAGGTCACTCCTCTCGGTAAGCTGAGGCAGCCTGAAGGTGCCCAGGAGGGGCACAGCCACAAACACCCTACCAAAAGAAAAGGAAGTCTGGGCTGCTCCTCCTTTCTCTAGCCACCCCTGCCTGCCAGTCAAAGCACAAAGTTGGTGCAGCGGCCACTAGCAATAGCTCTGCCCTGTCAAATGGTCCCTCTGCCGCTGACAAACAAGGCCAGCTTTAGGGGAGCCTTGCAGCACTGAAGCCAGGCAAAGCTGTCTAAGCATAGGGATCCACCTAAGGGGTGTCAGCATTGCTTATCATCTCACAAAATCATTAACAAAGCAGAAGTTCTGTGAAAGCCAAGGCATCAAATATCGGGTTTTCATTCATCCCAGACCCCTATGTATCCAAGTAATTTACTGTCATCACTGCCACAGATAGCTGGGGCGGGGATTCTCCCAAATCCAGCTCATATTCTGGAGTCAATCTGACTTCATTTCAGATCAATCAACCTCAAAAAGGATCAATCTTCTTAAAATACCTGGGGGGAAAAAGTGAATTTGTGCAAGGACACACGTACTTCGAGATATATGAGCCAATCGGCTTAAAATGTTGTTTTGCCCTGACCTGACAAGGCTGGCTGTCTGTGGCAAAACATAATCTCTTTTAATATACTACCAGCAATGTGATGGCTGTTTGGAAATGCTTCTAAAATGCAGTTTATCTTGAGGGCTGACACCTTAATAGAAACTATACCGTCTCTTTGGGAACTCTGTTACAAGCCAATATTAATACGGGTTAGTGTTGATTCAGGGGAGAGACAGATGGCAAGAGATGCTACATCAACTTGTCACAGGTTTTGAGCAGGAGTTTAAAAATGATGTGCCTGGCATCTTAATGATGTGCCTCCACCCAGACGAGGCCAGTGGAATCACCTCTTACCAGCCAGCGTTACGGAGGTTTGTCCTTTGCATCAATGGCTTTCGTAAGAGGCCCCTTCTCTCATTCGTCACCCTCAGCACGATTTAAAGTTGTGCACTTAAGTCCCTGGTAAGCTTCTTTACAAACTCTCTTGCGCGTAGAATCATAATGGGGATAGATTATGTGTAATCTAATTACGTTAGGTTGCATTTGAAATACCTCCATATGCAAGTTAAAAGAATACGAGGCTGCATAACGAATACATGCTGCAGCTCAGCGTGAAATACTGGAGCACATCAAAACAAGGGAATGCACGGGAAAAGGTCTCATGCCGAACACACGGCAAAGTTGTCTTTAAAGTGTCTGACCTTGAGAACTGAGATGACTCTGGGGGTTAAGAATAGATTATAGGAACTTTTACCCTCTAGGTAAAGCGTGTTTTGAATGTGACCCCTCCTTACCTAGCAGTCATCACACAGGGCACATCTTTGTAGCATTCACATTTGCAGCTTTAACAAGGCTGTAGGGAGGCTGAACAAGCCCTAAGACTGAAGACTGGGGCCTGCAGGATTTTGGCACTGAATACAGTCACCGAGTCCTGCATATGGGCTGGCTTTGGGACATAAAAAGTTGCACTGGCCTGGCTCTGCCATCGCTGGGCTGTGGATAGACAATGGACTTCTGCCCCCGGGGGCCTATAATGTTGCAGCCGCAGCACTGATTATATGGAAAGTATCGAGGCCAGAGCTGAAAGGGAAACTAACCGTTAAAAGGCATTTAGGCCCATCCTTCATTTTCGCAGCATTTGCAAAAAACACAGTGAGTCAAAAATTAGTTTAGGGGAAAATGAAACTGGCTTTTCTGAACCCCAAAGTGAACTAGACCCTAACAGTGCTACTAACCTGAAGCTCTGCTGGTCCCCAGAGCTGCAGTTACACAGAAAGCTGTAAGTACCATTTTAGTCTGGTGCATGCCAGGGATTGTGTGTTCAGACCTAGCTGCGCTTAGGGCAACAGTCTGGAATTAAGCCATCCGGCCAGGTAGCTGGACCCCAGAAACTGTATTCAGGATGGCAGAAAGCTCGTGAGATCACCTGTTCTAGTGAGATTTCCACCACCTTGAGTCACATCAAAACTGGATCCAGAAACAGGTCCTAGGTAGTTGTGACTTCAACCCAGGAATGAAAGATATGGTTTTCAAGCCTAGCTCTCTCAGGGATGGTATTATTGGATCAGAGGTTTGAGTTCAGTCCCTTCTCTAATTTTAGAGAATGACTGAAACTAAAAAAAAACAAAAAAAAAACGGAGATCTGGATTTTGTACCTACCTGCGGGCTCCAAGATTTTATTGTGGTTCATTATAAAATGTAAAGACCAGAGGCAGAGGCCATTTTAGTCCATTCCCAAAATGCTGGGCTTTCGGCCTATCAAAAAAAAAAAAAAAGAGGGAGGGCATCTTTGCAGTAGATGCCCCCCAACAACAGAAACAAACACTTTGCGTCCCAGTTGCCAGCCAGATGGTCCTATGCATTGTTATATTCCACCAGGGAAAGAGAGGAAGGAAATGTTTTAAAGGGAGATTATGTTATTTTCCCAAAGTCCTTATTATGAAACCTTCCTGAAATGAACTTAAAACCTTGGAAACTCTGCCAGGGGCATGAATGGAACCAGGCAAACCGGAGGCTTAAAGGGAGCAGTTAATAACATGGGAAATGTATAGCAGCATGCCACTGAAGTCAAGAGCGAACCCAGAGCTGAGTTTCCAGTTTGGGAGCACGTATAGAGAAGCACACTTCCAATTTTTTTTAAAAAGTGAGTTGTAAATAGTTATATTAAAATACATGAGGCTGGTTTCCCCTGAATGGCCCCCAGTTGGGCAGCAGCTGCCTTCAGGCTGAAAGCTGAGAAAGGAGATAAGATAAGCAATTGTGCATGCACCTCGCAGGGGTACTGTAAACTAATTCCTGTTTGTAAAGTGCTTTGGGAACTCTACACAAATGGTGCTGAAAAAAGGAATCAGGTTATTGCAGCATTGTTTCAGAAAAAAAGAGGGGCACTTCACGAGGAAGCCCATCTTACCTGGCAATGCTCTTGTCCAACCAAATACTTAAATACTAGTTCTAGCCTCTTCTACAAGGCGAACTGACTACAGACATCCAGACTATTTTGTGGCTATTCATGCCAGCTGCGAATCTGATCCATAGTTTCAACTCAATTATAACCAGGAAAGGTGAGTTTCAAATGTGCAGCACAAGGATACAAACCAGGCCTGGTGGAACTGGCCTGCTCTTTCTTCCAGGTCAAAGAAGGAAAATTGCATTTGAGAAAAGGCAGAGAATGGCAGTAACTCCTTATATTGGCTCTCACCTAAAATTAATCCACCATCCCTTCATAGCACCAAGGGCTCTGACAGGAGCAATAGCTCCATTGTGCCAGTTAATTAAATTGTAGGTCATTTGTCGCGTAAACTAACATTATGGATTTTTCATACAGCGGTACAGATCTGTGTCACACCGGCTATGTCAGCCTTTCCTTGATTTTACTCTGGGACATCTGGGTTCAGCAGCGATTTTTCATATGTACAAAGTCATAGTCAGGCACCAGCCATCACGACGGTCGTCCCCACGGGACTCCATTCAGAAGGCAGGACCATAGGTGGCACTCCCCACCCTGTGCAGAAAAGGACTTTAGCTCTCTCTCTGGCACTGTCTCTTTTTACCTTGTGTCCAGGCAAGGACAGATGGATGCACATGGTTTCCCCCCTCCAGCTTCAAGGATTTGCTCTCCTGTATTATTTACTCTGTGATCTCCTTTTCACATTAGAAGACCCAATTAAAAGGGTCTCTTCACATTAAGAGAGGCAATAGGAACCTGTGATCGTGCTGTCCCAACACAGTCGAGTTGGCAGCAGTAAGTGTGGGAGGCCGCCGAGCACGCAGAGTTGCAGCGGAGCTTGCTCAGAGCTTGAGACCCTGGTTTCCAGTGGATTCCTGGGTTTCTGGACAAGCCCCACAAGAGCAGGGATTTCAAGGTTAACCTACCCAATCTTACTAAGAAACTACTGAGATTACTCACCCAGAGATTGCAGGGTTTGACTCTTTGGCTTGTTTGCAGATGCAGAAGATCACACTAAAAGATCTACTGGTCTCGTCTGGCCTTTAAATGGGGGGAAGTGATGTCTCAAGTAACTGCCTTTGAGGGGTATGACTGATAACTACTACACTGAGAACTGAACACAAACAGCACATGCACCAAACAGGAAACAACTTCTCATGGGAATGTCCCTTCCCCCTCCCCCAGCCCATCCTGCTCATCTGTTTCCTTGGCAAAAATATCCTAAAGGAATCTGCCTTTGTAGAATAATATCTGGTTCATTTGCTTTCAAGATTATCAGCAACTTGTCTAGCCCTGGCTATGTAAAACATGCACAGTGCCTGCCTGTCTTCATGGAAAAACAGACTGTTTCCTTCACTGAAAATCACTGCATGGTTGACGCTGCTCACTTAACAATTAGCCTTGTGACTCTCAGCCTTCCTGCTGCAGACTACAATCAATGAGTTATACTTCCTACCATCCACAGGTGGTGTGTGCATACCTGGGTACACTCAACGTAGTCCCTGTTTGTATGCTCCAAAATACCAGTAAAACCATCTACACTGGCCTGCAATATGGTGCATGTGTATGTGTCTGGGTATATATGTTTTGAATGCTAATTATGGCGTTTGCATACTACAGTGATAAGCTTAGTGCAAATATCTTGCAAGCAGGTGGCCCTCCAGCTCTGCTTCTATCATGTTCACACTCAGTGTTGTCCTTAGCTACCCCCTTCTCAATGTCTTTCTTAAAATAATAACAAGCATAAATACCAGCCTTCCTCCCGAGACCAGCTGTTTCCTTGTGTAGGTCAAGGACTTACTATTTTTTAGGGTCAGGGATTATTTGTGCCCTCCTCAGAGGTGAGTGCAACATGGCTAGCAAACTGTCCTTGGGAAATCAAAACTCAGCTGACACAGGGAAACCGCGTTAGCATTTTGATCTCTACCATCTGGCTTAAAGGGGTGTGAGGGTGAGGAGGGTGAAGGTTTTTCTGTGTCCAAAGCTGCCTCTTCCTGCTAAGTACAAGGGACTTCTAACCAGCTACAATAAGAGCCTGACACTAAAAACAGAAACCCTTTGCTGAGCCCATCAAGCCACCTGGATCCAAAGTCACATGTTACCAGGTTTTTTTTTACTTAAATTGGTGCAGCTCCTCCTGGATAAAACCAACGGGAACTGAGTCCACAGAAATGAGCAGAATATGGCCAGAAGCTGTCATCATTTACATCTACCTACTATGGCATCATCAATTATTAACATACTCAGAAGAAAGGGGGATTCCTGGAGAAAGACCATAACCTTTGTTCTGGCAATGCAGAGCAAATAAAAAAAAACCAGCCCAACCTGTTACCTGAGGTTTCAAGGTTTGAGCCAATATTTTTACTGTGATTGAAAAGTAAATTGAGCTCTTCTGTTCCATTCCTTCCCTTGTGCCTTTAAACAAGTGTAGATAGGAGGGAAATATTAACAGCAGTGTCCTGGCTAAGGTCTAACAATGACCTTGTGTGTCCCCTTGATGTCCCCCTACACTGGGGAAACTTGGGTCCTGCTGATGCCATTCCCCACTCCCCAAATACACTGGAGTCTTAGGGGACGCTGCAGAGAGGAACCTGCCCACAAAGCAGCTGCAGAGCTCAGACTGGGACCCTCGGGCAGAGATCTTCCTGCACTTCTGACCTGTCTCTGTCCTGTGTGGACTCTCTAGCCCTCTTCCTCTCCTCGCTCTCAGTCTCTATGCCTCGGTGTTGCTCCAGACCTGCTCCTCTTACCCTCTTCTCCCCTTTCTGCCCCTTCTTCTCCCTGCTGTTCACTCCCCACCCTGTGTCTGTCTTTCCAGTAGCCATTCTCAGCTCTTTGGACAGGGACTATCTGCTCCTGTGTGGTTATACACAGCCTCCCATTCTTGACTGGCATTGCAGAGATCAGTATGATTAATGGTAATCTTCCTTTTCATCATAAGCCTCCCGTAATTTTGTTTGGACAGAGTGGTCCTTTCTTCATGACCTAAACTACCATGTAATGTTGCTGTGTGCTGAATTAAAGCAGTTACCTCCCAGAGCAGACTATGGTAGGCCCCCAGCTGCTTAACAGCAATATGGTATAGCATTTGCTTGACCAAAGTTTGGGTAAGAGAGGAAAAGGCAAAGGAAATGAGCAAGGGAAAGAATGGCAGAGGTCAGAATAATTTTAGAAAGTAAAAGCAAGACAGGTTAAAACTAGGCTAAAGGTTGCTGAGAGTACATTTACTGATTTTATGCCAATTAGATCTGGTTTAGGTCAAGATAGAGCTTAAACAGGTGATAAAAATAGGCATTTGGGTATTAATTACAATAGATCCTATTAGGAACCTTTTGAAAAAAACTGGGCGTATTTAGTAAGCTTTTTGGTATTGAGCCAGGCAATTCAAATATAATAAAAGCCTTACCACTTCCGGCTGTGTGTCTGTCTGTCCATAACGCTCTGGGCCAACTGCGCGTGCACTGCCCGGAGCCACGCTGACCGGTAGACAGATGGGAAGAGGGGGTGGGGGCTAGGGTGTGCTCCACCGCACCAGGGGCAGGAGTGGCGAGCAGAGTGGGACATGGCTTGCGGCCCTGCGGGAACGAGCTATGGGGAACCTTATGCCCAGGCACAGGGTGCCGCGCAGGGAGTTGGCACGGGGTACAAGGGGATCGCCCACTGGTTGCAGCCATGGGCTACACGGGGCATGTGGGGGCGCATAGGGCACAGGGGAGACATGGCTTCCAGCGGGAAGTGGCACGCAGGTCCCTGGAGAGCTGGCACAGGGGGTATGCAGGTGGCGCCTGCTGACTGCAACACATGGCCATGGGGTGGGTTGTGCCCCCCACACCTGCTTCCCGTGTGGAGCGACTGCCAGCTGCAGCCAGGGAGCGCAGTGGCCAGGGGGTGGGGCATGGCCGCAGGGTGCTGCAAAGGGGGGGTGCATGGCAGCCCACCGCTGCTGCCAGAAGGGCCAGGGAGGACTGGGGCTGAGGCTGCGCCCAGCAGGAAGTGGGGCTGCGCTCAGGCCGGGCCAGGCTGCAGGGCCAAGAGAGTCTCATGGCTCCTCCAGGGCCAGGGACAGGCAGCTCCTGCCACTGCATGCACCTGGGGGTGTCAGGGAAGGGGTCCCATGCTGCCCCCTTGGCTCCCCAATGCTGCACCCCTGCACAAGCCACCAGGCTCTGGTGGCCCCAACCCAGCCCAGCTGAGGCCCTGTCACAGTGAATGCAGCCCCGGCCGGGCTGGGCCGTAGCACACTCAGAGCCCGACGGCTCCTCCCAAGGGAGTGCCGGGGAGCTCAGGGGGGCATATGGCCCCTGGTCTGTGCATGGGGCAGGGGCTGCTGCAGCTCTGGCTTCAGTGCCACCTCTGCCCCCCCCGCTGCCCCGGCTTTGACAGCAGCATGGCGGCACCTGAGTCCCACCGCTGGGCAGGCCGGACCAGGCAGCAAGGCATGTGTGCATGGAGTGGGGCTGGAGGTGGCATGTGGCTATGGCTGTGTGGCTGGGTGTATGCTGTTTGCACTGTGTGGCTGGCTGGCTGAGTGTGTGTGGCATGTGGCGGGGTGTGTGGCTGGATGGGTGTGGCATATGGCTGGGTGTGGGTATGTGCCATGCGGCTGGATGTGTGTGTGGCGTGTGGCTGGATGTGTGTGGCATGTGGCTGGGTGAGTGGAGGTATGTGGCGTGTGGCTGGGTGAGTGGGTGAGTGTGGCATGTGGCGTGTGGCTGCGTGTGGCCTGTGGGTGCAGCGTACAGCTGGGTGTGGGTAGGTGTGTGTCAGTTGTGGGGGGCGCACAGAGCTGGACACAATGCTGGGGGGGGTTGTGTGTGGTTGGACGCGGAGCAGCAGCAGCACGGGGCCGTGGGGGGTGGTGCTTTGTCATCATTCTTGATGAGCACTTTGCTAGGGCAGTATAAAACTAGGGGTTCAGCTCAGTATTTTTTCACTTCAGCCCTAAATCATAGTTCTTGTTGAACAGCCCATCTCTAGATGAGCTAAGGTAAGTGCTCTTTTAAAACGTAATTTGCAACCTAAGAGAGAAGTCCTTCTCCCTAACGTGCTGGCCACCTGCTAGAGGCCTGTTAAGACATAAGAAAAATTCTCTCAAATGTCAGTGATTGGTTATTTCTTTACCTGTGCTGTCTAAGTGGCAATAATTAATACTGCAAATATAGTATTCAGTGTTTACTCGCAAGTACTGCATATCCATAACAATCAGATCATAGTTTCCTCATGTACCCCAAATTGCCAGTAGGTTCCACATATGTATTGATGTACAAGAGATGCAGACTCAGGTCTATAAAAAAAGATGAATCCCGACTCTCATGAAGTCAACAGACGTTTTGCATTGAATCTAATAAAGGCCAGAATTTCACTCAACAGGTCTGCAAAATCAGAGGCTTATATATTCTTAGCATTGGGAATGAAACCTTTTTGCTGCAGTCAGATGCTCCATTTGTGTTTTCTTCAAAAGCAGCAAGTCTTTGAAAAACTTTATGGCTGCAATTAATGAATTTTAAAAGATCTGTATTATCTCAGGCATCCAAATGCATGGCGCTCATCTCGTGGAAAATTCCTGCTGAGAATCACACATCAAAGCATGCACAGAGCAACAAGAAAACAAGTGATACAGAATCATAGACAATTTGGTTTGGAAGAGATCTCAGGAGCTCATCTAGTCCACCCATCAGCTCAAAGCAGGACCATCCCCAACTAAATCATCTCAGCCAAGGCTTTTTCTACCCATGTCTCAAAAACCTCCAAGGATAGAGCTTCCACCACCTCTATGGGTAACCTGTTCCAGTGTTATACCACCCTCCTAGTAGGAAAATGCTGCCTAATATCTAATCTGAACTTCCCTTGCTGCAATTTGAGCCCATTGCTCCTTGTTCTGTCATCTGCCCTCACTGAGAACAGTCCAGCTCTGTCCTCTTTCAAAACCCCCTTTCAGGTAGCTGAAGGCTGCTATTAAATCCCCTTCAGTTTTCTCTTCTCCAGACTAAATAAGCCCAGTTCCCTCAGTCTCTCCTCATAAGTCATGTCCCACAGTCCCTCACCATTTTCATCTCCAGTTTATCCACATCCTTTCTGCAGTGTGGGGCCCAAAGTTGGGCACAGGACTCCAGATGTGGCCTCACCAGTGCTGAGTAGAGGGGAAGAATCACTACCCTTGACCTGCTGGCAATGCTCCTACCAATGCAGCCCAGGATGCCGTTAGCCTTCTTGGCAACAAGGACACACTGTTGGGTCATCTTCAGTCCACTGTGACCCCCAGGGCCCTTTCTGCAGAGCTGCTGCCAGCCAGTCAGCCCCCAGCCTGTCCTGGTGCATGGGATTATTTCATCCTAAATGCAGGACTTTGCGCTCGTCCTTGTTGAATCTCATGAGATTTCTTCTGGCCCAATCCTCCAATTTGTCCAGGTCACTCTGAACCTTAGCCCTACCCTCCGGGGTATCTACTACACCCCCCAGCTTAGTGTTACCTGCAGACTTGCTGAGGGTGACTCTATGCCATATTCCTGGTCGTTGATGAAGACATTGAACAAAATCAGCCCCAGGACTGACCCCAAGGCACTCCACTTGATACCGGCTGCCAACTAGACATTGAGCCATTGATTACTACCCTCTAAGCCTGATGCTCCTGCCAGCTTTCTGTCCATCTTACAGTCCATTCATCCAGCCCGTACTTCCTTAGCCTACCTACGAGAATGCTGTGGGAGACCATATGTGAAACATTGCTAAAATCAAGGTATAGCATATCCACTGGTCTCCCCACATACACAGAGCCAGTCACTTCATCAGAGAAGGCAATCAGGTTGGTCAGATATGATTTGCCCTTTGTGAATCCATGCTGACTGCTCCTAATCACCTTCTTCTCCTTCAAGGGCTTAGAAATAGATTTATTCAGGGTCTGCTCCATGATTTTTCCAGAGACTGAGGTGAGGCAGACTGGTCTGTAGTTTCCTAAATCCTCCTTTTTCCTCTTCTTAAATATGGGCGCTATGTTTGCCCTTTTCCAATCATCTGAGACCTTTCCCAACAGGCATGAGTTTTCAAAGGTGATGGCCATCGGCCCTGCAATCACATCAGCCAACTCCCTCATGTACCTTCAGGTGCATCCCATGCGGCCCCGTGGACTTGTATGCGTCCAGCTTTTCAAAATAGCTCCTGCTGGCCGCTCACCTCCTCCCCACACTGTGTTGCGAGGTGTAGCACTCTGGGAGCTGACCTTACCTGTGAAGAATGAGATGAAAAAGGCATTAAGTACTTCAGCCTTTTCTGCATCCTCTGTCACTAGGCTTTCTCCCACATTCAGTAAGGGACCCACACTTTCCCTGATCCTCCTCTTGGTGCTGACATACTTGTAGAAACTCTTCTTGTTCCCCTTCACATCCCTTGCTAGCTGCAACTCCAGATGTGCTTTGGCCTTCCTGACTTCATCCCTGCATGCCTGAGCAATACTGTTGTACTCCTCTCTGGCTGTTTTGTCCCAGTTGTCACTTCTTATAAGCTTTCTTTTTGTGATTTAGTTTACTGAAGTTCCCTGCTAGGCCTAGCTGGTCTTCTGCCACACTTACTAGTCTTCCTGCACATTGGGATAGTTTGTTCCTTCACTCTCAGTAAGGCTTCTTTAAAGTATATATATAGCTACATAAAGTAATAGCCAGAAATTGTTTTGCTGGACTTCTTCCCTGAATGCAAAATTTTGAGGAAGGGGAAACGCAGTGAGATTAGACAGGCATTTGGGGGAAAGCCCAAATACAAGTACATTGAATAGCAAATGAAAATGAATATAAAAAGTAGCCAATCAATGTAAAGTCCAGTAGTCAAGGTGAAAGAAGTACTAAAGAAGTCACTAGCATAGCTGATGAAAAGACCATTAGTGTGTTAAAATCCTTGCAGTATTAATAATCCCTGTTCTTAATACAACTGGAATTGCCGTATCCTGTAGAAATGATCCGAGGCACAATTAACTTCCAACCCTGCTACTGTGGCAGTGGAAGCCATTCTTATAGAGCACAATGGTATTTTTAATAGGGAGGTGTTAACAATACTGGGAAGGATATTTTTTAAATGAAAATCCTGTAGTATCATAACTTCTCCTCTAATCTGTGGTTTAAAATTCTTCCAAACACAGATAAATTTTCTTTGCTTGCTGTCTTTCAATGTTTCCTGTGCCTGAAAACAGACACTACAACCACTTTGATTTACAGAGGGAAAGGATGTTTCTCCAACACACCACACAGCTGTGCTGGATCAGGCCCTTGCCTCTTCTTTAAGCTGGTGCCAACATACCATTCATTTAATGTGAAAGATCTTCAGAAAGAAAAATAATGCAGCTGTTCCAGCTTCCAGAGCAGTTGCACAGAGTAAAGGGAGCCATCAGACCCAGCATAAATCCTGTGGCCATTCATCCAGCCTCCTTCACTTCATCTGTGCAGAACAGGAGCCAGCACAGAGGCTCCTACAAAGACATAAAGGAGGGACATGATCCAAAGCCCACTACATGCAAGAGAAAGTCTCCCATTTATTTTAGCTACTCAATTTTCATCCCATGTCCACAAATTGGGGCTAAACTAGGGCTTCACCTGATGCCACCTCTCCAAGCCATGGATAAATTTCACTGATTTTACCTTCTGTGACCCTTTGCTTTGATCACCCATAGGAGCGCTAAGCCATCATGTTTCCCCTCTCCCCCTCCTCATCTGAATCAGATCAACTTTGAAGAGCCTGCTCTCCTTATCGGTCAAAAAACCTATTTTGATCCAAAGAAACCAAACAAATAAATTCCCCATCAATAATACAACATCTCTTGTGCAGTCCTGGGCTAAGAAAGAAAAGGAAAAGATGTCACATACTGAACTGCCAAAGGGCAGGAAACAAGCTAACCGGAAGAGCGCAGCAAAATGAATGCATCTGGCCAGAAAAAAAAATGCTGTAGGGGAGGAGTAGGGTGAGGACTAGCTTCACAGCTGAGCTTACTGTCTACAGAAGTGACTTGGACCAGGCGGCCAAAGTGGACGTGGCGAGTCCAAAATTCAGAAAGCTCTTAGGTAAAAGTCTGCTCTCTGACCCACAGGGCACCTCTCCCTTCAGAGCAGATTTATACTGGTAAGGGCTCCACTGACAACAGGTGATTCCTGATGTGTGGGGCCAAAGGAGATTTGGGCTCAGAAGGTCTTCTGCAAACACTGAATGTCTGGAGCAATTAAGGCTTTGGTGCACATAAGAGCAGGGAGCAACTCTGAGCACAAATGTTTTGTTTCTAAGTCTTATTACAGCCTTCCACAAATGGATCACTTTGATCAAAATGCACAGGACACCCACCTTAGAGATGGAAAGGGCCTAATTGTATAACCTCTGAAATGTGTATAGTTTTTAAATCCGCACTCGGAAGCCATGGAGATGAGGAAAGAGAGTGACCAAAAACAAGGCAAGATGAATGCAAAGGGCAGCAGGCAACAAGCACTGAGAAAAATGGCAAATAATGAGAAAGAGCACAAAGGACAGCAAACAGGTTGGCTTGGATTATCCGGCGGCTCTCCAAGCAGAGAATTAAAACAGGCAATGTCTGTTAAATGGAGAAGTGCTGCCACACCGTGACCAGGAAAGAGATCTGTGGAGACAGCCAGGAGCTTTATGTCTTCAGTGAAAAAACCAAACAGGACGTGGACTTGTTCGCTGAAGGAACGTTGTGTGCAAGCACAAACCTGTTATAATCACGCAAGGCAGCGGCCAGCTGCTGTACTAGGCTCCTGGGTTTACAGGTTAAAAAGTGCCAGGACCAACTTACTGATAAAGCTTGGGGCAAATTCCTTTAGCAGGCATGAAGAACAAACACTGATCATGGCCACTTCCTCTTATGGCATGGGACAAGTTTTTAGGACAGTGTGAAGCAAATCTGTTCTGTCACTGAAATGATCCCTTTTTAAAGGGAAGAGCTGGCATTTAAAATTTGCTCAGAGATCCCTCCCATCCCTCGCAGATCATTTGTCTGAAAAGGCCTGGCTTGCAGGTGGGGCAGATTTACATAAAATCCTATGCCCAGGCTAAGAGATAAGCAAATCTATTTAAAAACACAACCAAGGCTAGTATTTCCAAAAGAGGAGTGAGAGCTGGCATGAAAATCATATAAATCTCAGGAAACAGACACACCAGGGAGCTCTTAGCTGACTGCCATTAAGACCAAGTTATCAGCACTGTGTGACATTAATTTTTACATCCCAATTCACAGAAGCCAAGAGAGAAAAACAGTAATTTTTCAATGTCAAAATATAAAATTTCACGCAATAAAATTTCAAATTGTAAGTTCCACCAGTGAATCCTTTGCATAGAGAGGAGCAAGTAAGGACAGCAATAAAAGCTGTTACTCTCCAGTGACTTCTAGGTAGCCTGCAAGAGGCAAGGATTTTTGTGATATCTTTTATTGGAACAACTGCATGGTTGGGATAAAGGTAGACCAGCTTTTGAGTGCAAAGCACTCTCTGCCAGATCACATTTCAGGACCGTAGTCTGCATTCAGTGGTCCCACATCACAGACACCAACTTGCATTAATCTGCACCTTTGCTGGCCACCCATGCAGAATGCACGAGGCTGGGAAACCAACTATTCCCCAACCCTACTTGTCCTACTGCTGCTTATCCCATGCCTGCTTTGAAACTAGAGGAGTTGTGCTGTCTTTTCCAAGGTGTTGTATACTTGTAGTTCCCAGTGGGATTTGAAGATGCTGATCACCCTGAAAATCAGGCCACAAGAGCCTCCAGAGCTGTCAGTTTGGCACTTCTCACCAGCCAAAAACGTGCAAGAGAAATAACTGGGTATGTGGAACCTCAGGAAGGATTATAACAGCCTCCGACACTTGAAGTCAGTAACATATGAGCCTGAGCACTAGGTAATATCCTTTGCAGCCTCTGTAACAACCTACCATGAAATAACCTGAAGTCCCTTATCATGCACTTTTTCTTGTATATGAAAAAATCAATAAAAACAAAGGTTAGAAAAGCCTTATTGGAGCTTCCAGTCCTGTCTCATCTCTATCTTCTGTTGAAAATAAAACTCAACCATAACTACAACTCAGCTAACAGAATGCTATAAAAACCGAAAACTGTCTGGAAAAGGAATACTCCCTCCAGGTTTTTTTTTCCAGGTAAGAGACCAGCAGACCTCTTTAATGAGCTGAGGAAGCTGTGGCCAAAAACCCCAGTCTATAATAGTGGGGGCGGCAAAGAAAATGTGAGTGAAAGGAGTGTCAATCAAAGTGAAGATGGACAGAACTTCCACTGAGCTGGAAACACTTGGGTATTAAAAAAGAAAAGGGTAGGTGAGCCCTACAGAGATTATTCAATTAGAGGTGGACAGAAAAGGGGCTGGAGGGGGAAGAGCCCAGGAAATACCTTGTGAGAAAATATATTATCCTTGTAATACAGAGGGGCAGCTTTAGACAGGGACTGGCTGAGGAGAGATCTGAAAGACACTCCCAGGTACAAAGCAGCATCTGAGAACCGCGCAGAATTGAAACACCCATTGGCAGAGTCCTTGGCTTCACGAGGCAGATTTAAAAAACCGGATTGTGATGAACTCAATACAAGCCTGTCTCCCTCCAAATGAGAGTCTTTGCTGTGGAGTATCGCCTCCCCCTGGAGACGGGCACAAGACAGCATACCTTGGGCAAATGCAAGGGGCTTTAAACTAGTCAGGGGCCCCTGTCCCATTGGGGTATGTGCTAGAGTGTGTTAGGATAATTAGGACAAAGAAGAGGGCCTGAAATTGAACCTTAGCTGAGGTCCACCGGATAGAAACTGTGCCACTGCCTTTCATATAAAACATGCAAAGTTTTAGCACAACTCAAAACAGGTGGCCTTAAGGGTAAAGGAGCATTAAGAAACAACTGGGGTGAGGGACAGGAAGTCTCTGGCTTGCAGGTGGGCTGGCTCGGGGAACAGGGGTATTCTGAGTCACCAGGTTACCCTGACCGCTCTTTCCAACACACAGCGAGAGCACCCTGGAGCTCTTCTCAGTGCCCAGGCCCTCGCTGTGCAAGGCACAGAACAAAACCCACAGCCCTGCCCTGAGGTGTTACTACTGAAGGACATTCATAATCTTTAGATTCGTATGGTAACGGCTCCTTCTTGGGGCCAGGTTTGCAGAAGGGCTGAGGTGCAGCAATGACAGCTTCTGCAGGGACCTCTGGAAATCTCAGATGTTTTCCAGATCACAACAGATCAGCAAAAGTGGGGAGGCCTGGGGATGTTTGAGGCAAGCCAGGGAGTGAGAGCACATACTCGCACTTACCATGCATGCATGCTCTGCTGTGTGCTTGTATTTGTCTCTGTGCACTACTTCTCATGCCCCAGTCACACTGATATTTAAACAAGCAGAGATAATGAGACACCTTTATGAATAAAGTACTTGCACTGCCTGGATCCTCTCTAAATGTTGGGGGGGGATGCAGAATGAGCAGCAGCAATTAACAGATGAGGCTGATTTCCCCTAAAGGTAAGCGTGTGTTCTCTTCTAGGTTGGCAGATCTCCTCCGGCAGGCTTTAAACTAGGCTCATCGGGGAAAGGGGAAGACGAGGGAGGAGGAAGCCTTGGACCGCTAAACAAAGCAGCACTCACAAGTACAGCCCAGCCTAGACTGACAAGCAGAACATATACACAGGTAAGCGACAGGCAATGCTGAGATTAGGGGGCCAGTGCACACATCCACAGGAGGCCTCAAATGCCTCTACACAAACGCTTGTAGTATGGGGAAAAAGCAGGAGCAACTTACTTGACACCAACCCAGACATAGCAGGGCTCACTGAAATGTGGTGGGACCCAACGCACAACTGGGCAGTGAATATCAAGGGCTATGGGCTGTACAGGAGGGACAGGACAGGGAGGAAAGGCAGGGGTGTGGTGCTCTACATTAAGGAGGAATACACATCCTCATCAAGTCGCACAGAGTCAGAGGAGGAGCACACAGAAGTGCTCTGGGTTAGGATACAAGGCAGTCGAGGAGAAAGGGACTTAACAGTAGGGGTCTACTACAGACCACCCAACCATGGGGAAGAGCTAGACCAGGAATTCTTAAGTCAGCTCATGGAGGTAGTTAGGTCAAAGGACGTGGTCATCATGGGTGACCTGAACTTTCCAGACATCTGCTGCCAGCCAGGTCTGACCGCTCACGTAGGTCCCTAGCCCAAATGCAGGACCTCCATCTAACCCACGAGGTGCACAGCCCCACCGGGGAGATGCTTTGTTGGACCTGGTGCTGGCCATGGGTGATGACCTGGTGCGGGGGCTGTGGGTGCTCGACCACCTGGGCGACAGTGATCAATGCCTGCTGGGATTCACCATCCAGCACAAGGTGGCAAAGGCCTGCAGCAAGGCAGCAGCCCTGGATTTCAGGAGGGCGGACTTCAGTGAGCTAAGGAGAATAGTCAGGGAAGCACTGACTATATATATAGTCAGGGAATACCCGGAGGGGAGGGGAGCCGGGTGTCCAAGAAGAGCAGTTGTTCCTTAAGGAGACGATCCTCCAAGCCCAAAGGCTTTGATCCAACACGGATCAAAGGGACCAGGAGGGCACACAAGCCCCCATGGCTCCCCGAAAGCATCCGGGAATGTCTTCTAGCTAAAAGGGAGGTATACACCCAATGGCAGGGAGGGGCCATCCCCAGGGAGGACTATACCTCGGTTGCTCGGGGATGTGGGGGGGTCAGGAAGGCCAAGGCAGAGATGGGACTGGGACTAGCGACCAGGATCAAGGACAACAAGAAGTCCTTTTTTAAATACATAGGGGGCAAAAAGAAGGTACCGGGTAACATGGGGCCCCTGCAGGATACGCTGGGAAATCTGGTCGTCGCACCAGACGACAAAGCCAACATATTTAATGATTTCTTTGCCTCCATTTTCCTGAGCAGAGACCGGATCAGCCCCCGCACCGGGCTCCCCTCAGGCCCCAGGGGAGGTGCACGCAGGCCAAGGGTCAGGGAGGATCTAGTCAGGGAACGTCTGGAGGGACTGGATGTATTCAGATCAGCTGGTCCAGACGATCTCCACCCAGGGTGCTGAGGGAATTAGCGGAGGTTGCTGTGGGACAC
>NW_017728931.1:134682813-134720187 GCF_001723895.1 Crocodylus porosus | reverse complement strand
GCTGGCTTGCACCCATAGATGCTTCTCGAGCAAATCCTGGGCCGCCATTCTCCCCTTGTACTCGGCCTCAGTGAGGCCGCAGCTGGAGGACTGCGTCCAGGTTTGGGCTCCACGATTCAAAAAGGATGTGGAGGAGCTTGAGGGAGCCCAGAGGAGAGCCACGCACATGGTCAGAGGTCAGGAAACAGACCTTACGACGACAGGCTGAGAGCCATGGGACGCTTTAGCCTGGGAAAGCGCAGGCTCAGGGGAGATCTGGGGGCCATCTATAAAGTTTATCGGGGTGACCACCAGGATCTGGGTCCCGGATCTCCAGCCCGACGCGGCTACGACCTGCATACAGCGTCTCTCTCCGCTCCAGGGGCCCTCATCCCGCCTCCACCTCTTGCCGGTGCCAGGGGCCGGGGCGGAGCGGCGGCCTTCCCCGCACGGAAGAAACCGGCAGGCGGGGAGCCGGGCCTGCCCCGCGCGCCTCGCTCCCCGCTTCCTTCGGGGACGCTGCCCTCCCTCGGCGCGGCGGTGCCTGCAGGGGCCGGAGCCCGCCGGCAGGGGGCAGCGCCCAGCAGCTCCCGCCCGGCCACCGTCATGGCGGCCTGCCTGCGCCTGTGGAGGCCGCGGCTCGGGCCGCGCCTGTGCGCCGCCCTCAGCAGCGCGCCGCGCCAGCACGGCGGCATCCGGTGAGCGCCCGCGGTGCGCGGAGCCGCACAGCCCGGGCCTCTGCTCCTTGTCCCCGGTTTCCTCTCGGGGGCCGCATGGCACCGCGCGAGCCGGGGTCGCGATGCGCCCCGCCGCCGGGCATGAGAGCCCGTCTGCAGGAGGCTGCTGAGAGACGAAGGATGGGGCACGGAAATGCTGTGAAAGGTCGCTTTCTAGAGTAGTCCCGGGGGGTGGTTTTGGTGTGGGTTTTTTACATGCAGCCCTAATGTGCATCGCAGGTCACGGGGTGAAACCTCCTGGAAGAGATGCAGGGGTGGTTGGCAACCCAACCGCTGCCCTGGCCATGCCCCTGGCAGGGAGCGGGGCCAGCCGGATGCGAGTCCAGGCCCGTGAGGTGGGAGGGGGCGGTTGTTTCTGCATCTGCCAGCGCAAGGAGACAGTGTGTTACAATAATACCCATACAAGAAAATATAATATACAAGGAATAATACCAATGCAAGGAAATGAGATGTTGGAATAATGCCAGTCGTCGCTGGCATTGTAGTATACAAGAAATAATACCAATGCAAGGAAATAGTACGCTGGAATAATACCGATACCAGGAAATACAGTATACAAGGAATAATACCAACACAATAGTACACTGCCAGTGCCCAGGCAGAGGTTGTGACCGCGCTGACCCTCTCTTAATCCAATGATCTTTACAGAAACATTATCCTGAACGACCCCAAGAAGAGAAACGCGCTGTCACTCGCTACGCTCAGGTCTCTCCGGGACGACATCCTGCGCGAAGCCGATAGCACAGATCTCAGAGTCATCATCATTTCAGGTAGTTCCTTGATCACCAGGGAAAAAATAAGAAGCGGGGTGAGTTGCCGTGTTTACACAGCTCTCTAAGCGCTGGGTCCTTCAGTGTTGCAGCACTGAGTGCTCACGTTGATAATAAACAGCGAAGATGTAATTCGTAGTGACTAGAGGCCCACTGCAACAAAGCATGTGCTTCTTTTTAAGCATCTTTTTAAGACCATCTCTCTCCAGCAAAGCCACTGAGGTCGTTCTTAAGTGCTTTGCTGAACACGAGTGAGTTTGAGGCTTCGGAAAGTGCTTTGTGTCAAGCAAAGATTTACAGGCCTGGCAGGAATCTGGAGGTCAGGTCTGTTCCTAGCCCCTTCATGACTGGCATGGTATTGGATAAGTTGCATGTGGCCAGGTTTTAAGAAACTTTGGGAAACCCACTGTGTGTTAGATACCTAAACACTTCTAAAAATCCCACCTGAATACCTTTTAAGTGGCTAAATACTTGTATGAATCACACAAGGGTACAGGCCCAACTGCTACTTAGGGTACCTAAATCCAAAACTGAAACCCTAAAACTTCCTGTTCCCCTAACCCTGTAGGTGTCTAAACCCCTAAGCATGGAAGTGTTTTATCAGCAAAGTCCCATGTAGACCTAAATTCCTGCTGTTTAACATGTGCACAACCACTGAACTGATGCTGCTGAGCAGGGTGCCTAAGTCTAAGTGAGACTCTCACCCATATTGCCTATGGGACCTAATCCAGATTGTGTTTTCTGGCCCCCCATACTAAACCAGGCCCCTCACAATACTCTGAGGAGGAGGTCCCCTCAGAGCCTATGTTCAAGTTGTTAGGAGAGATCTGGATTCAGATCCTTCGTCTGTGAAATGCATTGCTGAAGACATCCTGGGTGCAGCAATTCTTGAGGCCTCCAGTGTCCAGGAGAGGAGCTCTTGGGAACAACCCTGGGACAGCCTCACCAGCCTGTTTCTGGATTTGGCACATATGTCAATATAGCAGGTGAGCAGGACATGCTGGACAGTATCCTTGGAGAAAGCATGTACAGCCCCACAGAGCTGAAACTACCCCCAAACATATTCTAGTAATTCTTTTTACCATCATCTTAGTACTGCATGGCCTCAGCACTGACCAGGTGCCCATCATTGGGTGTGGATTTCTGCTAGGCACTGAGAGGGCCGGGAAATGGTGCAGATGGTTTTTGACACACAGGTGAGAGCTTCAGAGCTGCAGGAAGAGTTACTCAGAACAACCCTCCTGGTTCCCACAGGGAGGAGAGAACCTTTTCCATTGCTCTCCTGAACAACTTGGCAGCAGCATCTCTCTATTTATTTGGCATAAATGAAACATTAACCATGAGTGCAGAGCCGTGGGCACACACAAGGTCTGTACAATAGTTATTTACCCTGCAGTTTACATTTCAGTGAACAATTTTGTAGCATTTTCTAAGAAGTTAGGCAGAGTCCTTTAAACCCTCATCACTTCCAATTGACTAGAGTAGAAAACTTTGCCAAACAGAGGCCAAATACTTACCACCCACAGAGAAGCCAACATGGGGCATTTATGTGGGGAGCCAATTCCAATATGCTTTCATTTGCCTCCCTGATCCTAGCACACCTGACTCAGGAGCTACATATTTGGTTCACTGCCTTTTCTCCCAGCTGCAGACAATGTACAACAGAGAGCATGAACTCCCATCTGGGTATCTCCTAGGAGACCCAAGTGTGGAAACTGCTAGGGAGCCCTGCACACACAGCCAACATGTGACCAGTTGTGATGGGCACCAATGTGACACAGACACCTTGCATCTTGAACTATTCTGTAGCATTGCTGTGCACTGGTAAGAAATTGTCACATTTCAACCCATGGATGCATTTGAACAGCAGCTTAAGAGATCCAGTTGTCAAGTTTGTGCCTCAATCTAAGTTTATAAAAATCCTTGTGAAACTTTGAAATGTACATTTTAAATCATGACCATGGTGACAGTGATGTTTGGCATCTGCTCATTGCCATTTGTGATGACAGTTGGAAACGATGAAAGATCCCTGGTTGCATATCACGGGCTACTGAAAATGAAAGTCCCAAAAGTGAAAGTTCAAGAACTTTGTCCACTGATTCTTCCCTAAAATGCTGTTAAGTCAGTGGTGTTTGCATGTTTAGATACTGTACATCCTTCTAGATAGTCAGCTGAATTGATCTGAAAACCCCAAGAACCAAGGTGTCAAAGTTTCTTGCAAAATTTCCCCTCCTTTAACTGTCATCTGTTCTTGTGCATTTAGGACTTGGTACATTTTAAATTGTTACCAGCCCTGGATGCAAAAATCCTTCCAATTGACACTATATCAAATGTTTTTTCTTCATTTCTTTTAATCCTTCACAGCAGAAGGACCTGTGTTTTCATCTGGCCATGATCTTAAGGAACTGTCGAGCAAACAAGACACAAAGCACCATGCTGAAGTATTTGAGACCTGCGCTGAGGTGAGTCAGGCTGTCTAGCCTGTGGTAATGCCACCAAAGAGATATTGGCACAACACCCTGTTCACATGATGAGTTTAACAGAGCAATGAAACTGCAAGCATAGGGAGATGGTAGTGAGATGATGGTGATTACGTTGATTCTATCCATAGTTTACTGATGGATCCTGGAGTTATATTCCTCTGCATTTTCCCCCTGTGTTGAGTCAGGCCTGCCCAGGACAAGGCTGGAACCTATAACAGGCCAGTATCCTAAAGTGTATGAGCATTGTGCTTCTGTACCTTGCACTGTAGGCTGTGAATTTTTGTGCCCTCCATGCCTGGTTCTTGCACCTTGAGCACAAGGCACTGCTCTATGTTTGTAGAATGGGGATAATACAGTGAACCTACCTTGCATCAGTTGGGATTGGTTTGGCTAGGCCCCGGTGCTTAGATGGGCAACCTGAACCAGTAGGAACCAGCTATAGTATGGATTGGTAGTCTATGGCCCATACAGCCTTTTGATCTATCCCATGGACATGGAGCCTCGGTGGCAGCGTGGGCACTTGAGCAGCAATAGCTTTCCGTATGTGCAGGGACAATCAGCAGGTGCAGGGAAAAGCAGCAGTGGCAGACATTTTCCCCCAGGCTGGAAGCAGGGAAAAGTGGCAGAGGCTGGATCCTTGTATCTGCTCACTGTCCATCTGCCTCTGACTCAAACTGAGTCAGACCAGTCCACAGCCTTAAAAGGTTGCTGACCGTTGAGCTAGAGTATGTGACTATAGCACCCTGGGCATACTGGAGATGCCGACTGGCTGTAAGGGCGTGGTTATTCTTGTTGCTAGAGCATAGGACTGGAAGTCAGGAAGACTGAGACAATATCCTCGTTGAAAACTACGGTAAAACTCCCATTGCATTAAGCCAAGATTTCACCCGTTTCAGGCTCTGCCACTAACTGTCGTGTTTATGTGGCTAGTTGGTCAGAGATGTGTGTCCCGGGGAGATGCTACACACCTATCGTACATGGGAGTCCTCTGGCTTACTTCATTCGTGTGTGCAGGCACTTTTTTACAGGAATCTGTCATATGAGGATATCTTGCTGGATATCATCATATCTATCATATGAGGATATCATATATACATACAGGATTTCCCAGTATATACCTATACAGAGTTTGCCTGTTCTCTTTATTTTACTGCTAAATTTGTACTGGGGGGTGAATTTAAAGGAGCCTTTTGCTCTTTTCCATTGAAGAGAGTCATCACTCATTCATTCAGCATGTGCCTAACCGTCTTTGACCAGTGTCCTGCCATGCTGTCAGCAGGCAACTCAGCAAACAGACACCGGTTCACAGAACAGGGCAGATCCAGCTAAAGAAATAAAAAATCTTCTTTCTGCCACATGAAGTGGAATCAAGAGTCGTAAGTTGCTTTTCAGCACTGAAGGAAATTAAGCTGTCCCATGTGTCCAGCCAGTGCAGGATTTCACTAGTGGCTCCAGCTCTAATCAGCAGGCAGATTGGAAGAATGGCTCAGCTCTTTCATTCTTTGAGGCTCTTGATATAGGAAGTTAGGCTTTCATTTAGTAAACAAATCAGCAGGGAGGATTAGTAGGCAACTCAGGCTGCATAAAAGTTAAGCATGTGCCTGAATCATCCACAGGAATGGGGAGTTAAAGTAAAACAAATTAAGTGATTTTGCTCTAGGTGGAAACAACAAGTGATGCCCCAGGCTTCAAAAGGTTCAGGCAGAAATGAAAGGCAAGGGACCAAAGTAAATATGACTTTGAGGATGACAATGATATTATCTTGAACATCTGTAGCCCCTTTTATCTGAGCATACTGAAGAGCCCGTACATCAGAACTCGTATCACCCCTAGCTAGGGATATGAATGGTAAATATGTTAGCTTTATCTTATGCACCAGAAACAGAAAAGTGACTTGATCAGGATAGTGTGGCCTCCTGAAGAAAGCACTAAACCGGGATTCAGGAGGTCTGGTTTTCCAGGTTCTGCCTCTGGCCTTCTCAGCAAACTTGGACAAGTCACTTCACCTAGCCATGCCTCACTTTCCTCAGCCACAAGACAGATATAATGATAATGACCTCCCTTGTAAAGTACTTCTGATGAAAAGTGCTACATAAGAACTAGGTGTTATCTTACCAAAAGTTTGAGACAGCTGGGAAAGGAAACCTTATCTCTTGTGGAGTTTTAAAAACAAAATATAGCAAAGTAGGGTTTTTATAGTTTTGTTTTCTTAAAAAGGGAAGTTTTATTTTATAAACCACAAAGAACATACCTGTGCATGTACTAGCTTAGCTGGTTCCATTTCTTTGGATGTGCTGAACATTAGATGTTAAACACGGACACAAGCACTGAGGTAGGTGCAGAGCTAACAATGTTGAATTGTGAGATGTTACCTAAAGAGCATAAAATATGATTAGAGCAGTAGTTCTCAACCTTTTCAGACTCAAGGCTTTGCTCACTAGGGTCAGGGCACCCCTCTCAGCTCTCACTCTTTTGTTGACTATGGAAAAATAATACAGCAATTTTTCAGTGGCAGAGAACTCAGAAGTACCATGGTAGATCAAAATGTTTCTGGGACGCTGGATTTCCATTTGAAATATTTGAGTTTCTTGCGAATCCTGTGTAGGAGTTTGCACATCTAACAGTGCCAATAATGCGCAGCACCTCGGAGCACTCCTAAAATGATCTCCCAGCATCCGAGGTGCCACGGCAGCCTGGATGAGAGTCACTGGATTAGACAGAAACGATTCCCTTGATTAAAGGAGAGATTGAAGGAACCAGAGTGTATCACCCTGTCACAAAGTCTCAATACGAAGACATCAAGGTAGTGATGACACTTATCAGTTCAGAAGCATTCTCTACCCATCAGAGGCATAAAGTTGAGCAGCTTGCCCAAGGTGAGGCAGCAGGCAGCTACCCCTAGAAATCTTGCGATGCTGAGCCCTGTATTAAACTTTGAGACAGGCCTTTATTGGATATTGATCCAGCTCCTGGCCCAGAAGAATCCCGATCATGGCTGGAGCTTCAGGCAGCTAGCACAGGACAAGTCATAACCGGTGAATACAACAGATCTTATCTGTGTGACTTTGAATACAGAAAATGGGGGCAAAAAGCATCTAAACCTCAGTGACCAGACAACCACTTTTTCTTTCACATGTAGGTCATGACTCTGCTCCAAAAACTGCCAGTGCCTGTGATAGCCCAGGTGAATGGCTTGGCCACAGCAGCAGGCTGCCAGCTGGTGGCAAGCTGCGACATAGCAGTGGCAAGTGAGAAATCCAGATTTGCAACTCCTGGAGTGAACATTGGCCTGTTCTGCTCTACCCCAGCTGTGGCTGTGGGGAGGTCTCTTCCAAGAAAGGTAGGCTCGGTTCCAGAAAGGACCATTCTTTACAGCTTGTGGGCTCCTGGCTTAGCTGCCAGAGCTGGGATGAATGAACTGCCTTCCCTAGTGCTGTGTAGTTCAAAACCTTCCAATGCTGAATTCAGCTTGTCAAAGAAAAGCCTCTTTGGACAAGGAGTCTGGTCAAGAATCATAAAAATGACCTATCATCCAGGAAAGCAGTCCTCAGCCCCTGATCACAAGCCATGGGAATTCACAGCAGCACCAAGCCACCACAGTGTTACGTCTTCCCTAGCAGCAAATGTCTTCTCTTATGCAATGAGGCTTCCTCCCCGATAGAAGGCCCCTGCAAACACCAGATGCTGGTCCTACTAAAATATCAATCCCTGCCAAGCAGTGACATTTCATTGCCAGCACTGTCTGCTGAGGTTTAGATCTAGTTAGATAGATCTATAGAACCTTCTCCTGCAGCCCAACTATGTTTCCTACTGATTATGCCTACAGGCATCCCTCACTGCATCAATAACACAGTGCACTCTGCAAGGCTCGGTGCGAAACATCCTCATCCTCCAACTGGATCTGGGCTAGGCCTCGAGCCCCTGAAAGACCTTTCTTTCCCTGTGTAGTAGGCTACACCTCCAAGGGCAGGTGGGCTGCACCTGGCTGCCTGCTCTGGCTCCCTTATCTGGCTCCTTTCTCTCCTGCCTACCACATCTTGGTGTTATAATTGAGATGTTGTCTCAGGAGGCTGCCTTTAGGTAACCAAAGTCTAGGCCGTAGGTGTTTGGCTTCCCCCAGCCACGGTCCTGACTGGGCAGTGCAGAGATCTGCCCTTCTCGCTTTCTCTCTTTCCATCTGTGGATGGGGGTTCAGCCCCTGTTGGGCTCTGGCCTGACTTAATTTAGGTAAGGCCCTGGCCTTTCTGAGCTCTGACCCTGCCCCAGGCCTCCTGCCCAAAAAGTGGTCTTTGCCTGCCTCCTGCTCCAAAACCAACAAAAGACCTAGAAAAGCAGAAAACAGCAAAACAAGGAAAACTGCAGGGTGCTGGGTACTCTGCTCTGCAGCCTCTGTGCTTCCCCCATCCACTGAGTGTTACTACCAAAATGAGCAGAGAAAAAAAAGAAAAGCAGACCCGTATCAGGCTCTGATAAACAGGCCTTGGTCCTCAGGGTACTCCCACTGCCTTGAGCCCTTTCTGGGCCAACACAAATAGTCCTCAGTCTTCTTGGGTGCATTCAGTCCCACAGGGCTCCTTCAGGGTCAGCTCTCTGTATGCAGCCCTCCCCAGGGTCCTCCCAAGGGACCAAAAACAAGTCCTTAGTATTTACTGCATACTTGCTCCCTTACTCCGCCAGCAGATTGCTCCTCTTTGCAGCAGCTCTTCTGGCCAGACTTAAGTTCCTCCCGTGTCTCCTTGAAATGCTTCATCCCCCTTTGTCTCCGGGGCCAGCCTCCCTCCTCTGACCTGAAGACCATTTATATCCCAGTCTGCTCCCACCTATGGCAAGCCAGTTGCTCCCTCCTGTCCAGCTGAGTGCTTCCCTTGGTAGCAGAGATGTCCACTCTGACTGTCTTGGCACGGTCTTTCCTTGCAGCAGGTAATCCTCCACTCCTCTGGTCTACAAAGCTGCTGGCCCTAATGTGGCCCTGCTGACTTTTCCTTGCCCTCTGTTACACCAGGCCAAGGCACTCCAATGCAGATCCACTTGCAAGAAAAGGGCCTGAACCCAAATTTCCTGTCTTTGATGCCACTATGCAGACACCTTTCTAAAAGTGTGTCTCTAGTTTGATATTACACATGCCCCTGGACCATCCATCTAGTAGTTCTAGTTTTACAGTTCCATTTGCATCCATTGTATTTTGCAATATGCCAACCAATACCCCCGTGTTATTACATATATTACACAATTAGCTGGTTAATCATGCGATAAATGTAGACCAGCCACATGTGCAAAGTATCACACAATAAAAATGATTCTCCAGCTAAAAGAGAAGCAACCAGCTATAATGTTAGTGCTTGAAAATGTGTAACAACTCTATAGCTGGTTTTTATACAGCTTTCATTTGAACATGTAGCAGGGCCCTCAGAGTGGCCAGCCATCCTTGCAACTCTTAGGACTTACAATTTACCTCTCATCAAATAAAACATGGCTGAGATGTTTGTACTGGTAGCTGCTGAAGAAAAGATGGTAGTGAGAGCCATCAGCCGTCATAATTTGGGGCAGCACCACAAAATCAGTCACATACCTTACGGGTTTTTTTTCCCCGTGCATTTGGAACCGCAGGTCTAGGTCACAGCAGACATGGCGATCTGGGAATAGATGTACCAGTGGTCTAAAGTGAGAGATCAGGAGCTGGTATTTCAAAACCTATGCAGAGATTTGGCTATTTTTGTGCCCAAGTTACAACATCAAGTTGTGCCTCATCTTCAGAAAAAAAAGCCAAGCACCCACATTACATATGGACTCCTGTGGGAATCGCTAGGTTTCAGGACTTCAGAAAAATCAGGCCCAGGGGTGTCAGTTTGGACACCTGAAATCAGTGGCTTGTTTTTAAAAACTGTTGTTTTTGTACCCAACCCTGCCTCCACAAGCACCCCTGAGATTTTTGCTAATGACTTTATGAGCAACAATGTGGGGCTTCTGTGCCCCAAAGCAGTGAGCTGTACTAGAGGAACATTACTTGCCTTACAGACTAAATCAGTAAGGTAACTGAGTAGCCTTATGTGATCTCTTTTTGTCCAGGTTGCTCTGGAGATGCTGTTCACTGGTGAGCCTATTTCTGCCCAAGAAGCACTGCTGCATGGCCTTCTCAGCCGGGTGGTACCTGAAGACAAGCTGGAAGAGGAGACCATGAAAATTGCACGCAAGATATGCGAAACCAGCAAGTCTGTTGTGGCCTTGGGAAAAGCCACCTTTTACAAACAGATGGCACAGGACCTTGAAGCTGCCTACAGAATGACCTCCCAGGTCATGGTGGACAATCTGGCCCTAAAGGATGGGCAGGAAGGTATAGAGGCCTTTATTCAGAAACGCAAGCCTGTCTGGTCGCACACGGTGGATAGAGCTTACAAATGAGTCCATGGGAAATTAATCCCATTTCTAAGTAGAGTTTGTGGTGTGATTCCCCATACCAATGCCTTTTCTGTCAAAGCTATAGGTACTGTTGAAATTACTTGTAAATTTCTCAATTAAATGCACCAGAACCAATATGACAAGGTTTCTAAGGACACACTAAAGTTAAAGGAATCAAATCGCACGAGCCTTTCAGAACTGACACTTGCGCTGGCCACTGCTGGCGTTATGAAACGATCAGACTCGTGACAGACTCGTGGTTTCATGGGACTCGACAGAACCTGCAACAAGACAGCTCAGATTGTTCTGTCCCATCCTTTGCCCCTTGAACTAAATGAAAATCTTCACCAGTTATTATTAGCAGAGAGTCTGTACCCAAGGTACAAAGGTTCATCCTGGAAAGGCCAGTTGCATCTAAAGACCCTATCGGTTTTTAGAGCATTAAGACTGTCCAGTAAGGATTTAAACAGAAGCCTTCTAGAGCCATTTCTTTTTAATAAAATACAAGGTATGTGCCATACTAGTCATGAGCCCATTTCCTTCAGGCAGTGCAAGATCCTTCCATTCAGTTCATCTTCTAGTACCTTATTTACTCTGATTTCAAAGACATAACGTTTGCATCAGATGAGTCCCTAAAATAGAGGCTGGTCCAGAAATCTATTATGTGTACAGCTGCTGCCTTTGAAATGAATGACTGTCTCCTCCACAAAACCATAATCTTCATCCTACTGAAGTCAGGGAAAATGTTGCCATTTACTCCCATGAGACAAGGACATTGCTCAGGGAAGAAACTCAGCAGCTGTTAGCTGGTATCATTCCATGGAGTTATCCAGTCCTCTGCTATTCAGAGCTAACCACGACTCACAATGGCTCAACTGTTTGTGGTTCAGCACAGAGAACACATCTCAGCAAAGATACTTTCCCCGGGTTTTACATAATCAATGCAAATACCAGAACCACACACAGGATTCACCAAAGAATCCAAGTGGTTTTTAATCCACTTGCTTCCCACGACAGTCTAAGATCCAGTCAGTTAAACTGGCATGTTAGTGATGCCCAACTGGTGTGAGTAATTTCCCCATTAGGGACACTGATGTGTTTTGGAAAAAAAAAATGACTAGTTTCTGTACCACTGGGGTCAAAGTCTGTTGTCCCCTTTTCTGGGACAAACTTATACAGCCCTGGGTGGCATTCAGCTACCGGCCTATACATCTTTAGTTCAGATTATTAATATCAACAGCACCATTTATAGACTGCCTGGAAGCTGTTCTCCCTTCTGTCCTCAATGAACACTCAGTATTCAAGAAAGGAGTCAATATATTTTTAACTGTCTCAGTAGTTTGAATAAACATTTGGAAACCTTCAGTCAGAACATATTGTATGCACAAATTGCTTTATTTACTCTCAGGATGCTAAAGAAATCTGAATGGTTGGCAATTACATTTTTCTTTTAAAAGTATTGGATTTTCTATTTTAATTGCTGATAAAGAGTTATGTAAGACCCTTTAGATGGATAAATAGAGGGAGAGGATTAAATTTAGAGCCAACCAACCTTGACAGAGTCCTTCTTACTACTACATTACTACTTAGTTCATCTTTCTACATACTCATCTGAAAGCATTTAGGAGGCCATACGTTGGGGTTTTTTTTAAATTATATTTAATGGAGCTCATTCAGGTACTCAGCAAATTCCTACTGGCTCTTTTGTTCCATGCTTTTAAGACTAAATATAAATCTGATTTTGGCTGAATAGTGCTCTTTTTAACTGGCTGGGGTGATCTAATGGCTATTAGCTCATCCTAGAGGGCTTTTATATATTTATCCTCTCTGTTTGTATAGATGTATACTATTATGTATAGAAACATGTATCGGTATATTAGTTAGAAATTGTCCTGTTCTACTTAATAAGGAGCTTCACACCTGCTTTTTAGAGGCATCCATTAATAAAACCTTGAGTTTGTTTTTTTTAAAGAAAATTCTGTTTAAATAATTAGAGGGGCAAAGGGGGTTTACTAAATTGGAGTTAGGTCCATAGGTTCATAGATGTAGGGTCAGAAGGGACCTTAGCAGATCATCAAGTCCGACCCCCTGCCATGGCAGGAATGAATACTGGGCTCATCTGAACCCAGCTAGGTAATTGTCAAGCCTCTTTTTAAAGATCCCTAAGGTAGGAGGCAGCACCACTTCACTGTCAGGATCTGGAACCAGCTTCCAAGAGAAGTAGTGCCTCCTGATGTCCAGCCTGAACCTACTCTCAATCAACTTGTGGCCATTATTCCTTGTTACTCCGGGAGGCGCTTGGGGGAACAGGGTCTCACCCATTCCCCTCTGGTCTCCCCTGGTAAGTTTATAGACAGCCACTAGATCCCCCTCAGCCTTCTCTGGTGGAACAGGTTCAGGTCCCATAGCCTCTCCTCGTAGGGCCTGCCCTGCTGTCCCCAAATCATGCAAGTGGCCCTCTTCTGGACCCTCTCGATGCTGGCCTCATCCCTCCTGAAGTGTGGCACCCAGAACTGGATGCAGTACTCCAGCTGCGGCCTGACCAGTGTTGCATAGAGGGGGAGGATCACCACCCTGGACCTGCTCGAGATGCATCTGTGGATGCATGACAAGGTGCGGTTGGCCTTCCTGACTCCATCCCCACACTGCTGGCCCATGTTCATCTTGGAGTCAATAATGACTCCAAGATCCTTTTCTGCTCCTGCACTGAAGAGAAGGGATTTCCCCAGCCTGTAGGTATGCTGCTGGTTCTTTCTGCCCAAGTGCAGTACCTTGCACTTGTCAGTGTTGAATCCCATCCTGTTCTCATCCGCCCACCCCTGTAACCTGTCCAGCCCCAGTTGTATCCTATCCCTCCCTTCTAGCATGCCCACCTCGCCCCAAATCTTGGTTCGTCAGTGAATTTGAACAGGGTGCTTTTCACCCCCTCATCCAAGTCGCTGATGAAGATGTTGAACTGTACAGGCCCGAGGACCGAGCCCTGGGGGACTCGACTGCCCACATCCCTCCAGGTCGAATATGACCCATCCACCACCACTCTGGGTGCGGCCCCCTAGCCAATTTACGACCCATCTGACTAGGTGTCGACACCATAGTTGCTTAGCTTTTTAATGAGAATGGGGTGGGAGACAGTGTCAAAGGCCTTCCTAATGTCCAGAAAAACTACATCCACCGCGACACCTACATCCAATGATTTTGTGACCTGATCGTAGAAGGCCAACAGGTTGGTCTGACAGGACCTGCCCCTAATGAACCCATGTTGGTCGTCCTTGAGCATGGGCGGGCAAATGTGGCCCAGGGGTCGGAAGCAGCCTGCCAAGCCATTCTATCTGGCCTGTGAGGCCCCTAAAAAATTTAGAAAATTAATATTTATCTGCCCCTGGCTGCCTGTCATGTGGCCCTTGATGGCTTGCCAAAACTCAGTAAGTGGCCCTCTGCCCAAAATAATTGCCTGCCCCTGCCCTTGAGCATCCTCTCCCCTGCTGGTCCCTCCCAGATGTGCTATGAACCTATGTGCTCCTAGATAATTTTCTCAAAGAGCTTCCCCAGGACCGAGGTAAGACTAATGGGCGTATAGTTTCCTGGGTCCTTCTTCCTCCCTTTTTTGAAAATGGGAACCACATTGGCCTCCTTCCAGTCTTCTGACACCTGGCCAGAGCACCACGAGTGCTCATAAAGCCATGCCAGGGGCCCTGCAATGACCCCTGCCAATTCCCTCAGCACCCTAGGGTGGAGAGCATCTGGACCTGCTGATTTGAACACATCCAGCCCCTCCAGAAGTTCCCTAACTTGGTCCTCCCTGACCTTAGGCCTGGCAGAGTCTCTCCTGAGTCCATCCTGAATCCCGATGGGGGAAATGTCCCATACCCTGCTCAGAAAAATGGAGGCAAAAAAATTGTTAAAAGGTCTGCTTTTTCATCTGGTGCAACCACCAGATTGCCACGCATATCCTGCAGGGGCCCCACATTGCCTGGTGCCTTCTTTTTACTCCATATGTATTTAAAAAGGACTTTTCTGTCCTGCTCACTTTATTTCTGTGAACAGGTCTACCAACATTAATGGAGCTATGTGAATATGTGGGCAAAAAGTGGAGCTTGCACACAAACAACTTATGAGATAAGGAAGGGTATGAGCTTTAAACACATTAGTTTCCTAGAGGCAACTGCCCAGCCTTAACCCGTAGTACGTACACGGTACCTTTATCTTACCCCCCAGTGAAAGTGGAGTAAGCTACCAGTAACTCAGCCCTGCTCTGCCCAGCTCCCCAAACACACAGATTGGGTCGGGCCACTCCTTTCTTGAAGCAGGGCTACTAAAGGAGGCTGCAGTAGTGCCCTACCCCAGGTGGTAGACTAGGTGTTAAAGCACTTGCCCAGAAAGTTGGACATGCAAATTCAGTGCTCTCCTCAACCTCTCCAGGAACAGTTGGCTATGAGCTAGTCTCCGGTGTGGGTGATTTCCACCTCAGCTGCCGCTCCACTGTGTAGCCATGAATGCAAGACTCATGAGGCCAGGAAGTAGGAGTAAGCAGGAAGGACCCACAGCACAGTGGTTAGGGCACTTACATGGGAGGGGGAAGTCTTGGGTCTTGGTCCCTGCTCCCAGGAACGCTTATGCATTTTACATTGAGTAGGCATTGGATAAAAATCAGAAGTAATCCGAAGGGATGGTCTCCCCATAATGCCTGTTCCTCAAATTGCCTTTCACTGCACAAGGCAGAGCTCAGCCGGCTGTCGAACAATCCTGCTCTGGCCCCTTGGGATTGACAAAGTGACCTGATTTTTCCATTTCTAAACTAGCGCACAGGGCTTTTATTTTTACCCATATCTGCTTCTATGATTTCATTCCATGGTTTTGCTGAATATGATGGTGAAGCAGAATAATTGCAAGTCAATTAATTAGGATCTACAGCCAAGCAACAAGAAACCAGAAGATAGACTGAAAGCCCTACTGCTGTGCCTATCTGCTGCCTGAGGAGAAAATTTCCCCTGGAATAACTAAGAGTTTCTCTCCCTCATTGCTCCATTTATTTCTATTAAAGAATTTGCTCTGGAGCAGTGAGGCAACCAGATTTTTAGTAGAGTTCCAAGTGACCCTAATAGCAAGCGACATCCCCCTAGACTCCACTGTCAACCTCGTACCCTCTTCATCTGTGCTGGGTCTGCCAGGATGCAGTTCAGTCATTACAAATGACAGGAAGGGACAAGCTTTCTGCTAACTACAACATGCACAGAATGGATCCAATAAAGAAAATGCAGAACAGACATTACCATTTCAGGTCAGAGCAACGGTCCAGATAGCCTGGTAACCAGTGTCAGTGAATGGCTAGCACTAGATGTTTTAGACAGGGGTGCATGAGTCCCCATCATTTCACACTGGAGGCCTCTGTCCTGAAGTTTCTAATACCAATAAATGCTTCTTATGAAGAACGCAAGCAAGCCAGCCACCATGCAAGGAAACTTGTGGTATGGGTAAAACCTATACTATAGGAACAACTGCCCCACCTAGAAGAAAGATGTCCTCTGGTTTAAGACAGGTGTGCTCAAGGATGCAGCAGCTCTCAAGATAATGAATAGGGCTGAGTGGATGCAACAAGGTGCTGCATCATGGGGCAGCTGAAATGCCCCTTTGGGGCTATCCTATAGCTGGTCTCCAACTCCAGTTCATAGAATTACAGAAATGTAGGGCTGGCAGAGACCTCAGGAGGTCACATCTAGTCCAACCCCCTGCTCAAGTTGGACTGCGTCACTGCTCCAGAGCAGTGATTAATAGACTTGCGATCATATTCAGGCCTCCTTGTCTCTCATTTGCATCAAGGGGTGCCTTGATGTCAAAAGTTAATACAGTTGGGAGGCTGCCTTCAGATGCCCGAGTGTGGCATTTGGTGTCTTGCCCTGCCTGCTTATCATTAGGCTGCCAGTCAGCTCATCCCTAAGTGTAGCAGGGCTCTCTCTTTCTCTTGTCCAGGCTTTCCAGGTCCAGCCTCTCTTTCCCACTCATCTGGGCCCACTGAACCATCCAGGCTCCAGTCCCTCTCCCTGAGCTTTAGCCCTAGCTCCTCCCCAGGTCCCTGACCCTCTAAGCCTTCTCCTGCTGCCAGTCCCAGACCAGCCATCCTTTGGGAGCATCTACCCCTCCAGCCTCACCGAGCTTTTGGCTGGGCCTTGGCCCTCTTGGCTATAGCCCAGCTCACTCTGCCTGCCTCTTTGTGGGGCTTGGTACCCCACGGCACCCTGCTGCATGGCCTCCTCCTCCCCTGCAGCCACATTCCGGTTCTCCAGCATAACTCAAACCCCAAACAACAACAAAAACCAAATACAGAACTTGTCTCCCCATGTGTAGCCTGCCTGTAGGGCTCTCTCTATGGTGAAGGTCTAAACCATGGGCTCCTGGCTTTGGCTTATATGACCCTTGCTCCTCTCCGTCCTGATCTCCTGACTTGGCTTACTGTTAACAGGGCCCAGGTGCTGCTCATGCTCTGTTCAGCAGCCCCATGCTGTTGTCTGCCCAGCAGCCCACTTGGCAGCAGTTGCAGCTAGCACAGCTCCTTCCTTTCAAGCTTTTCTCCCTAATTGGGCAGGATAGTCCCAGAATGGGAACATCAAGTCCCAAGCCCAGGTTGCATGACTCCAGGACAGCATTTGTCCCAGACTCGCGGTATCCTGAAGGGATCCAGGTTTTCCATTCACCCTGGAAAACTGAAGGAAATGGCAGGTTTCCCCTTGCAGGGTGGCAGCGTTCCAGCCTGCAAGGGGCTGCTTAAGGCTGGCGGGAGTGGAATGCAGGGTGCATGACAGGGGGGCAAATGCAGGCTGCCCACTGTGGGCTCAGGGATCCCTGCCCTGCTGCTCTTTCCCCAGAAGCCCATCCCACCAGCAGCAGCAGGGGTGGTGGCATGGAGTTGTGCCCTCCGCTGGTGCCAGGTGGGCGGGGGGCATGTGGGCAGCATGGGGCTCCTAGGGGAAAGACAACAGAGTGGGGAGTCCCAAGCCCTGTTCCACTCAGGTTTGCTCCAGGCATGTGTCCCACCTTTCCATTTTGAAATGGTGGTCACCCCAGTTCCAAGTAACAGGGAGAAGGGGTCCCCTGTTCCAGCAGAAATCAGGACACAGCCTCCATGTTGCCAACATTTTGGACTTTGTCACAAGTCTCACAAAAGTTGGTGTTTCTCTTAAAGCCCCCAGCTCCTCCCCAGGGTGGGGAGGGGGTTTAGTACCTGGTAGTTTCTAGAGTTGGTAGTTGTAGAGAACAAGTTTGAAAATGTGCAGAAGCCAAATGAAAAGAACTATAACTGCAGCAATTTCACAAATTTTTTGGTTATCAGGGCAATCAATCTTGATTTTGAGGCCTGGTTCTTGATTTGACAATTTGGGGTTGCAGTAACCAAACAGTAACTAATTACTGGTTAAGAATCATTGCTACCGTCTTACAGATGGGAAAAGTGAAGCCAACTCTTTTGCTGTTGCTTGATCTTGGGCAATATAATAGCTAGACTGCAGATGCCTGCTCTTCTTGCTTCTTCAGCAGTGAAGTTTTCCATGAAAACAGCAGCAGCAGCAGAAGGGAAGGGCAGAGGCAGGCTCTGAAAAGACTGCACAAGCTTTTTGAAAAGGAATTATGAGCTACTGTATCAAAGGCCTGATGCTTGACATTTATTGGCTTTTTGATAAATGTTGGGGTAATTTTACTGTCAACAGTTTCTCATTAGGAACCCAGCAATGTTCTTTCTGACCATTATCTTGCTCCATATCACGTCAGGTTGCCACCAAGAGGAGAGATTTTATTTAAAAACCATCTATCTCTGTAGCTGCAAAATGTTCCAATAATTCAACATTTAAATAATTCCATGAAAATGTTGGCAGCAGCCTCTAAACGATAAGGACAATAGACAAATAGCAACATATCCATGAAGAGCTAACACTTATTGGACAAAATTCAGACTGAGGTTGATTTCAATGGCATTGCCCCCAGAAACTAGCTCTGAATTTAACCCCGTCTGTCTAGAACATGTTTTTTTAACAACAAAAAACACGAAAAAAGCAGACATACAAATGAAGGGGGGGGGAGTGCAGCACCTCTCTTCCATCATTATGATGTGCAAAGAAGGCTTCTTTTTTTTTTGCTGCTTGTTTCTAACATTAAGAACATAGGTCTTATCCAGTCTTGATGTCTTTATGGAAACCTGGTAAGACTAGAACATCAGAAATCCCTCTAATTGACTGAAAAGGGGGAAGGCTAAATTAAGGTAAAAAGTTCCTGGAATCATGCAATTAGATGAGTGCCTCAAGCTGTCATTGTAAAAGAAAGAGCAGCTGGCCTTCACTATTGCAGAGATGAGATGAACCCTACAGATCCAAAACGCAGAAAATCAAAACACAAGATCAGCCATTTACTTCTCAAGTAGTGTGTGTGTGGGGCGGGGGGGTTAAGCAATTTGGATTTGCAAGGGCACGACTTGAGATTTGTAGATGGATTGTGCAATACAGATCTTGGGATTTTTGCTTCATGTTGCTAACAGCCAGTGGCAGAGATAGCAGGAAAGACTCTCCTTTTCTCTCCCCGCATTTGAGAACAGTTTAAATCTATCTAGATTAGCATTTGCAATGACCCGATGTGACTCAAGTTCATTAGCAGCCCATTCGCTTCAAATGGAAACACACTCATGGATGGCTCTTCTTCATGGGTTGGATCCATATTTCTCATCTATAACAAGCACCCCAATTCCCACCAGCTTGTTTTCGGGAAAAGAGGCGCATTCTGTATACAAGAAGATATGGTATCTGCATCTAATGCTTCTATCCTAGGTCTTTCTGCAACATCCATCACCATAAGAGCTGAATCAGTTCCCACAAGCAATTTGTTGTGTAATTCTGAGTAATCAACTAGAGAAAACAACTGGCTTGTGGTTAAAGTCTGGACTGCAACCAAGAATGCCCTGGCGTTCTTACAAACTCCCTTGGTGACCTTGGGCTCCAGTCCCTTTTCCAGAGGTAAGAACAGCCATTCGATCATCCAGTCTCACCTCTCGTACAACACAAAGCATTAATTTTTACTCGCTTTCCACCCCTGCGCTGGGGTGCAAAGCGCTCTCCTATAGAGCTTCCCCGGTGCTCTAGAGTGTGCCTCAAAGGACCAAGTGCCTGCTCCTGACCTCCATGTGACAATCCTGGGAATGAGGCAGAGCAACCCCCCTGGTGGGATTGAGCGCGCAAGAGTGGAGGCAGGAGGTGCTGTTGTGGGTGGCTGAGTTGGCCAGGCCCCAGCCCTGCACAGTTCAGCTTTTGGTCCTGCTTTGCTGCATGCATTACTAGCAAGCTTAAAGGACAAACACAGTGACTGCAACAACAGTGACTTTAATCACTGTCAGATGTCAGTGGCATAGGGGTTATACATCCAGTATACTATAGAACAATTTATAACATCAGTGTTATACAGTGACTAACTACAGAAACCAACTAGAGCTCACATACAAAAAGCTGTCACTACACAGACCCATATAGAAGAAACCTATTTCACCTTTATTGTTAAACCTCCCCATCTTCCTGGAAGGTGTGTGACTCCCTCAGTGCTGCTTGAAGAGAAATGCTGCTGCCCCTTCCAGGAACTTGGTTTTAAAGTTTGGGTAGAAAAGGAATCAGAGGAGAGTGCAACTGCACAACTGCTCCCCCCAGGACCTGCCCCTGCCAGGGGTACAAGGCCTCCTCTAGTCTGACCAACACCACCATGGCCACTCAGTACCAGCCTGATCCAGTAAATGGGGTTGGACCTAGTGTGTGGCCCCAGCACAGGATCAGTCCAAGCCAGGGTCCCATCAGATACACGGGGCTGGCAGTGGGCTTCATTTCCACATTTGAGACAAGGGAGGGTGCTTCTCAACCATGCACTCATGAGTGCCTGGAAAACACATCTCTCAAGCCACCTCTCTTCAAGGGGGCCTAGGCTCCTTTCTGTCCTTTGCCCGTCTTAATCTATTTTAAACTATAAGCATTTCAGGGCAAAGCCACTCTTACTACACATCGGGCACAAGAATGCTCTGATCTTAGCTGCAGGGCAATCAGAGCAATCAAAGTCTGCAGATAGTTGACAACTGGGAAAAGGGGTACAAATTCGCGGGACAGGAACCAAACGCTGTCGGTTTATTAATTGATGGCAACATCTCAAGATTCCTTCTCCAAACTGCAGCTGTTTTTAAATGTGGGGAGCTATGCAGCAAACTGCCAGCAGAGGGTAGTCGCAGCTCATGTCTTGAAGCAACCCTCGCCTGTGTTCCCCCAGTACATAAGCAGACAAGGTTCTTTGGGTAAATCCGGTATTTTTTTTAGACCAATTCAAATAGTTGGAAAAATTCCTCTTAGCAAGCTTTCGGGCACAAACACACCTTGTTCTGAACCCTTCAGGACTGAAGGAGCTCCTACATAGACTCCCAGCACCCCTCAGAAAGTGCCAGCTGGTGGAATTCACTTTTTTGACAAATAGAGCAGTTTTCCTGTTGCAAAGAACTCAGAAAGACTGCAGCTATGGATTTCTGTTTGAAATCTGTGTGAGTTTATTTTGTATATCAGGTTTGCAAACCTAATAGTACGAATATTGTGAGGCACCCATGGCAGCACCTTTGAAAGGATCTGGTTGAGAAGCACTGCCCTAGCTCCTTGCCTGTTTACCTGAAAGTCCCTAGGAGCATATGACCTAAGTAGCAAGGTTGAAGTGTTCTTGCCATGATGGTCCAGGAAATGTATGAGATATGAGGGTGTGTCTTTGTATTTTCATCAGACCAGCTGCATGGTCGGGAGAGACGTTGGACCAACTGTATCAACCTCTACAACTCATCCAATAAAAGATAACACAAAAACCCCTTGCCTGTGTTTGACTGCACAGCAAGAATGAGAGAATACACCAGCAGTCCAGACTAGAAAGCATGGTGCTCAGCCTGCTGGGGTTGGTGCACACGTGACCTCCCATGCCAGATCCAGCCCCATGGGCCACACCCCACATGCTGGATCCAGCTGTGAGCACTGACCCAATCCCAGGGCACAGAGTGACCCTCAACACCAGCCCCACTGCACACCACTGCCATCCAGCCCAGGGGTTCCCTACAGGTCCAGAAATCTGGCAGCAATCAACACTGCCAGCACTCCACCACTGCCAAGTTTCCAGAGCTTTGGGATGGCTTGCAGCCCTAGCCTTGCTGGCTGGATCTGGTTTGCAGGCTAGAGGTTGAGTACCACTGCTAGAGGGATGCTGATTTTCTCCTCCCAGTCTCTGTTAGTTTCCTGAGATTCTTTTAGTCCTTCCTCACAAAGCCTGACCCTGTGAGCCCTCCCACAATCTCCAATGGGGCGGGGGTTACCACTTGCAGGTGTGTGGGGTCAGGCCAGCACCCACTGCACATTGTCTCACCTCTAAGCTGTGTCTTTTGGGCTATGTCTGTGTAGTAGTAGGCCAGGGCAGTACAGGCAGTCCTCAGACTAATGACACAATTGGTTTCTGAAAACTACGGCTTAAGTTGAAACGCTGCAACTCAGAACTGATTTTCCCATAGGAAGCAATGTTATTGGTTCCTGAACCAAGGCCCAATACCCTATTTTCACCAAAAATAACCAAGAAGTTTGTACTCAATCAATTATAGATGGATCATATAGCTACACTAATGTAGTTAGACTGTAAATAGCAATCATATTGATTTGGAAGGACTTCTTTGAGGTGACTTTGCTGGACTTTTTGAAGGGTTCTTGGCTGGAGTCTTCTCAGGAGTCTTGGCTGCAGGTTTTTTTTGAACTCGTTCACTGGCATGGCATCGCATCAGATCAAGCATTGTAAAGTTGAAACTGATGTCAGAAAGTTGAAATAGGGTGTCAATTTATAAAGGCTGTAAGTGAAAAACGTTACAATTCAAAATGTTCTAAGTCGAGGACTGCCTGTATATGGCTGGCAGGTAACCTGCAGGAAACCTGTACCACCTCCTGCTCTAAGGCCCCTTTGGGCTATTAGAAAACAGCTGCCACTCAGACATACTTCGCCAACCCATAGAGACAGCTGATGGAGGCATTGTGCAGCAGGCACTCTTTGAAGATCCAAAAGGAAGCAGACATTCAAAAGGAAAAACAGGAGTTTTAGACCAAGGTTCTTGGCTCTGCCACTGATCTAATGGGTGGGATACCTTGGGCCAATCAATTCACTGCTCTGTGCCTCAGTTTCCCCACCTATGACACGGAGCCAATGTTACTTTTTCTTGTAAACAACCCAGAGATCTGCTCACACCTAAAGCGATGATCATTCTAGTAATCGAATATGCTAGCCACTGCTCATGTATCAGCAAGTGTGCCTGTCACACTGGTCTGGAGTTTACAAGGAAGAAGTGAGTGCTTAAGGTGTTACTCCAGATGGCTTGTAAATGATAAAACTCAGCAGGACCTGCTGAAAAGAGAATATTCTGACAAGCCTTCGCCAAGCAGGAACAACATTCAGTTTGTAAAGCGGGTTCCTGCAGAGTTCGTGCCCCTGCCTGGAAGGATGAGACTCTTGTAAATATTAAAGAATACAGATTGGGCGTCTCAATCAGAGCTTGAATTTTCTGCCTGGCCTCACTGACAAATACAAAAGCAATGCAACCAAATTATGATATCACTACTGTGAGTAGTTACCTGGAGGGGGTGGGAGGGTGGCATGGTTGTTCTACAAACAACAGTGAAACCTCACAAACACTCCCTGATGCAGGAAACGGGAGACTGAGGACTGTTTTGCTCATGGCAAATTTAGAGCTGCTTTATCTACTTCCCACCATGCTGGAACTAGAAGGAAAGAAACTTGCTAGGTGTAGCTGAACCTAAGGAGAAATTCAAGTAAAGAACTACTCACCCTGGAATGCAGCAAGCCCACCTGGCTCTGCAAGCGCTTAGAAGGTGCCGTGGGGTCCAATGTCTTGCTATCTTCCAAGGTCCCCAGGAAAATGGGGCAGATGCAACTTTATGCCAGCTTGACATGCTACAGATTCTCAACTACCCCAGAGGTTGAAAAAAGTAGCTCCCAGTATGGAGGAGAGTGTCACGCAGAAAAAGCTGACTCGGTTTTGAGCATGCTGGCTGCTGCATCACTAGTGTAGCCACTATCACTTCTCTTGGTTGTAACAGAGTTCAACTTCAGGGGCAGCCATGATACCCCTGGAGCCCCTCAGCCCCTGTCAACCTGGCTCTCTTTGAGCAATCTCCCCTTCTCTTTTCCTGCCACACCTTGATGAAATTTTACTTTCAGAAAAAGGAGGCTGCCCCAGGGCTTCCCAAGTCAGATCTCATGGGCTGCTCATCATCTTAATAGCCAATTACATGGGCTCCATCCACCCCAATACCCATGCCCCTGCCTCACAGGTGTCACCCATTATAATCAAATCATAACTGTCCATATGGGCTACAGGCTGCTGGCTCTGTTCATCTTGAAACCAGCCCCTCTCTAGGCTATAGGCACTCTGCCCCTCTTCATCTCTACCGTGGCCTTCCTGGCCTTTGCCCCTTCTGAGCCCTATCCCCACTCCTAAGCCTGTTGAAACCCCTGGGCTCTCCAGCCCTGCCAGTCTCCAGCTGTGGTCCTTCTTGGCTTTTGGACCCTCCTGAGCCCTGGCCCCTCTCCTAGGACAGTGATCCCTATGGGCACTCTGGACCTACCTGCTCTCTGGGCCTTCCAGCCCCCTGCTCTCTTTCCAAGCCCTCTAGCCTTTGCTCTCTCTGGGCCAGCTGAGACCTCCTTGCCTTCCCTTAGTCCCTTCCACAAAAAGTTGTCTTCCCCAGCTCAGACATTAATCAGGAAATCTGCTGCAGCCCTTTTGCTCCAGAGCTACTCTCGAGGCTAAACTGCCTTACCTGCTCAGGTCCTGATCTCATATCCTCCTGGCCCAGCCCCTTCTGACTCTCTAAATTGCTCTTTGGAGCACCTGAAACCTGCTTCTCCTGCCCCCTGCCTTCTCTTAAAGTAGCAGGAGAACCCAGCCTCCTGCTACACTGGTAAACAATTAACAATCCTCTTTCTGTTCATTCTTTAGGAGTGCTTCATCCACCAGTCAAAAAGAAGTTCCCAATCCAGTGTTGTGGATGGCCCTAGCATGGATTTCATGATAAGAGCAATAGACTGGCAACATCATCTGTAGTCCTGGACAATTTTGGACCAATCCAGTTTGACCATGTAGTTAGGTGGTGGCACACCTAAAACTTAGGTATTCCAGAAGGACAATTATTTTGACTGGGTGGAGGTGGCTGCAGGTGTTTTCCTTTAGCAATATTAACATTTATCCAAATCTCTCCCCCACCCCCCAAACGTGGCAGCAAATACACTGATCTTGTTTAGTTTAAAACACTGGGATTAAGTGTATGGTTTGAAATGGAGTCAGAAACAGCATCTGCAATTGCAGAACAGCTAGAATTTTATTGTTCCCAAATACCTAAGGTTAGTGTCCAGACAGAGGCTGTTTAGGATCCCCAATCACCAGGGCAGTCTGCTGCAGAAAGTTATTATTACTTTCAGAAATACTGAGCCACAACCACTGGGAACTTTAAAAAGAAGGAGTTAAATCCAAGTTATACCAGCATTACATACAGCAGCTACAGTTGTAGGCCCCAGGTCATGCTGGGTAGGATAAAATGCAAACCAAACGTTATGGAGAAGATTATCAACTGAGGATGGTGGGTTCAAGCAGCTCAGCACTGTAACTAGAACTGTTTGGAAGGTGGTTTTTGGATGCAAAATAATTTGATATAAATGAAACATTTTTGCAATTTTTCCCCCAAAATGTGTTAACTGTCCATCCAAAAAACCCCAAACTAGAAAACTAAAAATGCATTTGACTTTTAGTCAATAGAAACGGAATATTTTTCCAGTTTTTACCTAACTGGAAACTGATTTTTAAAAATGATAATTAAAAAATGAATATTTAGGGACTGGAAAGAAGAGGAGAAAAACAATACAAGACTCCTGTTGACACTGACTTGGATTAAGGGAGCATGGTTGAAAAATGTATATGCATGTACATTTATGTGTATTTTAGGGGACTGGACATATCTTTCAATGTTAAAGCTGTTATTTGGTAAATAAATAATAAATAAATTTTTTTTAAAATCTGTATTTTTTTCAAAGTTGAAAATGGCCCAGTGATTTAGGATTACATTTTCATTTAGTTGAAAATTCATTTCTGTCAGATGGAAAAGGTCTCACTGTGGTAATATTTTATATGGGATAAAAAATGATCAGTAATATAACAGGGCAGAAAAATTCACAGAGGATCAAGCAATAATGGAACACCTAGGTATGTCCAGGCAGCTCACAACTGCCCCATGACCACACACTAGTTCTGCTAATGCAATCAGACGCAGGCAGAGACAGAATAGCTGGCTTTACTCTGTCCCTTTGCAAGACTGCAGGAGACCTGCATGGCATGTTCCTGCAGATGAAGGGGTTTGTCCAGTGGTTTCCTATATCCCAGCTAATAGATCAGTTCACAAGAACAATTAGCAGCTAAGCGCAATTTAAGGCATGCCCTGTACACAACAGCAAACTATTCAGCACCAAGGAATTTAAACTATGGCACAAACCCAAGTATGCTTTGAGCATAGTTCTGGCAGGCATGTGATCTTGGCCCTTCCGTCACAGAGGTGAAAGTCTTGACAGCATAAAAGTTTGCCTTCAGTTACACTGCATGATCTCAGCAACTGAAATCCCATCGAATTCACTGAAAGCCTATAACAGCTTGTTAAATTACATTGATAATGTCAGTGCCAGTGAGGCCATGTGACAAGCGCTGTCATGGAAAGTTGTGCTATAGCTCCTTTGAAACAGGACTAACAAGTTACTAGCAGTAATAAACTACTCGCCATCTACCCTTTACACCAAGAATGATTTATTGCTACCAGACACTGTCCTGCTGGACTGCTGATGCTCTGCATAAGGTTGAAGGTGCCTTTCTTCTCAGGACCAGTGACTTTGGTAAGGCTGCATGGGAACAGATTTGGCAGATTATTTTTATGGGCCAAGGAGCCAACAGGACTAAAAAGGAGTCAGCATGCCCTAGTGAACAGCCCAAAGGTCTATGACCCAAGACATCTGCTTTTTATGCCCTGCTTTTTACTCTGTCACTGGCCTGCTGAGGGGGATAGAGTGCTATACAGGAGCCAGATATTATTACTTCAGAAATAAAACACTACTCAGTGTTTGCATAGGTCCAAGGTCAATATAGTTTTCTTCTCTCCAGTGCTGTTGTGTTAACCTTCACTATTTTATGGCAAGTCTCATGTTATGTGACCTTTTCCTTTAAGCCCTATGTTGGAGTCCTGCACATATACCACCTGACACTCAGCTTTCATCTTTTCCCCTCATGGCTATGGAGGAGTTCTGCAAAACAAGATTCTCATAGTGCAATGCCCAGAAAGGCCCCACACCTATTACACTGTAACTTGCAGGATGTGTGTGTCAATAGATTTTGGGGCCTGACTCCTGGAGTTTGAATTCTGGGGTTTGACAATCCCCTATTTCTGCCCTTGCCTTTTATTTCCTCAGAATATTTGCAAACTAGATTCTTTAACAAATAATGTTATGGATAGGTTTGGATCATTGCCTCTCAGCTGGTTATGAGGTAGAGGATATTATCACCCCTATGCAAAGAACAGTCTATTTTGCATTACGCTAGTCTAGTGCAGAATTACATATGACACTTTACTTTCTGGAATGTTACCTGTACGGGGTAACCTGCCAGCTAATTAATTACAAAAGGCACATGGAGTTTGTATTTTAAAAGATAACGAAACCACATATCCTGGGGCTCCTGCATGATCCTTTTTGCCTCCTTGCCAGGTCTACTGAGGGGGGGCTGAATGTTGGTTTGCTTTTATCCTGCTTCTTTTTTGAGCATTAGTCATGTTTTTCAAATTGAAAATATCACAATGTCAACTCTAACATGAGTATGCTGGAGCATCTGTTACTTCTCCTACCTTGGCTGAAGGCATGAAAATGTTATATCTTCAGCCAAAATCTAGTCACTGAGGTTAAAGCAAAGCATTCAGGGCCTCTCTACACAACATTAAAAGGGAGCAGGAATGGGTTTGGTTTTTTTCCCCCCATCTTTAAGGCATAGCAAAATCTCTAGATTTATTCCCTTTGTTGGCATATTTTCATCTATGAGAGACAGTGGATATAGCAGCCTATGACATAGATGGTTTGCAGTGTCTCAGGTGACTTTATAGTCCAACCCAAGATTGGCATGATCTGTGGCAGTGGTTGTGAGTAAATGTATCATGGTTGGGTGGTTCAGGAGCTGCTTGCTTCCTACAGATTCTTTTCTCTTCAAGCTGTTCGAGCCAATTCCTGTCATGGATGTTGATTTCCTGGTGGAGACGCTGACACCAATGATTCCGATTGCTTGCCAAAAAGTTTCCTATTGGTCAGGATCAATTCCAAATGCCTTCATATCTCGCTTGCATGCATCTTTGTGGTGAAACTTGGGACATCCTGTTGTTCTTGTTCCCTCTGATAGTTCCTCATATAGCGTGTCCTTGGGTATACATCCTTCCAATCTGCTCAGATGGCCTAGCCAGCACAGACATCTCTGCTTAAGTAGGGCTGTCACACTTGGTAAACTTGTGCCTTGAAGAACCTCTGCGTTGGTAACTTTATCTTGCCATTTGATGTTCAGCGTGTGGTGTAAACAGCACAGGTGGAAGCTGTTTCAGTTTTTCTCCTGATGTGCATAAGTTATGCATGGTTCCTCACCATACATGAGTGTGCTGAGTACACAAGCCTTGTACACTAGCATTTTGGTCCCAATAGCAAGCTTTAAGCTAGTCCATGCTCTTTCAGTTAGTCTGCTGAAGGTGGTGGCAGCCTTTCCAACGTGAACACTAAGGTTTTCACCAGGGAGAGGCTGGTGGTCGCTGTAGAACCTAGGTAGCTGAACTTCTGGACTACTTCTAGCTGGTTCTCATTTAGGGTGACTGATGGATCTTGTGGAACTTCCTCTTCTAATACAACTGTCTTCTTCCTGCTAATGGTGAGAGCAAAAGCTTAGCAAGCTCTTAAAGGCAATCCATGAGTTCTTGTAGTAAGTCTTCATCATGAGCTGTAGGGGCAGCACCATTGGTAAACAGAAGCTCCCTGATAAGCACCTTTCTAACTTAGTCTTTGCCTTAATTTGTGACAGGTTGAAGAGTTTCCCCATTCAGTCTTGTGTGGAGGTACACTCCGCCTTCCATGTCTTTAAACACATGGTTCAGGGGAACCGAGAAGATGATTCAAAAGAGCATGAATGCATCTTTGCTTCACTCCGCTTTCATCTCAAAGCTGTCCAAAGTGGACCCATCAAACTGAGCAGCTGCTTTCATGTTACTGTGGAAGGAACATCTAAGACTTAACAGGATTGGTGGCCATCCTATCCTTTCTAGGACTGCAAATAGGCCTGCTCTACTAATGCATGTCAAATGCTTTGGTTAGATCCATGAAGGCGATATACAATAGTCGGTTTTGCTCTCTGCACTTTTCTTGAATGTGACGCACGGAAAATACCATGTCTATGGTTGAGCTTCCAGCCTTGAACCTGCACTGAGATTCAGGGTAGACACAATTCACCAGCTGTTGTAGGTGCACCAAGATGACCCTTGTGAAAGCTTTTCCTGCTATACTTAGTAGCGAGATGCCTCTAGTTGTTGCAGTTGTCCTTCTCTCCTTTATTTTTATACAGAGTGATGATGTTTGCGTCATGCATGTGTTGTGGTTCCTCACCCTCTTTCCAGCATTTGAGTAGCAGCTCATGAGATAGCATAGAGAAATCTCTAGATTCATTCACTCTTGAAAGAGGATTTGTAATACTATCATTTTAGCATGAGAATAAATAAATCCTTCTGTAGCAAAGACAGTCCTGCGTTCATTGCTCCTGCCAGCTGCAGAAAACTACGAAATTACAAAGCACTCACTTCATTAAACAATTAAGCAATAAGGCTGAACAAAGACTGTGGTTTCCCTGCCTTCTTCTGTAGCTGTATCCTCGAGCATTAAGAGAAGTAGTGGTGTGCGATTAGTGCCGTGATTTAAGTTATGATCATTCTGTGAAAGCCTAGTCACATGGGATTAAGATGCTGCCCCAGTGGAGTTTTCTTCTGTTTTCTTGGCTTTAAATAAAAGCAGTCATGGGTGTCACACCTGCATGGAGTCACAACAACAAACTGGAAAGTTGGGTTAAAATCTTGGCCCCATTCAAGTAAATAGCAAATCAACCACTGCCCTGAGTGGAGTCAAGGATTTCATTCCTTGTTTCCTGTGTGTGGAGGGGGGTACCTACAAGACCTTTAATTCTGACTAAGCCATAAAAAGCAAGGCTTCATCCTCAGGATGATGAGTTAAGGAAAGAAAGGGAGGTGTCTAGACCCCATGGTAGCAGATCACGGAGAAAAAATCAGGCACACAAAAAGGATGAGCCAAGAAATTTCACAACCTGAAGGAGTGCCACCTTGAGCTAGCCAATAGGCAACTGGAGCACGTAGTCCTCCACGTAGTCCAAATCCAGGCTACATGCTTTCATCTGCTCAAGATCTGGCACCCAGTGTCCCCTTGTGAGGTAGATACCTAACGGAAATGGGCTGATTATTTTTTAAACACAGGGTGTAGTGGTGTCCCTCCCCACTTTTATGTCATAATCTTGATGGTAGAATACTCACCATGGATCCTGGTTTTCTTTGACTCAAAAAATCCAAAATTCTCTGATTAAAAGAACCCCAAATCTGCATTTTTCCACTATTAAAGTGAAATGCCGAGACACACACGCTCACACACACTCTAATATAATAAAAGCCTTAGTCCGTTGTCTGTCTGTCCATAATGCTTTATTCGCACACTGATTGGTTGTCTGAAACAACCAATCAGTGTGCTCCAAGAGCGTTCTGAACAGAAGGTGGCAGTGGCGGCACAGTGGAGCACCACCATGACAGTGGCGACGGAGAGAAAGGAGCGGGGGGGCAAGGCCGGCAGTACTGGCCTTGCCCCCCACTCACCCCCGACCCTGCTCCCTGGAAGCAGCAGTGAAGAAATCGATGGAGCAGAAAGGTGAGGCCCCAGACCCAAAGTGGGTGGGGGGAACAGGCCCAGCCCTGAAGCAACAGGGTGGGAAGGGGAGGGGATGGGAGGGGAAGTGGGGGAGCAGCCCTGGCACAACAGGGGGAGAGGGGGGGAGTGGGCCCGGTCCCAAAGTGGGAGGGGAGGAGCAGGCTTGGCCCCAAAGCATGGGCCTCTGGCCCCACCTGCCCCCTCCATCATTCTTGATGGGTAATTTGCATGTGTGTGCGTGTGTGCATCAGTTGAACACAATGTTTATTAGTATATTTACAAATTTAAAGCAGTTTGGAAGCCTACCAGTGCCTCAATCATTATAATACAAATCATTCTAAATACCTATATATTTTGGCATTTGATTTTGGTTTTTTTTAATCACAGCAAATCAGAGCTCTCCCTGCCCTTTTCACACACCATGTGGGTCCAAGCTGCATCTGTGCCCCCTGCTGCAGCTGCTTTGTGGTGCTGAGCAGCCCTGCAGGACTGTGGGGGGCAAGAGCTGCCTCCCTGTTCCAGTGGGAGGGACCTGTGGTGTGGAAAGGAGCACCATGCTCCCATGGCTGCCAAAACGAGGCACAGCCACACAGAGTTGTGGCCCTCACTGCTGCAAGGCGGGGGGTGCACCTCACCTTGGCAGCCATGGTAGTACAGTGTTCCCTCCCATGCCTGGTCCTGACTAGAAATGGTGCAGCCAGCCTGCATCCCCACACACCATACTGTGCTGTGGGCACAGAAATCTGGGTAGGGCATGTGCCTCCCCCATCACCTATGCCCCTTCTTGGTCCCAAGTTTCTTTAAAGGAGTAAATCCATGCTTTTGCCAGGTTTTTCTGTGGCAAATGAAAAACCTGGATCCCCAGTACTCACTCAAGAAGGTTGGGCTGTGGACTTGCCTTTCCTTGAGGGGTCTCAAACTGATGCCAGGACAGCCCTGTAATGACAAGGCTATAGGATGAGCTGGACAAAAATCAACCTCTGCCCTGTCTGTTGAACTGGACTGCTGTGTAGCTAACAGCATATGAGTCACAGGGCCCAAAGGAGAGCAAGCAAGGGGAGCCTGACTCTGGAGTACTTGGGAAGGGAAAAACAACACTGAATTTGTCCCCTTTGCTCAATACTACCTGTTTCAACCAGCCCAGCCCAAGTGTAGAGAAAGGCCCCAAAATGAAAACTATTACTGCAAAAATCTGATAAGAATGAAGATGGATTTTTTTAGTATAAATCAGGTTTTCCCTGCATCTAGTTTCCCAATGCAGTACACCTAGACTCAATCATTTAGCACAGTATCGACACCATGTGGGACGCAGATATGATTTTGGTTTGGACACTGAGCGACCTCCTTCACTTGGGATCCCAAGGGATGGTTTCACAGATCTGTGCTTAGTCCTACACATAAAATTCATGATTGATGACAGGATTTGGCCCCAAATAGATACAATAGCACTGACTGTATCATCAGGTATGCTTAGTTGTTGTGCTTTTTTTCTGGATAGTTGCCGAGCAATGCTAAAAGCACACACAGTTCTGTAATGACTTGTTCAGCAATGACACAAATGCCAATACCCCATGCTTATTAGCAAGCAGTGACATAGGAAGGAGTTATATGCCTCACATATTCTTAAAACAAGTATGACAAGTTATTAGTGCTGGGTGAGGAAATGCTCTATAAAATATTCTGTCCAGGTCACATGCAGGTAACTGTACACCATGAATTTCACTACCTTCAAGAGTGCAGGCAGATCATGTCTCTGGGCTCCCAGAATAGCACTGGCCCTTTAAGATGAGCAATTAAGCTAACAGACTATGCTGAAGAATGAGGAAAGAAGACCAAAGCACAAAGTTAAATAAAAATATTTTTAAGAATTCCTTCCAGATACGCCACAGGCAAAAGAAAAAAACGTAGCTAGAACCAGTTTCTGTGCATAGGAACTGCATTTTGTTCTACCAGACACTGAATGACGTAAGTAAATCAAAGAAATGTTGTACTGGATCCACTAAGTTTTGGAAAGAGATGATCTTCCTCTATGTCCTCACCCACCCTGATAAGAAGTCTTCAGCTCACTGCATATGGAGTTAAGATAGGCTAATCAGTATGCAGTAAGAATAACACTTTGCAGTTATATGTTTCTTTAGTGGATCTCAAAGCATTTTAGAAACGCTGTACAAGAGCCCCGATTTAGAAAAGCATTCAAGTGTGAGCTTAACAAGAAGCACATTCTTCAGGTAGACACATTCCTGAATTCAGATGCATTTTCTGAATCAGGGTCTAAACACTCTGTGAGGTGAAAATGGGGACAAGAAGCATTCCCATTTTTCATATCGACAGCCTAGGGCTCATTTGTTAGTAACACAGTTCAATAATGGGAATGTGTGGGTGACACCTGTCCAGGATTATATAGCAAGCCACAGGCAGAGACAGGGGTGATGGGGTCTTGCTAGAAATTTCAGATGATCCATTTCCCCAGGAGTAGCAGTGTCGTGAAGAGGTTCCCTCTGTTGGTGATATGCATTTCACAGCACCCCACACATGCATCTCAGTTATGCTCATTTAGGGGGAAACTTAGCCCTTTCTTTTGAAACCTCTTTCTGCTTCTCTTTGAAGTACTACAAAATCATTGTGTCATGGGAATAGGTAGAGAGTCAAGATTTCCACAAGAGCAGTATAAAGTCCAGTTCAGATAATAGTTTGAAATCTCTACTCTGGTTTGGAAAATAAAGGTGTTGATCTGATGACTATCATAGAGATACGACAGCTTTCTATTAATACCTCAGGGCTAAATGCCAGGAAGAGCTATTTAAGATAATGAATCATGTTGGCACAAGAAAATAGTTATAAACTAACCATTGGTTTAAGTTCAGGCTAGATACACAAGGTTTCTAACATCTGGGACAGCCTTCCAATGGGAGAACTAGGGCAAACACACTAACTAGTTTCAGGATAAATGTATGAACAGGATTCAATGACACTGTTGCCAGGGACAGGGCTGGACTTGATGACCCAAGAGATCCCCTTCAGGCCTCTCCTATGCTCTTTTGACCACATGCATTGTAAAGTACTGTGGCTGTAACTGGACTATCACAATATATGTTTGTTAATGTCATGACTTACAAGGGCCTTCACAATTGATTTGGTTTCTACGCTACTTAGTTTAGAAACTTATGTCAATAACCAGGGTGTTTGAGCAAAAGTGTTATGGCTACTTTTGAAATGTTTTATATGCATCAGATCTAGGACTCTAACACATGCTCACACACACTCCCTTGCTTAAATCCAATTTAGACCCCTGTCCCCAAACTCACGCCACACAGAGAGATCTCCGTACCCACACCGAGCCCCATATAAGTTTGTAAAAATTCTCTCTTAGATTGCAGGTTCTCTGAAGCAATATTGATAGATTAGAGAAATGGTCTAAAGTCAGCTTCATCAAATTCAGTAAAAGACAAGTATAGTATCTTGAGTCCACATTGACTGGAAGAATTTAGTCAGTTTCAAAGCCATGTGCAAGCCTCCGGCCTTGCAGACATCTCCTGGTATATACCCCAGGAGTACAAGGATGCATCCATCATCCACTTGTACAAGCAGATGTACAAGCATCATCCACTTGTACAAAGGCAATAGACAATCCTATGACAACTATGGGGGTAATCTCCTTGCTGTCAATAGGTGGTAAAATCCTAACCAGAATTCTGTTGAATTGCTTTGTGCAACACATTAAACATGGGCTCTTGCCCGAGAGTCAGCGTGGTGTCAGGAAAGGACACAGGACCATAGACATGGTGTTTGCAGCTTGTCAACTTCAGGGGAAATGCCAGGAACAGAACTCCAACCTGTACATGACTTTCATTGACCTGAAAAAAAGCATATGATACAGTCAGCTGGGAGGGCCTGTGGAAGATCATGGCAAAATTCGGCTGCTTGGAGAAATTAATTGCAATAATTCGACAATTCTGATGGCATGCTGTTTCGTGTTGTGCATGAGGGAGTTATTTGAACCATTTCCAGTCACCAGAAGAGTCAAGCATGGCTGTGTTGGTCCCAACCCTCTTTAGTATGATGTTCTCTGCCATGCTTACAGACGCCTTTCGTTACCGTGACACTGGGATTGAGATCAGTTACTGGATTGATGGCAAACTCTTCAATCTGAGGAGACTACAGGCAAGGATGAAGTTACAGGAAGTGACTGTTCATGATCTTCTGTTTGCTGATGTCCGTTTCCTGAATGCCAGATCTGAGTCTGGCATGCAATGGAGTATGGACCATTTCTCTTTAGTTTGTGACAACTTTGGTCTTACAGTCAACACTAAGAAGAGAGAAGTGATGCACCAGCAAGGCTTTATGCAGAGCCTACCATCACAGTGAATGGCCAAATCCTGCAGGCAGTGGACAAGTGTACCTCTCTCAGCAGTACACTGTCACATGCAGTTCACATCAATGATGAAACCAATGCCAGAACTGCTAAAGCAAGCATGGCCTTTGGAAGACTATGTGCAAATGTGTGGGAGCACAGAGGCAATCAACAAACACAACTGAAGGTCTACAAAGCCACTGTGTTGCCAATACTGATGTATGCATACAAAACCTGGATAGTGTATACATGTCTTGCTGTGAAGCTGAACTACTTTCACATGGGCTGTCTGAGGAAATGGATGAGGATCAGATGGCAAGACAAGGTCCCAGACCCCTAGTTCTTACGTGGGCAGGCGTTCCAAGCATCCACACACTGTTGATGAAGTCACAGATGAGATGGGCAGGCCATGTCACCAGGATGTCAGATGAGTGACTGCTAACAAAGATCTTTTACAAGCTAAAGGAGGGAAAGCGCTCTTAGGTAAGCCAGAGGAAACTCTTCAAGGACTCCGTCAAGTCATTCTTGAAACATTTCAACACTGACCTGAAGTCTTGGGATGATCTCGCTCATGACCGTTCCACCTGGCGAAGCCTTAACCATACTGGAGCTACTTGCCTATGAGCAGAAAAAAACTGCTGAGGCAGAGAAGAAGTGCAAACTGCATAAATCTCACAACAGCAGCAGTCCACTGTTGATCAAGCAACCCAAAATGGCATCTCTTGCTCAGCATGCCACAGACAGTTCAAAGCACAAATTGGCCTGATCAGCCACTCACATGTTCACAGAAACCAAACCAACCAATGATGTCATGATCATCATCCAATTTGAAGGATGAACAACAAAGAGAAGTGCAAAGTACTACAGTTAGGAAGAGAAAAAAAACAAATGCATGAATCTAGAATGAGAAAATACTGGCTAGGCAGCAGTACTGCAGTAATGGGGATTAGAGTGGATTGCAAACTGAATGACAGTTGTCAAGCTGATGCTGTTGTAAAACAGAGGTTTAACATAGTGCTGTTTGTGTAAGACAAGGGAGGTGACTGATGCACACTACTCAGTGGTGGTGAGGCCTCAGCTATAGTACTGTGTCTAGCTTTGCACATCACATTTTAAGAAATGGCAGGGGGTCAGACTTGATGATCTACTCAGGTCCCTTCTGACCCTACCAACTATGAAACTATGAAAGATTCATCTAGATTCATTAGAGAGTATGAAGGAGAGTAACAAGAATGACAAAAAGAATTAGGGGTGGAGAAAATATCACCTAGAAGAAAAGGCTAAACAAATTTCATTTGTTTAGTTCAGAAAACATTAAATGTGGGCATGATGACAGTCTTCTACTATGTAAAAGACTCGTGAGGAAAGGACAAAAACAGAAATTGATTTGATTTCAGCAAAGACTGAAGGCCAGTGAACCAGTGGAACAGGTTAACTAGGGAGGCTGAGGAATTTTTCTCACTGGAAGTTTTTAAGAGCAGGTTAGAAAAACACATTGATGACTCAGACATACTTGTTTCTGCTTCAGACGGGAGGATAGGCTAGATAAGTGGTGAGGGACAATATTTCTGCTAGGCTTGCCATAAAATTAAGCCTGTGCCCTTCCCAAGTGCCACTCCAAGCTTTTTTTGCTTCTCCTTCCTGCCTTGTCCTCCTTTCCTGATCTGCCATGTGCCATATACAAAGGCTGCCCCAGATTAGATACCTGACAGCCTACTTGCTCTGACCCTGTATGGTAGTTACTATCTCTTACTAGTTGTACACAGCATGTAGCACAATCATAACACAGGCCCTGTTTGTGCTCAGATAATACAAATAAATAATAACTAGAAACATGCACTAGAAATCCAGGCTAAGGTTCAAGGAATGCATTTCAAAAAGGCAATGCTAAAATTTAAAATTGTAAAGAACTTTCCAGCTGTGTTGACTTAAGTTTATCTTTGGAGAGATAACGATATTTGTCACAGAGATGGAGAATTCATGGGTGGCACTGTTTAACAAGGCATACAGTGAAGACAAAGGTTAAGAGCGGGAACAGCTTGCTTTTCCTCATTAGCTTCAGAAGAAAAAGATTTTGGGGAAAAGTCACTACTCACCTGAACACTTACTGATTGTTTTTTCCGTAAGATTTGTCACCAATGCGGTTCCAATAAAGATGACAGTGGCAGGGGATCTAGGGCAGATACTGACACTGTTGCCACTGCTTGTGGTTTATCACAAACCACTCAATATTCAGCCTGCTTCTTCCCACACATCCTGTAGGCAGGCAACTACGTGACAATTTTGTCCTTTTTTGAAAATTAAGTTCGATTGCAAAGAAAAGCTTGAAAAAATGCAGCCGAAAACCTCAAAGTCCAGAAGGCAACCAAAAAAGAACCCTAAATCCAGTAGAAAAACCAACAACACCAACAACCCCTACAACTTATGGGCTGAGGAGGGAGAGGAGGATCCACGCGGTGAACCAAAGACTGCGGCGCTGGTGTTATCGGGAAGGCTTTGGCTTCCATGACCACAGCCTGCTCTTTGGCGAGAGAGGCAGCGAGCTGCTGGGAAGAGATGGCCTCCACCTCTCTCCCCCCTGGGGAGGAGGCTCT
>NW_017728931.1:134621874-134682802 GCF_001723895.1 Crocodylus porosus | reverse complement strand
GCTGACTTCCTGCCCTTTGGGCAGGGGGCTGGACTCGATGATCTCCCGAGGTCCCTTCCAGCCCTAATGTCTATGAAATCTATGAAACTTCTAAGCCAGTCAAATGTGTGTTTTTGGTTTGTGTTTTTGAAACACCTGGAGTTGGCAGTGTTGTCCACAGGCTGGCTTTTAACCACTATGCCTTCTCTTCCCCAGAGTAGGTGACATGATTTAGTTTGGGATCGTTTAGTCAGATATGATCCTGCCTTGAGCAGGGGACTGAACTTGAAGCGCTCATGCCTACTTTCCTATAATCCTATGGCTGAACTATTAAAGGCTGCTGGAGCCCTACTACAGCATGCACCCAGCACTGCTAGAAGCTGGAGCTTCCCCATGACAATGTGAAGATATGATGGAGCAAGTCCCCTAGTGACTCCATCTCTGGGTTCCCATGTCCAGAGGGATCCAAGGGGGTGCAGTTGCACCCTGCTTTGATTGCCGGCCCACCCAAACTTTGAAACCAATTGCCTGGGAGGGACAGCAGCATTTCTGTTCAGACAGTCTGAGAATGCCAATTGATTCATGGCTCATCATCATCTCCCTTATTCCTGCTAATCTCTCGTTTTTACTGGTCTTGGCACTCCATTAGTCAAATGATCCTTTCTTCTGCAATTCTACTGTTTTAGCCATTCCTGGTACATGCCTCTCTTCTTTCTCACAGCCCTGCAGACTGTTTTTAGCTGTAGCTAAAACCATAACTCAGGTGTGGTAATATTAAACTCAGGTGTAGAAATGACTGGCAGCAAAGCATTGGAAGCACTGTCAGAACATTCAAGCAGGCTAGACTTTGTTTAATGAATCTGAATATGAGATGTACACTTAACTGATGACATATGCAGGACTAATGAGACAGCATCTTTGGACTATTGTTTGCCTAGCTTGTTCTGTTTCTCTATGTAATCTTAATATAGAACAGATGTGCAAATTAGCACCTATTGCAATAGTTATAGTTGTTTGTGCCTTAATCTTGAACCAAATAACATGGCACTGGCCCCCTAGCAGATTAGCAGGGATCCTGGTTTTCTCTGATTTAAAAAAAAAAAAATCCCTAATTTTTGGTTATAAAAGTAACCCCAAATCCACATTTTTCCATGATTTAAATGAAACATCACTAACATATATAATATTAGGGGTTTCATTTAAATCATGGGAAAGTGTGGATTTGGGGTTACTTTTTTTTTTTTTTGACTGAAAATTGGGGGTATTTTTAAGTCAGAGAAAACCAGGATCCCTGCAGATTAGTACAGCTTCTTGTTTCTCTGTAATTGGAGAAACGTGGGTGTTGTGATATATGTGATGATGTGCCACACTATCTGCACTCCCCACCCCCTGCTTTTTGAAATCATACATCCATGGACAGGGGATCTAAGGTAGCTAATGACAGTATTACCACTGCTTGTGGTTTATATCACAAGTCTCTCAGTATTCGGTCTTCCTCTTCCCTCACATCCCAGAAGGTAGGGTGGAGAGTTTTGAAAAAGTGGGGTGAAGATGCTACGATGCATCATCCCTTCTGAAACAACCCAGATTTTTCTCCAGTTAAAAAGAAACTAGAAACTTTACTCATATGATCAGGGCCTAAGGCTGGATCATTCAATTGAAGAGGGAAGCAAAAACACTAGGGCTTCATCGGAATGAGTTAAAATCTGCCAGGCTGGGAAACAGGAGCAGCTCCCAGCCAGCAGCGTGGCAGAACCAAGGCTTGCTTTACTTGGTGGGACAGCAAGACGAGTAACAGTCTTCGACTACTGGAAGGGAAGTTCGAAAGAAGGAGCTGGACTGTTCTCAGTGGCGGCAGATGACAGAACAAGGAGCAATGGGCTCAAGCTGCAGCAAGGGACATTTAGGTTAGACATTAAGAAAAGCTCTCTCACTTAGAACGTGTCAGAGCAGGTGTGTAGGCACCCCAATTAGAACCTGTTGGGCCACACCCAATTAATTGAATCTGTTCAAATCAATCGAATTGATGCCAGAACTAGAAGGTTCTGGCATTGCTGCAGCATCCCCTGTATAAACCCTTGTGGGTTTCAACATAGCTGCTGGGGTGCTTGGTGAATGAGCTTTAATGAAAGCACCCCACATCCATTTTGAATTGTGTGGGGGCTTAATACACATGACACCATGGGTTTTAATTAGAGTGGCTCTCTGGGAACCCCTCTAATTAGCATGGCTCTTCACCCCACCCCGAGCACGTGCACAGGTACCCTAGGAGGGCCGCAAACCCCTGCAACGTGCAACCCAGAGCTCTAGTTAAGGCACCCCACTTCCATTTTGAACTGCGGGGAGACTTAATACACATGACACCACAGGTTTTACTTAGAGCGGCTCTGCGGGAACCCCTCCCCCGACCACACACACAGCGGCCCAAGCAGAGCCGTCAAGCCCCGCAACTGGTGACCCCAAACAGCGACCAAGTCTCCCTCCTCGGAGGGTTAAACCGGGGGGGGGAGACACGCACCCCACGATTTCCCGCGGATCCGACCTCTGGCACGTGCCCGGCCGCTCCTCGAAAAAGCGCGTCGTCCGCACCTGGCGCCTCTCGTTTTCGTTCCTCCTTCAGGCCCCCCCCTCAGACGAGCCCAGCTCTGAGGGTTTTTCCACCCCGGGCTATAGGAAGAGGCGGCCGGGTGAGGAAGGGGCAGAAGAAGGTGCTGCCTGGAGCCCGCCCCCACCACAGCGGGGGGCCGGAGCCGGCTCTCAGGGACCGCGGAGCCAGGACGTCGAGCGCGGCGTGGGCGTGGCCGGGCGCGGGAGGGGGCGTGGCCGCCGGCCCGCGCATGCGCCCCGCCTGCTGCGTCAGCGGCGGGCGGGAGTGGGAGATGTTGCGCGCTGCACCTGCTCGCGCCTCACACAGCAGCGTCGGTGCGTGGTGAGTGCGGGGCCGGGCCGGGGGTCACCCTTGAGAAGCCAGCGGGAGGAGCAGCGGGTCCCCAGCTTAACTGTCCCCCCCTCCCCCGGGCCTTCAGAAAGTCTCAGCTCCGAGCGTCTCTCCTGATTTGTCGCTTATCACATTTTTTTCCTGTCGCCAAGACCTCCCACGGGGGTTTTTAGCCGTGACCGAGAATCGCTGCTCCGGGCAGATGGGGAAGGGAAGCGCTGACTAGATTTTTATTTTTTTGGGGGCGGTGGCTAAGTAGTAATAGCCGTGCGGTTTTGGTCCCGAGCCGTGCCGGCGTCGGAGTAAAGTCCCCGTCGGGGGGATGGACCGAGGAGCTCGAGTCGGGGTGCAGGTACGAGAGCCCGGAGGAAATGCTGCTGTTTTAGGGGTGGGGTGCGGCCGTGGGAGGCCGGGTTTTAAAAGATCGAGTGGGGTTTTTTCTGGCTTTAGCTACTATGAAGTTTTATTGTTGTGAGACGGTGATTTTTAGTGCACGATCTTAACGCGCTGGTGTAGAAGCAACAGTCTTGGCGTAGGTTACCGGTAATTAGTGTCTTTCCTTGGTGTTATGGCAGTTTCGAAACAGGACTAAGCTTGTCGTTGAACGTGAATGAAAACGAGCGCTTTATTAAACAGGCAGATGTGTGTGAAACTAGTGTGAGATGCTGATGGTTGCTCAGCAGTAGAAGAGACTTTTTAAAGTGGATAAATGTTGTGTTTAATGTATATACTTCCCCACTAAGATTAAACAGAAAATCTGTTGTCCTTTTAATGTATATACTTCCCCACTAAGATTAAAGGGACAACAGATTTTCTGTTTAACCTATGTTTTTCGTTGCTAAAATTAAAGGTGCGACAGTCCCAAATAGCATTTGAGCTTCTTTATGGACGAGGGTAACTCGTAAACACGCTAAATGAGACGAGACGATCAAGGATTTTTGTTCTTCCGCTGTCTCTCTTACTCTTTGAATTTTCTTCAGTTGCACAGTTTCTTTCTCTTGTTTGTATGCCTGCCTCAGAAAGAGAAATATTACCCAGGAATGTTGGCAGGGGATTGCTAGACGGGTGTAGCATCCCAGGCAACTTAACTCTTTAAAAATTGACTAGCGTTCACTGTGCCCATGTCCTCTAATGACCAGAATATGCAGATATCTGTAGGAAGATGCCTGAAAAGGCGACTGCGGTGTTGCTTGGTACCAAATGCCTGTCAAAACAAGAACGTTTGTAAAAGCAGTCCCTCGTTACATACCGATGTTGATAATGTGACTGATGGCTTCAGTAGCCTCGTCTCCAGCCAGCTGTTCTGATTAGCCCTATACTTGTAATGAGGGATAAGCTTTTGTCCATGCAGGTCAACAGGGAGGATTTTTGTCAGCCTCTTGCCCTTTGCAGATGACCCTTCACATGCTGACCTACTGTGTACATCTATACTTCTACTGTCTCTCTTCGGGGATAATCGTCCCCTGACCACTTTGTGTGCATGCATCTTCTCCAGTAGTCTCACAGCATGACAAGGCAGGCGGATAGCCCCTGGTGACTTGCAGATCCTGTTGCTAGCCTGTGATGCAGCAGTGCAAGGCTGGGCTGCATGGAAGGTATGGATGAATATTCCCGTGCCTTCCCAAATGCGATGTGAAGCTGTACTTGGTTCACTGCAGCTCTGTACAGCTCTAGCATCAGTTATATAATGAAACCCTAAACCCTTGTGATGTTACACCTGTAACAAGACAGAAGCTGGCTAATTACAGCAGAGTCTGTACTTTTAAATTGTTTCTCTATCTATGCCTTTCTAACATATCAACTGTTGCTGTTGACAACCTTGGATTTCTTCATTTGGTAAATTAAACATAAGTAACTTTTAAAGTCCTTTTGCAGCAGTTTGCACAGACATGTCAAAATCTAGGGAGACTTCTAATCTAGGACATGGCGAACACCCTCCATAAAAGGGGTCTAGACTTTAATGTTTGTATCTTGTTCTTCCCTGAAACAGACGCAGACAATCAAATCTCTGCTGTAGCCTCTCAGTGAAAGCCTCCACATTTATCCTCTGGTAAGAAGTTAATCTAAAAAAAACTGTTTGTCATTGGCTGAGTTTCAGTTTTAGGTGCGGCAGGAGTGATTCTGTTTCTGCTAACAGATCAAGTTAGAGACCTTTCTCTGGTGGTTTAACCCAGTCTAGGGCATTCCAGTCTTTCGCAATTGTTTTTATTTGCCTTTGAGTTGATAAAACTGCTTTTTATGTGGTGCAACCTGGATAAAATTGTTACTGAGTCCGAGTTACAGCTGCAGGTATTCACAAGGCAAAAGGCAAAGACTTGAAACAACTTTTTCCTCTGTGTTGTTCAGATGCAGTCTTTTGTGAACCTGGGTTCAAGCTTGAAAAGCAACGTGCTAAAAATCAGGCTCGAGATTGTAAACAGGACTCTAATGCGAGGTCTGAAGGACTCTTCTATGTGACCGTCTTCAGGCAGCATTTCCAAAACCATACTGATGGGCTGGAATAATGCAGCACCTTAATAACAAAGGTTGGAAACTGCTGGCATGTGTACCAGAGTCTGGCATATGAGACCATTTGGCTCTGCACTCCACAGCTAGCCCGAGGCCTGGGCAGATCCTTCCAGCCACAGAGCCCAGGCAGGCACCTGGGAGGCTGCAAGCCCAGCTGAAGGCAGCTTGGGCCCTGTGGCTGGCAGTAGCTCCCAAAAGCCTGGGCTGGTTGCACCCAGGAGGTTGCAAGCAGCTGCACTAGGCTCTGGAGCCCCAGCTGGGCTCTGTGGTGGCAGCAGCTTCATGTGCACCTCTGGGCAGATGGCAGGGAAGGGGTCTGGGGCAGCGCAACCCCAGCCTCACCCCCTCTGTCTCCCTGGAGGCATGTGTGTAGCCACCACCGCCGTTGAGCCAGTGCGCTCCGGAGTCCAGTGCAGCTGTTTGTAGCTTGCCTGCTACAGCTGCTCAGAGCCTGGGCTGGCTATGGCAGGCAGCCCAGAGGCTGCAAACAGCTGTACCAGGCTCTGGAGCCCTTAGCTGGGTTTCACAGTGGCAGTGGTGGCTGCACACACGCCTCTGAATGGATAGTGTCTTGTCTTGCCAGAGGTGTGCGTGCAGCTGCTAGCAATAAGAATTGGGCCCCTTGTGGCTCCTCCCATGGTCTGCCCCTGGCACGCCAAGTCAAGGAATGGGTCAGGGTTGGGGTGTTTTTGGCACTCTGGCCAAAATGTTACTGCCCCCTGCTTTCCAACATGGAATATAGTAAAAGTTTCTCATTGGAGCACCAATGATTAGGTTACCTCCACAGCTTAACAGTCTCCTATTGTTTGGTAAATACTTGCAGAAGTGTATTCCTACAAAGAAAAAAATAAAAGTTGCTCTTGAAAATCCAGAAAGACCAGTTAAGAAATGGGGAATAGATCTATTTTAAGTATATTGAGTCGTAGAGTAGCTCGCTGAAACCTGTAACCTTAAACATTCAGTGATACACAGAATGATACTTGAGTGTCTGTTGTGTGAATTGAGGTTTCCTGTTGTCTGGAGGGTCTACTGGAAGCAATTGTGAGCCAACATTTCCTTATTCATTAGGCCACTCCCTCCTAAATTTTAAGCTCAAATTTGGCCATAATTCTAAACATGAGCTTAAGTCGCAGCAACGTCTGTGGGACTCAAGCAGGTACTTAAATGCTGTGATGAAACAGCACTTGATTCATTTGGTTGTTTAAAACCTTAAGTGTGCAGGGTTCATTTCAGTGTTGGCAGCTCTTGTGACTCTTATTACTGGTCTCACAATATATACAGTGCATTTCTGAAAGCCCCAATTTCCAGATTCCTGTGTCTGTAAGAATCTCTGCTTTCATTTAAAAAGACTCTTACCTTCATGATTGTGGAGAAAACCTTGAAAATGTGACCCCGAAGCATCTTCACAGCTCAGCAACCAGAGAGTTAATATTGAGACTAAGGTTTTACAAATTTGGAGGGACATATGCTATCTGAATGCTTGAGTTAGTAATATTGTGATAGTGTTCACCTGTTCCATCGTATTAGGTGCTGCCCAAGTCTATATAAAGTCAAGATCTCTGCCCTGAGCCCTGTTTCCATGCTGCTGCGGCAAAATGACACTGTTTACCTGGCTTGTGTGGGTTAGATCATGCCATAACTTTATTTTTTGTAAAAGCCAGTACACAAGTACTGTTGTCTGGCATCAGTCTTTAGGGTGCAACAGTTACCATAGCCATAGCTGCAGCACTTCTATGTTGACCAAATCTAGGTTAAGCTACCTTTCAAAGTACAGCTAAGGGAAATATATCTTATACCCTTTCCTCAGTGCATTTAATTAGTGTGGCAGTCAACACTATGTTTTCCACAGTCTGAATGAGGACAGTCATGTTCTTTGAAAATGTCACCTAGTTATGGTTAATGACAGTTTTTAATGCAACTTGGTCCTTTCTATGCTTGATGTCAAGCAGTATAATACCTGTCTCTTAAATTTTGTTACGGTAATTTCACATTTGGGATTGGGGAGGAGGAGTTTAACTGTAGTGGCTAATCCCAGCGTAGTCCAAACAAATTCCTAGCTTAATCTCGCTTTCCTGCAGAGGAAGCAAAGCGGCTTAATTGAGGTAATATCTGTAGTTGTCCCATCTTTGTTAGCATTTTAAAACTGGCTGTGAGCTGTCCAGTTTTAGGCTCCTCTTCTTTAAAGTCTAAACAATGCATGTTCAACCTTTGCACATGTCTGTAGCGTTGACATGCCCATTGGTCCTGCACATTCAGTGCTGTTAAACATGTTGTTTTCTCTCTCCCTTTATCTAGAATGTCTCTGCTTCTGTTTCCCTGCTCATTTTATTGCTAGAGAGCAGCTTATGTGCAGGGTTTAATTCATAGATTAGATACTGGAGGAGTTGATGAAAGCTACTGCAGTTGGTTTGTGTTCCCCAACCTAATAAGTAGACCTGTCCACACCATTAAAGCAAACATATTTTGGAATGGCCTATAAAAGTTTATAGCCAAACCAGTCTTATGTTTGTTGCATTGGCTGCTCAAACCAGCTTGTTCAGCCATACTCTTGTGCAGGCTGTTCAGGAGGATGTTTGTTCCAGTAGCCTAAGCTTAATAAGGCCCTGATTCCAAGGCCAGCAAAGTTAATGGAAGGACTTCTGTTCACTAAAGGGGGCTATCAGGCCTTCAAGCATGTTTTCACCTGCTTAAACCTAATGGTGTTTCATGCTTATGCATGAAATTTTACCTATGTATTCCCATGTAACTTAAGTGTGTGCACATGCTTAAGGACTACAATTTCTGGGGAAGGGTAGGGTGGAAATTCATCAAAGATTTTTCTGGTATATTTCAATTGCATCTTTTTGTAACTATATATTGTGATCAGATTTTTAAAGAACAGACAAAGAATTTGCATTTAGGACACTGTAGAAAGTTCAAATAGCATCCTGACTTTGTGATAAATTCAGTTAGGTGAAAAGAGATTTCTTTCCAAATAACCTTTAGGTACTTCAAAATAACCTTCACGTACAGTGGAGAAAACAGAATGGTGCGTCAACATTGTGGCTTTTTAAAAAAAATGATAACTTTCCAAGAAGTGTGATCATTTCCTTAAATATATCGTTGTGTTCGCTTAACTGGAATGGTGCTCTCTACATCTGCTAGCTCACTGAGTCATGTAGCGCGTGACTTTTTTAACCTTTGGATACTTTCCATTTTGGAGTGATCAATCTTCTGGCTATTAAGCTAGCTCTCTCTCACAATTTGTTTTTGTGGTTTACTGACAAGTACATTACTTAGGTCTATCTACTCAAGACAAATATTCTGGATCTTTTAGATGCTCAGTAGCATAGTAAACTCGCATGGCAAAGTAAGAATTTGGCTTATTGCAATAGAAGACCATTCCTTAAATCTTTACAGAAACTTGATATAGTGCCTCCAAGCCACATCTTAGGTTAAAATTGAACTTTTGAAATAAAATTCATTGTTAATTACAGAATACTCAACTTTCTCTCTCTCTCTCTCTACTATCAGTGTACTTAACTGCAGTTCAATGTAAGACTCTTGTAGCTTCTAAATCAACCTTTAAGTGAAAAGTACCACACCATGCATAATTGGGCAGGGGCCATTTGCAAGAACGAAAACACTTCTGCTCTCTGCTAAGAACTGGCCCAAATATTGCAATGAAGGTTGATGGAAACAGTGTGTTTTAGCACAGGCAGTGCCTTTAAAGGCCTGTAATATGTCCATAATTAGTGTGTTGGGTAGACTAAGAAATAAACCCTGTTGTGAGTAACTTTCATTTTTAATGCATCTCTGAAGGTCAAGAAGAACAGCTTCCTATTTAACCTGCTGTTCCACCTCTCTGAGACTTCTTACGCTATTTTGACCCCTCACTGGTTACCTCGGCAATTCTGTTGAAGCATACCCTGGGGTCTCCTTTTGAAGCATCTTGGCTACCTCCTGATCTAAATTAATAAAATCATCCCTCGCAACCCTCCCTAGTACAGTTAGAGGCTGTGTAGACCTGCCCATATAGTGTGTGGCAGAGCAGTATATCAAACCCAGATCAAATCTACTTCACAGTAAGACTTTACCATGACCATTGCCCTCTATTCCATGTTAAAGTCATGGAGCCGGTTGAAGACTCAGTTGTAGAAGCACCTAATTTGTTAATCAGTTGCTAGCTTGGGTAAAGACCTTTGTCTGAACTGTGTTCTGCTTCATTAGGAAACTGCTTTGATTAAACTACCTGTGCAGTTGGGGCATAATGCTGTTAAATGTAACCTACAAGACCAAATCTGCTATTAAAACTTTTTCTTCTAAATTAAAGAAGTACACTTCTGCCTTTCCTATGCCAGAAGGCTGAGCCTGTTGTTAACTGATACACTGTGGGCATGTTTACATTAAAGAGCCATAATCAGCACTAGTGCGTATTAGCACCAATGAACACTTTTTGTGCATTGTTTAATGCCCACTAGAATAATCTGTGCGGTAGCGCATTATCATGGTTTTTGCCAGTCACGTTAATATGCAGTAGAATTAGTCCAATGGGCATTAAGCGTCTTGTGTAGATGTGCCCTGTGTCTCTGAGCCTGATGTGAACAAAAACTGTAGAAAGGCTAGGCCTTAGAGGACAAGGTCATAATTGGTATATTAATACCTGCTGCCCATTGTTGTAGCTGAAGTGCAGCCTTTTTTAAATCTCTGGTGACTGTGTTTCATCATTGAGGAGTTATGCAGAGCTTCTGAGCCTGAAATCTGGAATGAACAACAGAAGTTTACTGGAAATAAAGTACTAGTTAGTTGTACTAGTAACACACACTTCAGTACTGCTCATTATATCTAAGTTCTCATTTTTATGTGCAAAGAATACCCCACTGAAGTGCTAGTCTCTTTTAGGTCAAGCCTTTGGTCAGAGAGTCTCTTTTGGTAATCCTAGTTCAAATCCTGATAAGGTTACTTATTTAAACACTTCCAAGCTTTTAAATATTGGCATAGATGCCACTAACGCAGCCCATGCAGGTTCATTCATAGTTAAACAATAAGCCATGACCTTTTGTGACAAAGGATACCGTTGTGAATGGTAGAGGTGATCCTAACCTTGGGCCTCACCGAAATCACTGTCAAGAAAAGGAATAAATTGGACATGCCATTGCATTAACTTTGACTCCAGGTTCTCACACGCACGTTATGGGGGTAGGTCATTCAGAGATCCAGCTGGGAAGCAGGCACCAAGTTTCATTGCATTTCAGTGGAAGATGAGTACTGACCTCATTTGTGACTCTGAAAAAGCTCCCATCTCCCCCTGTTCCTCCTCCATCTGAACTGCACAATTTGACACATGGGGTGAAATTTTGATGCTACTCTGGTCAGCAGTAGATCTCCCATTGCCTTCAGCAGGGGCAAGATCTTTTTGCCCAGTATTACCTTGTACCAAATGCTGCTTTTGTGTGCACAGGGCAGTAGTGTATCCAAATCTCACTTCAGAGATGGTAGGGCAACATGCATTCTTCATTCAGGCTGCTTATTTTAACTTGGCTTCTTCCTGTATATACAGGAGCACATGTACACATCTGCCAGACCAGTGTGGGCTCCAGCAGTGTTTAACACACGCCTGTCTTATAACCAGAAGTTAAAGTTTTTATAATATACATGTGTGAAACAAACTGTGGGCACCTATTTGGGCATCACTGCCTAAAACCGCAATCTCAAGGAAGAATCTGATCTGTTTAGGAGAAATGAAACAAGTGGGATATGCTCATTGCAATAGAAAAATGAGATGTTTTAAAGAGGCCTCCAGATTCATCTTAACCATTTAAGCTTGTTGTTTGCAAGAGGGGCTCTTTCATGTTAGTTGTGTTTGCTATAGTAGAAATATGCTGCTCTGTTTAGTTTGGACTACACTTTTGGGACTTGCTGGATTGCAGCCTAGCTGCATTGCGTGGGAGTCTTTCTGCAATACAAATGTTGCAGAGATGTCCTAGCCGAGGCAACACTCAAGACTCACCTCTAATACTGTCTTTGCTGTCTTTTTGGGAGGAAATCATCAGGAAGATAGAGATGTTAGTTGAGTCTTATTGGCTCCAGAATACTAATTGGCTACCAAGAGGCAAAAAAAAAAAAGGGGGAGGCGTGAAATGGAAATGCAAACTGGATGACTTTCTCCACGTCGCCCTCAAGGAATTGGGTTGAAGCAAACTGTATCTTGATCATAAGTTCTTCAAGGCAGGGCCTGTCTTGTTCTGTTTGAACAGCATCCACAGAGTAAGAGCATCCATTTCTTGTTGGACATCTGACAGACACAAGGTGATGGACTTGTGGGTACCAATCGCCAAATGGTATTGTGGAAATCTCACCTCTTGCTTATGACTGGGAAGTGTTTAATAGGAAAAAAGGTGCCAGGGAAAAGTTTTAAAAAAACAAAAATGCCCCACTTAAACACCACAACAGCATTTTAAATGTGACTAGAGGTGGAGGCAGGTAGAGTGGTGAACTAACATATAGTTCAGGGGTTAGCGATTTATGGCCTGAATCATAGAAAATTAGGGCTGGAAGGGGCCTCAGGAGGTCATCTAGTCCTACCCCCTGCTCAAAGCAAGACTGTCTCCAACTAGATCATCCCAGCCAAGTTTTTGTCTAGCCAGGTCTTAGAAACCTCCAAGGATGGAGAATCAGGCTGGATCGGGCCCACAAAGGGACGGGATCCAGTCCATTTTCACCATGCTGCACCTGGGGCAGCAGAGGATGTCACAAGAGTCCATCCGCCAGCCTCATTCTGTATTTCCTCCACAGCATCCGCCACTGGCTAGGGATTTGCGACCCATGGAAGGGAGCTGGGTGGCAAACAGTGCCCTGTGGCAGCAAAAGGTTATCAACCTCTGATCAGGTTAATGAGGGACATCAAAAGGAGGCTTGTTTTTCATCTTGTGAATGTTTTGAGAATGAGGAAAAGATGTAAAGCATTGTAATGTGACTCTTTCAAAGCGTCATGCTGTTCAGCCAGATGGTACAGAACTGAAACCTAGGATATATGTATGTATGTTTTCTGCCGCAGTAACCACTTCTGTACATGTCCGTTCTGTATACACATTGGTCCGCCACAGAGCACATGTCCATAAGTGCTGTTAGAGCATAATGGGGAATGAAACGAAGGTAGAGCTGAAGCACTTTTTAAAAAATGCAGTTGCACTCTGAAATCCTGCTGTAAACTGGCACTGTGTTAATGCTTGGATCTGTTCCTTGTGCGTAGTCAAAACTGGGTCTGTTCAGTCGAGCAATGATGAGTTAGCCCTGCAGAGCTGAGGTGGAATCGGATTCTGTTACTCTTGTGCATCGCTCGAAACAGAGCAGTCCCACTCCTGCCCCAACAGATAAAGGGATCACGGGAGGCATCATGTCTCGATTGCAGCATCTTATGATGTCATAATTGAAAGAGAACCTGCCTAAGATTCAGACTTCAGACCAAGTTATCAGGTATTTTCCACTGTAAATGGGAATGCGTCTGATCTGGAAGTCTATATGAGACAGACATGGAGTCCTGCTTTGTCAGACTGAAAGGATTACTTTAAAAATAGGGTTTTATTTAGTTGATGGAAATGTTTGTTGGTCTCCTGCACTGGTTTATCTGGTTATAAGCTTGTTTAAGAACTCTTTTCCTTATTTATCCTCTCCAGCCCTGTCAGTAGTTTAAAAAACAGGTTTAAATTAACTTACCTTTGTATACATTTTCAGACGTGACTGGCCACAGCCCTAAGTAAGCCCTGACAGTGTTCTGCGCTGCGTGACAAGGCTAGCTCTGGAACAAGCAGTCTCTAGGGTGGGATGCCTAGAAACGTAATGTCGGATTTTTCTGAAATGGCATCAGAAATCTCGCCAAATTGCACCTTGGGGAACTTGGAAAGAAGTGGGAGCATGGAGAGTCGCAGAAGCCAGTCTAGGTGCAAGAACTTTACTTTGGTAAGTACTGGTAATCTGTCTGGTGAAGTGCCTTACTTCATTCAAGAAACTGGACTCTCAAAGATTACTTACATGGGCAAACCAAATCCCTTTTGTAAACTCCCCTATTCCTTTTCCTACAAAACTTAACACTTGATTTGGAAACGTAACAGTGTAGTTCCAGCAAAGTAAGTCAGAGCAAGTGAGTGATATTTTTTTTTTTTTTTAACCCTTGCCCAAAATAAGGGCAGATTTAACTGTATCTTTGAAGTACCAGAGTTATTCATACTGCTAGATTTTAGAAGTGCTGTTTCCTGTTCACATATTTTGCTGTCGCTGGCTGACTGAAGGGCCCTGTTGCTCATTCCACCTTAACATAATTAAATGAGTAATAACTACATCATCATAAACACAGCTGTCTTTACATAAATGCTTGTGTGTGAGTAATTGCTGAGCATGTGAGAGATCTGCGTTTTGTATTCTCCGATTAGAGGAATGATTCAGACTGTTACCTTAACTATTATTTTTGCTCCATTGTAGAAGGAACCTTTAAAGAGTCTGGGGCTCTTCCATGCTTGTAAGTTGCTGCAGCCCTTAAGACTGGAGCCCTTTTTTGTCCAGGGAATGTCACTCATTCAGTTTGTGGGTCCCTCCTGAATGAAAGACCTGATCCCTTGATTGCATTTCTTCCCTGTTAATAAAGCACTTTTAGTGCTATGAAAACAAAACAGTTGTCTTTTCTCGCCCTCTTATAGTTAATTGATGAAAATACAAACATTCTGTGATGGCTGTCTTTCACCTCTCGATGTGGGAAGGCAATTTGTCAGTGCTTTTTATCAGACTTCCTAGTCACTAGAACTGACTAAACTTCTGCAAAAGCAATCATGAGGAAATTTGTCCCCGCATGTTTTAAATGGCAATTTCAGAATTTTGCTAGTTGTATTAACATGATGCAGCATCTCTTTCTGCCTGCGTTAATTCTTAAACCAAAAAAAAAACCCAACAAACCCCAATCGCTCAGGTAGTACTGATCTACTCTGCACATGCTGAGTAATGCTGTAATGTAGTTCTATGCCTTCTCAACCACCCTCAAGAGAAAATTAGAGAAGACCCACAGAGAAATGGAGTATGGCATCTCTGGAGATGTGACACCCAATACAGGTGAAGATCATTTATGGTAGCCTAGTGAGTAGTTCTCAGAGTGGTGAGGATTCAGTGGTTGGGACGCTGAAAATTTGGATTAGTTTTCCCACTCTTCTCCAGCCTTGTGGAACTTTTGGCAAATCACTTGGACCCAGATCTGCAAAGTTTAAGGCATCCAGCTCCCTGTGATTTCAATGAGTTAAATTATAGGGCCTCAGTTCCCCATTGGTAACTGAAGGCAATCTCATTTTCCCTATCTTCCAGGTGCATTAAGAGTATAAATACATTAAAGATTTTGACTCAAAACAGGAGCCATACCGACTTGAGCAGAGAGGTTTGCCAATCGTATTTATAGGCTCTAGTGGAATAGGTTGTTCTCTGTAAAGACTCAGTCCTCCTTGAACCAGTTGATCTCTAAGGTGCCACCCTGCCCTGCCTCATACCTATGTTAGAAAAGTTATATTTGGAAACTTAGTGTCTTTGGGAAGAAATGTACCTCCAAGCATAAATCTAGCAGAGCATAACTGGTCTCTTAAGTTTGGGCCTGATTCACAACAGTACCACAGACCTATGGTAGCAGGTCTCCAGTGCAACATCTAAAGCGAGTAGGAAAAAGTAGGCTGTACACAAAGAGATCCAGCATGCACTCGGGTGGTCACATGTTTTGTCTTCAGTGTTAGGGTGTAATTTTAGGCTACCAATTGAATGACTGTAATCTAGCAATAGTATATGATACTCGTCATGATACTTCATCATGAGATTAGAATTCCTTGATGTAACAAGCCTGTAAATGGTAATGGTTTTCTGTACCCAAATTAGTGGAAATAAGAGCTGGCTGGCTATTTGTGCATGATTCTCTGTCATGACATTGGTCAGAGATACAGAGCGTGAAGTGTTCAGTGCATTTTCTGTAGGTCTTGCTGTGCAGCTGGCATGTCCTTTTTTATCTATGTGGAGTAGAAATTAATCCTCGGAAAGCAGGTAGGTCCCTTGAAGTGACATCAGTTGGAATTCATGGGTGGCAAAGCAGAAAAAGTATGGAGCCCATCAACTGAAGAGCAATAATTATAAATGAGCCTTTTGAACTAGGAAAAAATATCTTGTTCTCTTAGCCTTCATTGGATGCGGAGGGGGATCTACTATCCCTGTTTCAATGCAGTTAGCAATAAGTTGCTGCTACGTTCTCTTCTTGAACTCCGCAACAAAACCTTTTGTGTGTAAGAAGGCCTGTGGTACATCGAACAAGAGGGGCAGTGAAGGAAAGTCCTACCCAACTGGGCGTGGGTTTAAAAACTATTCAAGTCTTTAGTGCCACTGCGTTCTTCCTTTTTCACAATATGTCCAAATAAGAATCCTACCATCATCCTGCATCTATTCAATGCAGTAAAGTGAGCTTTAAAAACTTCTCCAGGAGTGAAGGTCAGCATTCTTTCTAATATGCTTTTCCTCCATATACACTTAGATTCTCAGTTTTAAGTGCACTAAAAAGAGCTTTTGTTGCAATCTGCTGGGCAGAACCAGGGAACTCTTCCTTCACAAAAGGGTGGAAGGGGAAAATATTGATCAGTGCTTAAATTGATCACTGGAACATGTTCAATAGATCTTGACTCCAATTGCAGTCTTGCACAACAGCAAGTCAGGTCAGTAGCATGGCATTTTTGTTATGGAATAGCCCTTGCAACATTTCTTCCTCTACACTGCAGATTGCTTCTGCAGCCTTGGACAAGAGATGATAATTTTTGCTTCCTCGCATTGTAGCACAAAGATAATGATTATCTCTCATGAGAGTGTTTGTAAAGGGCTCTAACAGCCAGGGCTGACAGCATACTTAAGTTCCCTTGGGGTCCATATTCATATGCTTACTGTCAAAACAGTTCTTTAATGTCTCTTTCCAAAGGCCATTATTGCAACCTTTAGACACTGCAAGGGAGAGAAACTAAAGATTTTAACCATTTCCAGGGAGTTACCTGTCTTAAAATATTGCTTTGATTTTCTGTTTGCCCAGATGCATACTCAGAGTTGGGGGTCACTTTTGCTTTGCAAAACCGTAAAGGATTCAATAAATTATTGGTGTTTTATGAACTGACCAAGTTGCTGGAAGTTTCTTTCCAGCTAGTTGCAATGAAAGGGCATCCCATATCTCTAAATACAGAAAATCCACAGCCTGTCAGCAAGCGTAACCTTTGGATGAGTGATCTCCATGAAATTCAAGCACAAGGGAACAACACCTGCAAGTGCTTGGACTAACTAGCATGTGCAGGCTAACCAGACCCAGTCTAGTTAATGGGGTAGCTAAAAACAACAGCACGTAGTTCACCCTAGCATTGCAACTATAGAGCTGTACCAAGATGAAAGAGGCTTTAGGAAGAATATGTACGTTCTCAGCAGACCCAAGGCCCGTGAGCCAAAGTGCAAGAACCAGTGTATGCTATTAACCTGGCATTGCTTTGTACTAGATTTCCAAGTCGCCTTCTCCTAACACAGCTATCCACAGGGTAATGCTAGACTTGGTGTAAGCAGGTTGGTGCGCCTGCTGCCAAACAGGCTGGCTTGCTTTGGGAGCCCCCTAGTCAGTCCTCATAGTACAAACACAGTAATCTGTTCCACAAACGAATGCGTAAAGCAAAACCATTAGCCTTCTTCCAGGTACTGGGGCCTTTAGCTCTGGACCCTTCCTAAAAGCAGGCTTAACTGAGTTCCAGTCTGCCTTCTGGCCACAAATTGCTCCTTCCCAATTCCAGCTAGTTCTTTCTCTCTCTCTCTCTCCTTGAGCTTTTGACTTAACTCACAGCTGGGCTTCTACCCCAGGGCTGGCTGCCCTACTTAAAGGGCCAGGCTGCCCTGTTACCCTTGGATACAATCCAGTCCTTAAGGGAAAGCCCATATTCTTGCATTGAATATGAGCTTATTTAATGCTATCTCTGCCCACACTGTTCTGTTTGCAATAACATTTTTCTTACAATTCAGGTATGAGCAACGATTACTACAACAAAGCAAAGCATACACTTCATTTAAATGTGTTCTGCCCTGCATCGGCTCTTTTATGAATGTAACAAGTCACTTCATTAAAGAATTGGGGGTGGGGGGGAAGTGTATGAGAGCAAGAAAGTGCACTCGTGCAAGTGAGTGAGCCTCAGCAGTGAGGGGGATGAGTGCCCCTTCACACCTACAATCATTTGTACCAGTTAAAGTGTGTGAGAACAAAACTACATCTGAATCCCAACTCCCAATCCCATGCTTTAAGCATGGTGCAGGCTTGCCTGTTATTGTCTGACTTGTTTTTATACCACTGATAAAGTGAGCGTGGATAAAACCAAACTAAGCACTTTAAGAACATTTTTATCTCCAGCATTATTCAAATGAGGTCCTGGCTAATTCAGGCTATTTGTCTTGAACTGGTCTTGAATAAACAAAATGCAAAAGGCCTGTGGCTTTAAGAGGCAAGGGCTTCTCTTTCAGTCCTTTAATCCTGTAATTGTACAGCAGACCTAGGTTGAACCAAGAACACTGGAGTAGATACTAGAGGGGAATAACACACCAATCTAATGGTGTCACGTACTGAAACCACATGGAGCATGCTAGCTAGCACTTACCTTGGCTGAACTGGGCTGGTGCTGAACTGTTGTACTGAGAGTCTGCATTTGTGTCCTGGTTCAGATAGGAGTTTCTGAAATGACCTGCATTTACCTTGTGCAATTGTGCCATTTAGTTCTGTGTTCTGTGCGCGTGGACAAGCACTTCAGTCACATGCAAAGGACCATGTTGTGCATAGTTTACCTGCTCTGCCAGCTTCTTCCTCCAGTTATGCTGATGTAGGCTACTTTTTTAAAAACAGGTTTTTGACCAAATTCCTCACTTGATTATGTGGCTGAAATTTTGATCCAAACTCTTCCTGATTGGCACCTGAATAAGGAAGTTACAAAGTGCACATTCCCGCAAGCAAGTTTAATTCCAACCCAAATTATTAGCAAGTTGATGTTGAGCCATGCTCCTGCTGGCTTCTTGTTTCCAGTTGAGGTCATCTAGTCAACATAGACTTCTCGGTCCCAGCAATCCATGGGACAATTTGTGAGGAACTGTCAGTAGAGAGGGACGGGTGATATACCAGACAACTTGGGTAGGCCAAAGAGAAAGCTGAACACTTTCTGGCCTTCCTATCTATCCAAGTCTTTGCTGGAGTGATCTGGCAGAGATCAGAGGACTGGTCTTTCTTCCTTTCACTCTAATACTTATGCCAGGGGTCGTACATCTGTTCATCTTGCAGAAATGGTGGCACCCTGAGCCCACATGATTATTTTCATGACTCTCAGCACCAGGATCATCCCCAGCCAACTCAGACAAGCACGAGGAGCACACCTGCTGTGTGGGGGGGCCCCTGCTCTCATGAATTAAGAGATGCCTCAAACTCTGAAGAAACCCTGGGACTCCTGTTTTGAACCAGTACTAAGATTGGGTAGCCTGTGTGTGTTCTTCCTCCATTTCCCCATACAACTAAATATACTATGCTTTATTCACTAACAAGGTGCTTGAACACTCAGTAAGTGGAATGGACTTTTGTTCGGGCCCCTGATCTGTGTTATTGCTAGAGGCTTTTTTTTTTATATTGGACCATCCACCCTCCTAACTTTTTTTTTTTTTCATGGTTGTGCTTCTGAGAGATACTTGCTACCCTATGTCAACTCCCATGCTGATATTAACAAAGATGAGGGAGAAGTCAGTACTGGCAGAAGAGCCTCCTGTGTGGCGTATGATGCAAGTTACTCCTTGAAAATTTGATCCCGAGGTAGAAGACTTCAGGTTGTCCATGCCTACTGCCACCTCCTCTATGACTGAACTTTAGGATGGCATCTGCCAGAGGATGACTTGCACTGGTGCATATTGGCCTGGTAGAAAACAGTAGAGCAGTTAACTTTGCTCAGAACAAACCAGCTGTGAACCAGAGCAGTGTCCCCTCTTAAGGGCTCCAAAGGGTTGATCCCAAAAGCTGTACTGCAGCATTTTCCAGACTCTTTGGGGTTTATGCTAAACCCTACCCACTGCTTTCCTCGCTGCTGGTTATCTTTGCATCCTGGTGTCATGCCCCCACTACCCAAGTTTTGTGTATGACCCACAGTTTGGGAAATGCTGCTCTCGTGCAAGATGCATTCTGCAGTTGCACTCTTATACTCTGAACGCATCACAGATTGGGTGACAACAGGTTGCTGAAACTCACTGAGAACAGTTTTCTGATCACTTGTGTGCCCACCCTACAGTAATTTAATTTTTAATGGACTGTATGTCCTTAGCCTTCTAGTGTTGTGTGGCATCATGTCAAAAGCCTGGCAAAAGTCAAGTTAGGTGCAGGAAATGTAAGAGATCTCCTTGGTGGAATTCCTACCCCAGAAAACTGGATTGTTTTGACATTAATTTGTTCAGGGCAAATTCATGTTGGCTGCATCTTATCACCTCAGTGCATACATACCGATTGCTTACTAGTGTTTCACCATCTTTCTAGGGATAGGTTAGGCTGACCTAGAGCTCCAAATCCTTCTTTTCCTTATCTTCTCATGCAGATATTGTGTTTGCCCTTCTCCATTCTCTAAGCCCTTTCTGATTCCTCGTGGTGTTTCAGATATGATCACTGATGGTTCAGAGATTGCTTAAACTAGCTCTGTAAGTGCTAAAGGGTAAACTCGCTCAGACCCTAACAGTGTTGAGCACAATAGCTAATTAGAATTGTTCTAAGCATATGCTCATCACCTTTTTTTTGGTGAATTGTTTTGAATGAAATATTTGACATTTGTATTCATTTGTTGCTTGCCCACTGATCACTCTTGGCACTGGTCCTACATTTTCCATCATCTTCTTTCTTCTAGGCAGTGGTAAGTGGCTTGTTTGCCTTCTTGATGTGGCCAGGCTGGGACTGGGAACAGCCCATCTTTTACTTCTTGGGTAGAGCATTTGCTCAGGAAGTGGGAATTGGGTTGTCAGAGCACCTTAGCCATATGTTCACATGCCAAGAGAAGGCTCTAACCAGTGGATCATGGTTAGTCTGGGCTAGGAGCAGTCTCCATTCACTGAAGCTGTTCCCAGATTTCAAACAGAAGGAAAGAAAATGAAAGAGTAAGAATCAGCAGCCCGGGGTGAATGCATGTGGCTGGGTTTAAAGCCCTGGAATCGGATCTGATCCAGGAACCAGTCACTAGATAAAATACATAATATGCATTGGGAACAGGGTTGTGGGGGGGAGAGGGGCAGTATTGAGTAGTGGTTAGGGCATCCTCCTGTGAGTGCTTGGCTTTGAACCTCTTTGGGCTGAGGATGATCTGGGCCACAGGGCTCCCACTTCCTGGGCCAGTACTCAAATCGCAGTCCACTTGTAAAGGGTGTGCAGCACCACTCAAGAGGAGCCGTCTTTCTGAAGTCAAGTGGCCACAGTTGCTGTGCTTGGCTGAGTTGAGCAATGGCAGAATGCATTGAAGCATAGTTAAATATGCCCAAAGGATTGGGCCATGCATGGGACTGGGATGTCACGTGTGTGAATCCCAACTGCAGTTTGGCAGCAGACATGCAGGACATGTACAGTAACAAAACTGTAGACTCCAAGGGAACTTTCCACAGTAAAATTGCAGGGTTTATGGCTGCTTGGACCCGTGGGCCATTCATTTGGGTGGAGATGCCTACATTCCAGCTAAGTTTCATTTCAGGTGCCGAGTTCATTCCCCAGTGCTTCCATTCTCCCCAACATTTGTTTCTAATCTTATATCTGTATGTAGCTATCAAGAATCTCCACGCGCACACATGTCATTCTTGAATGGTGAAATGGCTTCCTAGAAAAGACACCCCTATAATTTTACCAACAGTTAATGCCAAAAAGTGAAAGTAAACCCCACAACTTAATGTCCCAGAAGATTACATCTTTGCACTTGCATCCAAGACCATGTGGAGTTGTACAAGACACTCAGCCTTATTTGTCCTGTAGACATCCTTGACTTGGTCGTGTGCAAACAAGTCAACCCAGAGAGCCCTTGAAATCTAAAGGTGCGATGGCAGGCGTGACTGTCCAATACCTTTTGCACTTTAAGTGAAGAGGTTCCCTCCCTCCCCTAAAAGATGGCAGGTTCCTTGAACACAGATTCTCCTCCCAGCTGCTTTTAAAGCATCTTCAGAGCCAATCTGTATGGCGCTAGGCAAAAACTTAGGATTCAGTAAAAAATTACCAAATTGAAATGGGCAATAGCCTCCACGGCTAGAATTTTCTCTCATCCTTCACATTAAAACAATTCTGGATAGGGAGGAAAAGAATCTGCTCATTAAAGCTCAAAGTCCTTTCCACAAAGCATTCCTGTAGCAAAGTCTCCCCTGCCCATGCTAGGAAGGGAAAAAATGTTTGGCTGCATTCAGCTCAAGATATGAGATGCCAGCCAAACACTTGGCTCTTTCAATTCTATTTATAACTATAATTTCTTCCTTCCCCCAAATAGTTTTACTCTTTCATTAATAAGTTGTCATTTCAAGTTTTAAACTAGAGCTGTCCTTATTAATTTTAAAATGCTTAATTGTCCTTTTTAAAGTAGGAGGAGTTTATATTATCCTCCCCACCCCTACCCCCCTTTTTTTTCCCCCCTCTTTTCTACTTTCCAGTTCAAAGTAGCTGAAGAGATTCTGGCTCAATCTTTCCAAAACAAATGCCAGAGAGAAACGAAGCCAGAAAACCAGCCCAAGAAGAAGGTGAATCATTTCAGCATCTGAAATATGTGGAAAACAGGGCTATAATGGAAACAGGTTTTGTAACCTTCGTTATACTTGGCATGACCAAACCTATTGCAACAAAATTTCTCCCATTTTTTCTGAAGCTTTACTCCTAATTTAAGGAATACAGAAAAGCCTTTTCAAAGACGCCGATGATTTTAGAGCACAGTTATTCATAAATAACAATCGCTGCTTACAGGACATATTACCTCAAAGCCCTTCATCTCCACTCTATCCGAGCAACTTTAGTATCGAAAAATTTCTGTTGAGCTAGCTTGGAATGCAGGGATGTAACTCGTATTCCTATTTAAAAGGGAAAATGGAGACTGGTGTCTGCCAGAGTTGGAAATTGAACTCTTCCTGCATCCCAGCCACTATCCTGCATGACTGATCTACCTTTTCATGGGAAATTGAATACTTCAGCTGACCCCTGCAAAGAGAAGCTATTTGAGGAAGGGAACAAGCGGTGGTGAAACTGTAGTTTTCAGTGAAAACTACACTTTTCCAAATCTAAGCATATATTTGTTTTAACCACACAGAGCTAAGCCCATAGCTCTGATAGTTCACTTTGGACTTGCTTCTAAAAAGCAATTTGAACCAGGGTGGTATCTTTGGAGCATGATGAACCGTTCCCAGAAGCCGGCTGTGCTTGTCCCTTGAGTAGCACACTGTGGAAGCAGGCTGCATCCTGCGCTATGCTTGCTTGAACCAACAGCTTCTGGCTTCAATTTGCAGGCTCCTCTTAAGTGTGCGGAAAGCGGGGGGGGACCTCTTTCCCTATCCTGCTCCTCTACCTTGCCATAAGACAGAAGCCAGCACTGGAAAATGTCACCCAGTGCTTTTAAATAAGCAACTGAAATTGGCACTAGCCTGGAAATATTTATGCAACCATTTACTTTACTTGTATAATTCACCCATTCTGGCAGGAACATACTTCAGGTGACGAGATTGATGTCTTGTATCATGGGTGCCAGGACCTCACTGCTTTACTCCCTCCCATCAGATGCCATTTATCAAGCCAGCAGTAAATTTGAATGTCTGAGAATGTATCCACACCACGCATCAAAACCAACTTCAGATTATCCTGAGAGATTTCAGTCGTGCACTGATTAGAAAAGTGTGCTGATGGTAAATAAAATGGGGGGATGGAACCACTTATAGACCAGCCTCTGGAAAGGTAATCTGTTTTGAAGAAAGAGGGCAGGGTCATATAGGTGAATAAGGGCTACCTTTAGAGCCAGTCCTAAAGCAATTATTTTTAGCCACAGGTGGTTTTAAACAGGGTAGGATTTGCATAATGCTTTAATCCAGGGGTGGGCAAGATGCAGCCCGCCAGGCCATTCTATCTGGCCTGCAGGGTCCCTAAAAAATTTAGAAAATATTTATCTGCTCCTGGCTGCCTGTCACGTGGCCTGCGATGGCTTGCCAAAACTCAGTAGGCAGCCCTCCACCTAAAATAGTTGCTTACCCCTGCTTTAATCAGTGGGTTTCAGTACTCTGCAAAAGGAATAACATTGCTTTTGTCCCCTTTCTGGTGTCAGGGCTTAGAGGCAGAGGACACTATCCACACACTATCCACACCTGATTTTTAGCTAATGACTTAACTATCCATTAACATCTTTATGCCATAGCAGGTTGACTTGCCCCTCCAGGATTTATTTAGTTGAAAGCTCTTTGGTCTGCCTTATTGTAAACTGTATCTACCTTTAATATTTGCAATGAAACCAGGATGCCTAGAGAGATGGCAGCCTTGGCTTTTCCCAGAGTCATGCCACAAGCAGAAAACAGATGAGACTGGAACCTCAGTCTTCTCACTCCCAGCTTGGTGTTGTGTTCACTGCCAGCAACTGTTAGTCAGTCCCAGGTATATACATTGAGAAAGAAAGAGAGAGGAGATCTGGAAGAGCAAACATTTAGTTGCTTCTCATCGATACTGGAACAGGAGTACATGAATGCAAGATCTTACAGTCATTGCCATTAGGCAATGTCTTTCTATTACGATTATCTCACTGTAACTCATTAGTAGTCATTCTCTTAAATGTTGAAAAAAGTTTGCCTCCCAGGAGGTGGGTGTGTGAAAAGAGCTTGCTCATTGCAGTTCAGCTGCTCATAGAAGCATTATCTGGATCAAGTTAACAGAGAACAATGTGAATCATAGTCTCAGACGGGATGATCCTTAAAGTCATTTACCATTTCCCTACTAGTGCAGGACTGTTCTGTCCTAGATAAAACAGCTGACGCAGGAGTTTACCGTTCGGGAACCATTTCCTTCTATTTATTCAGGAAGCCCTTCTCATTTAAAAAAAATAACAACTCACCCTGTCTGTGAACAACCTGTAGATATTTTTAGATGACTTTTTGTATCAACTCCTGTTTATCAATCTGGTAGCTCAACATGATGCGATGATCAGAACAACTTTATATTTGGCTAGCCAGCTTGAGAGACCATATGCTGGCAAGTGCTTGGCACTTCTGAAAATCAGGCACCTCCAGGCTGCCTCTGCCTTGGCACTCAAAAATCACTAATCACTTGTGAAAACATTAGGCCTATGCTCACTTTCAATATCTGAATTATGGTCTCTTAACCAATTCTCAGTGAGCACAAACATTACCCAGCTTGCCAGCATGAGCAAGTGAGATTTTTTTTTTTTTTTTTTTTGGTAGCGTGCGCTGCTAAAATTCAGCCTTCCGGCATCTGGGATTTCAGCCTGGCTATCAACAAGCAAATTCCCTAGTCCAGGCTACTACTGTTTAACCCATGTTTTAACCCATTCTGCTTTATACTCCTGACTTTCTTTTCAGTATGCTGTAGTTATTTAATGACACTCTCCTTGCCTTCTTTCACACTTCATAAGGGATGGACATTTCTGATGGTGCCTCTTAGGATTGTTCTTTTCTTGGAAACAGATATTGTATTTGCTTTGGATATTTTGTAGTTTTTGTCGAATCTTGAACAGCTTTTCACTCCAAGGCACTCTTCTCTCCTTTACTGTAGGATGACGAGAGCCTGAAATATTTAACTCATGAGGAAAAGGATGTTCTCATGTTTTTTGAGGAAACCATTGATTCCTTGGAAGATGACTTTGAGGACCAGGTCCTGCATGACAGTGGCATCCACTGTCACTCCCCAAGGTCAACAGAAGAAAATGCATCCAGCCATTCGGAGACAGAAGATATCATTGACTTAGTGCAATCGACCCCTGAGAGCAGTGATCATGAAGATTCTTCTAACAAAGATGCCCCATCAGGTAAAGAAGGGTAGCTGTTAGGGCACGTCCACTGAAGTAGATCTTACTGCTCAGGGTGCTGTGGTGTGAACTCCTGCACAGACATGGCTCTCGTTCTGACACTTATAAACACCCTTATGGCATAAAACTAGAAGCTTTATGTACCTTGCCATGGTGTGTGTGTGTGTGGGGGGGGGGGGGTATTCACCCTAAAAGCTCAGCTGTTCACTGTTACTACATTGTGCTGCATTCAGTAGTTCATGTGATGCTGAAGTATGCAGCTAAGTTTGCTACCTGCTTCCCCACCTGACTACAAAAAGGAGCATCATAAAGCTCTCCCACTGGGTAATAGCTGTGGAGGTAGATAGTAATAGCTGTAACAAGTGTGCATGCACTAGTTATTTCTATATCCACTCCCCCCCACTTTTGTGGACAGTCATTTGTTACTCTGGTAGTGATACCTCTGCTGGGGGTCTAGTAGTATGTGGCTACACCAAGCAGACCGTGTGTTTTTGGTCCCCTAGATCCCTATCCACAACCAGTTTCCCCAGACTTTTGCCCATTAGGAAGCATGCTGCTATGTTTTAAACTTGATGCAGTCCTTTTCTCTGCCCCTAATAACCATGAGTGGTTGGTAATAGGAAGAGGAGAAAGCTTCCTGCATACTAGATATCTAATGGATGTGAACTCGCTGGATTGACAGAAGGAAAGTTTGTCATCATAAACCCAAATAATAATTGGCACTATAGAAATACTATCCTGGATGGGTGGGTGGGGGAATAGAAAGACACTGGTAGCTTAATTAGGCTCTTCAGGCAAAAAGCTGAGGTTCCAGCATATTCATTTGAAAAGCTGGGGTAATGGGATATGTATGAGGCCAGTCCTAGTAAAGGAAGGTATTGCATTCAGCTGTGTAAGAGCTCAACGAGATGTGTGTTGGGTTTGTTTGTTTTTCAGTGTCGGGGGCTGCTGGGAGAACCGATAGCCCTAAGCCAGAGGACAACAAGCAGCCTGAGAGGACACCACCTCCTGATGATGCACCAGTTCTTCCTTTGGCACCTCCATTGAACCCAGAGAGGTTTCCTCCTCCTCCTGTTGTGCAGCATCCTAAGCTGCTTCGCTCAGTCCCCACTCCACTCATCCTGGCTCAGAAAATATCTGAGAAGCAGATGGAGAACAGGGCACGTGCCCCTGGTTCTCCCAAGGAGGTGACGCCCGTGGAGAAGAAGAAAGTTCCAATGCAAAATGGAGATTATTTCCCAGCCATCAAGCACCCTCTGCAACCTGCACCTAAACCCCACAGGTTTCCAAGCAACATCAACATAACCAACATAAGCAGCAAAGAATTTAGCCAAACCATCTCTAAGGCAGCAGTCAACGTGCAGGAGCGCAGAGCACAGGTACTGGCCAACATCAATGGAGGAGCCTTTTGGGCTGCTGAAATAGAGGAGAGGATGCAAAAGAACGATCTCTTGGGTCGCAACAGAAGCTCCTCCTTGAAAGATCTGACTTCTGAACAAACACGATACGAGGCTCTGATGAAACTAGGCCTGGCAAAGGAAAGGCCAAGTCATATCCAGGCAGATCGTGCTCCAAGCACTCAGAAACTTAGTGACATGCGATCCAAACAGGCAGGGACTGTTCTGAATGGATATCAAAATATCCATGAGATCTTAACAAGTGAACCGAGCCCTTTCCTTCCTGCAGGCAAAACAGTGACGATCAAACCACCCGCCACCATTGTCAGTACCAAGGGCACTCAGCAAAACATTGCAAGGAGTTTTAACGAAGACAGGCAGGCTGACTTGACCCTAGACATCAGGAGGAGGTCAGGCTCACTCCCTAGACCCTCAGGATTTCGGCCCCAAGGAATAACAGTACAGTTTTCTGGCCGTGGCTCAACGGAAGAAGCCAGGAAAGAGGCTCTTCGAAAACTAGGACTGCTAAAAGAGACTCTGTAATTTATGGAAGGAGCTGTCCTGACAGCTGGGAGGCAAAGAAGGTGACTGGCTTGGCTTGTGCTCGAATAATCCAGCAAAATTGCATTTTCTAGACAGAGGGGATTGAAGAGCAGTTTTGTGCTCCTGCAAGCCAAGGAGGTACTGAATGCTGTGCAACCACAGGTCTGTCGGCCGTATCCGAAGTGGCACTGCTCAGTCAGCAGCGGGGTTTGAATGCTGCATCCTATTCAGTTACTCATCTGTTCTTCAGTGTGGTTTGAAGGCACTGTTTAAAACAGTACTGGACTACACCAGAGGGCATTGCATTAATGAAGTGTACTGTGCAGTATTTTGGTTTTTTTATTTGTACATAACTCGCAAATCCAGTGGAGGAACTTCCTCATGCTCTACCTTTCTGAAGCCAAAAAACCCTACAGATCTCCGTCTAGACATTGAGAGGTCACATACCTTTAAAGCTGAAGTCTTTGACTTATATTACAAGCTTTTATCACTGCCCCTCACCTTCCCCACCCCTCGCTTAGCTTTATTACCCAGCTCCAGGAAGGACAGGAACTACTTCCTGTCCTAAGTCACTTGAAACGGGTGAAGAGAGAGTGGTTTTCCCCTTTGGCCTTCATGTAGGCACAGAGGCCCAAGATGAGAGTAGGTGACTGCATTGTTCTGCCACTAAATTTGAATGTTGCCCCTCTTCCTCAGTAATTGCTTCTTGGGTGGCTACCGATCTACTCATCTGGTCTTCTGAGCCCCTGGAAGACCGTGTGTGTCAGTATTGCACTGACAGCCAAAGCGTCTAGTGACAATCAGTCAACTGCTTTCATTTGAGCTGTGAAATGCTAGCAGAGAAGCCATAGGTACAAGCTAACTTCATATCAAACGCAGGAGGCTTGCCTTTTTTAAACAAGAATTCAGTGGAGAAAACTTGCCCTGAAACAATAGCTGGACTCCACTAAGCAGCCCTGGCTCAGTCCTATTCATCTGATTAGCTGATTACTGTTTTGCTTTGTGGTGTGTTTTGTGTTTCCGACTTGAGGGAAAATCCAGCAGAGGTGCAGCTTGAAATTTGGGCTCCATGACCAGTGTGGGTGGGAAGGACCAAGGAGAGAAGCAAGTGCTTGCCTCCCCGCGCAGGAGCTGCAGCAATTTTGGTGGCACCGCAGTGCACGTTCCTCAAACAAGGACTGCCGCAGTGGCGCAGGCTCCCTGGGAGCTCTCATTCTGGTGCCCCCTCTGAATCGGTGCCCTTCTCTGCCACTAACAAGTTATGTCACTGAAGATCCAGTCATTCCCAAAGTTATAGGGAAACCCTTCTTTGAAGCACCTAGCCAGCTAGTTCATCATAAAAGATAACCCAAATCCTCGCATTTCAAACAGAATGACCAGCCCAGCAAGACTTCCAAAACAATCTGCATTGGCGTCTTCTTTCTGGGCTCAGTCGGCAGACTTTACAGGGAGTCTGCAAATATTTAAGCATAGTTTTGGAAGGTGTTTATAGTCTGTACACACAAGAGCCAAGCTGCTCTTCCTCTCTGTGTGCATCCCCAAATGCTAAGGACAGAAGCCAGTTTAGAATCAAATGCCAAAATCTCAGTCCATTAAACTCTTGGTCTTAAATTTACATAACTGGAGGCCTAAAATATCTCACTTTTTCCGTAAGTTCACTCTCTTGCATCCTTTGAAAGCTTAAGCAATTTCTCCTCCTTCCGTGGTTGTTTTTTTTTTTTTTCTTTTCTTTTTTTTGAATGACTAAATTATAAATCTTGGAAAATAGGAGGGAGTAGTTACAATAGAAACTGGCACGCCTTCTATTATAGGAGCTCTGACACAACTGTGATAAACATGTTTATGTATTTCCTGTGATAGAAAGTGTTGCTTAAAATGCACCGTGTAGACTTTCATAAATGAAGCTATTGTGAAGGAAAATCTTTTTTTCATAATTGTCAGCCTGCCTCATAAGTTAAAGTAATTTTAAAAAATATTTAATCTGCCTGCTTTTATTTGTTTGGTTGGTTGTTTTTAAATGATTGCATTGCCTATAGACTCAGGCTGCTTTTCTTATTTAACGGAGAGATTCCTTTCAGACGTCATATTTTCACTCAAAAAGGATAAATGATCGCATCCTTGGATGTAACAGATATGCTGTAGGCAAGTGTTCAGTAATTTAAAATAAAAAATGTGACCATTCCTCAGGCTAGCAAAGTCCCCAAGTATGTGTGCCCCGTTTAAATATGTGAGTCATCCCACTGAAGTCAATGCGACTACCTGCATGTTGAACGTTAAACACGTATTTACAATCTTTGCTAGAGCTGAGCCCGGGTCCCACTTCAGGAGAACACTTATGCACGTGCTTGTGGCTTTTGAACTGCACGCTTAAGGGCTCTTCTGAATTCGGCGAAGCAAAAGTACCATATTGCTAATGTGTCATAAGTGTTCGAACGGTGAAGGCGAGTTATTTTCCTCTAAGTGAAACAAACATGAGTGTTCACAGCTTTCTGTACATTGAACTTCTCAATTTTATTAAAGGAACATTAAATACAAATGCAGACTCCTGTGGACCTATAGTCACATGTGATCCATTATCTCAACAGTAGCAAACATTGATCCATGTGGTGGTTTGGGATTTTTTTTTTTTTTTTTTTTTTTAATTTACAACTGAGATGGTTTAGAGAAAAAGTAACTTGGGATGGACTTGATTTCAGTACCTTTACACACCATTGAAGGATGAAGTTGGTGTGTAATACAAAAGTTGTATAGTTTTTGAGTATTAGCTGAATTATATGCCCCATTTTTTATTTCCTGTTGAATCTTCAGTTGGTAGATTTGCATTTAGACACGCCAAACTGAAGATCCAGCACAAAGTATTTATTGTGGTTCACCCACCTCCCAGCTGTCCCACTTGGAAGAACTTTCCACTGTGCCTGAAACTGTAGCAAGTAAAGCCATGTACTATGTGAATTTAGAGTATAGCTGCTAATAAATAACCTGTATATAAATGTTAGCTGTATGTTGTATATCATGCAACCGTGTATGTAAATGTTGTGATTTTTGTTTTAAAGTGGAAATTTTATCTTGCACAAATCTAATTAAATTAACTAGGATAAAATCCAATGACAGAGTTGATGGAAAGTGGAATTTCTTCCTTTTCCCTTTATCCCTCTGATTAGCTGTGGTCAGCTGTCAGATCCTTTTGAAAACATGAATTAACTCTTCTCGGTCTGATGCCTGGTCTCTGGTGCTCACAGATCCACACCAAAACCAACAATCCTGTCTGGCAGAAATGTAGCACTACCATCCTAAGAGATGTTTGTATCTTTGCCTTTGTGTTATAAAGAAACTTAAACAGCAGCCCTTAGGTACAGCCCAGCCCCTTTGTTATTAAACCGGCAGAAGCAATGTCCTTTCCCCCCACTTCACTCAGGTGCACACCTGCATGAAGAGGCTGAGTGCGATGCCATGTGTGAGCACAGAGGGGCAGTTAGCCCCAGCTAGGTTTCTTTCTTCCAACATGAATATTGGAAGGCAGGGTACATTTGAACCTTATGGACTAAATACATCAGAGATGTATAGCATAAGCTTTTGTGAACCTGATCTGATCACAGCATCTGATGAAGCAACCTGGGGCTCATGAAAGCTTATGCTACACATCTCTGATTTAATTAGGGTAGACTTGCACTTTACAGACTACCTGCTGCCTGACTTCAGACTCACACAGCCAACTCTCTCTCTTCCTAAAGAGGGAAGTTGTCAACTACTATTAATGTCTCCAGACCTAGAAGAACCTGCTTGTTCCAGTTTGGAGTGTTGAAATTTCCTACTCCTTGATTTGTCCGTATCCTTAGTGATTGTCTCAGGCACTTCAACCTGCGGTGGCCAATGGGCCTGAGTAGTAACTGCAGTAGCTCCCATGAAAGCTATGACAACTGCAAGTTTACAGCACTGTTGAGAGCAACTGCATTTCTGTCTTTTAATTACCATATTTTCTCACATACCTTTTTCAAAAATGTAGCTGCTGGAAGTTGGGTGTGCAAGGAAATAAGGTAATAATTTTTGCAAAGGGAGGGGAGAAAGGAAGGAAAAGTAACAGTTTTGCATGTGGGGTAGTGTTGCACGTAGGGCTCCTTGGGTGCTGCTAACTAGATGCTCTCTGTCCTGCCTCCCCTGGCAGCTGCAGAAGTTGCTGCTAGTAGCAGTATTTTCAAGGAAAGGTCTTCTTTTTCTTTATTCTGCCTTTCAAAACAAGGTATATCTTATTTGTGGGGACATATTGTAAGTGAGAAAATATAGTACTTCATGCTTTTGTGATGCAATTGCCTAGTGAAAGAGCAGGCCATGCTCGGAGTGGCTTAGTGTTAACAAAGGGTCTGATTCTCACTTACTATATCAGTGTCTAAACACACATTTGGCACTGGTATAATCACTTTGAAACATGCCTTACTCTAAAACCCTACTGCTACAACCTATACACACACACATACACACACACACTGGTATATGTCCATCAAAACTGCTTATTCTTCTGGCCATACTGAAATGTCTGTATGAAGATGAGCATCTTCATCCTGATCCCAGCGTGGCTGCAGTCCAGGGTAGGGGCTGTACTGATACGGTAGGAGTACTGGGCTCAGTCTGCACACCAACTGGAAACCCACTTGCCACCTTTCTCTTCCTGTTGATGAAATCTGCCCCAGTAGATTAACAACTTTGTTCAGTTCTGTGGTTTGTTTTTGCCAGGCTGGGGGTGTTCATGGCTTTTGGGTTTTGTGGGTTTCTTGTATCTGATGTTGCAGGAAGGAAGAATAAAGTCTTTCACGGCTGCATCTCAAAGCAAACTGCACATAACGGCTGAGCCAGTTTCTTAGGGATCCAGTTACTGACAACGTACTAGCGTGGGCGTTATTTTTCACATTGTTCTGGTACTGTATGACCCGTCTGAATAAATTTCTCCTCTCCATATGGTTTATTTTTGCCCTAAACTACTTGAAATCAGAACTTCTCATTTGAATTTGGAATGGTTTCCAGGCTCGGAGGTCAGCGTCAGCATGCCCCTTACCATACTCTCGCTTTCCTTGCATACTACTTCATGTCATGGGGCTAGTGAGGCAGCGCTGGCTGCAGCTCACCTCTGTGTGGATACTTCAAACCTGATTGTTTTTTGCCCGCAGGTGATGTGACAATATCCTCATAGCCTGAAATATGCAAAGTCTATGGCAGGGAGAGGAAAAACCTCACCAGCCCGCGTTGTGTTTTTGCCATACCCTGTCCACACTTCCCCAAGAGAGAGAGAACTTAACAGATCTTACCTGCTTCTTCCTACAAAATCGGTAGTCAAGCAACTGGAAAAATGGAAGAGTTTGCAGTCACGATGTGTTACAGTCCCCTGGACATTCAAGTAGATCTATGGACCTCCTGAGGAGGCTTGGCAACCTTTACTTAACTTGATTATGGAGAGAGAAAACAGAAGGATGCTCTGCCTGTGTGACCAGCTATTTTTCCTGCAACAGAAATACTTAAAAAGAGCGGAAAAAAAAAAAAAAAAAAAAGGCACCTCAGCTGATGGCTTACTCCTCCCGAAGGCCCATGGATATGCATTCATTTATAGCAGCCAAGAACCTAGCCCTGTATCCACTGATGCAGTCTTGACCAGAGGTGGACAACTCTCTGGGCTGGAGGGCCACTAAGGAGTTTTGGTGAGCTGTTGTGGGCTGGGCGTAGGGAGGAACGGACCCAACCCCATCCACCCCTACCCCCACTGCGTAGGGGCACTGGACAGAGTAGGCAGGCAGGGTCTCCATGGTCTCCAAAACTAGTTGCTGCCCAGCATCCCCAGCAGATGGACCAGGATGCCCAGGCAGCAGGGCAGGGTCTGGCAGCAATGGTGGAGATGCTGGTAGTGGCAGCCAGGCGGAGTGAACCACCGCTGTGGGGACTGCTGGGAAGCCAAGTCTGGTCACCATGCTGTGCACTTGGGGGTGGCGGGACTGGTCACGTGCCAGGGCCTGGCCTGGCCTGCCCCTCCTGATCTTGACTTTCCAGATCCTGTAAATGGCATCTTGTTTATAGTAGCATGATCCAGCTTTGAAGTACCTCCTCCCTAATCTTTAATCCAACACGCTCTCTATACCCTCGTAGTAAAAATCAGAGGAACAAAGGCTTTATTTGCATTTCATGCTGAAGCTCTTATCTTCCCATAAAGTGCACAGTAGCAGCAGGTTGTAAAGGCAGTATCTTACTCTCAGAGTTATGCCTTTGACTTCAGCAAGAGCTGGATTTAATGTATATCAATAATTAGATAAAAATACAAATGTGCCTAGAGCTGGGAAAAATTAGGCTCCTAAAAAGCCAACCAAAGGCTGTTCCATAATTAATCTATGCAGATTAACATCTCAGGCAATGGGGTTTGCCTTTGTATTGTGAGTTTAGTCTATTCAACAAAGCCTTTTAAACATGGAGACCACAAACCTACTCTGCAGGCAAAATGCAGCATCTCAAAACATGCGACTCAATGTCTCATACATGCTGTCTGATTGCACTCAGGATTCATCAGAATTCCTCAAAATGTTTTATTCCCTGTGTTTTTATGGTGATTGACAAGTTATGTTGTTAAGAGCTGTAGGCTACAGAAACAAATATGCAGCCAAATCTCAAATTCTGAGAGAGAGGCAGACAGGAGGCTGCTCTACAACTAGTTTTATCCTCTCTAGTTTGGTCCTGCACTGAGCTGTCTATGGAGCCCCAGTAATTTGAAAAAAAATATGTACTAAGTAGGGCTTGCCCGTACACAACTCACTCTGAGATCAGGGACCAGAAAGCGTTTTCAAGAGTGTCACACAAATCTGCAGATAGCTGCCCGAGATGTTTTCCAGCTTCACTCGAACCGTGTAAAACAGGAAAGAGATAATCTTCAACAGCCTACGCAGTGAAAACACCTACAGTCGTTATCACTGGTAATGGTACAGGCCAGATAAGTCATGTTGCTTAGGTAGCAAGCCAAACCTCTTCCCATACAATGAGAGTTTCCCAGAACCATGAGCTGGAAGGACTGAGCCTGACATGTGAGAGATATTTTAGACCCAGCAAACCAGGCTGGTTCTCCCTCATTGCTGGAGCTACAAGCTGCCTGGTTCAAGCTTGCAGTGCAACTACAGGCATAGACAGAAGGAAGTGCAGCTCCCTGAATTAAACTCATGGCACTTCACAGAAAGTGCCACGAATGAGACCAATCCTCCCAACCCAACAGACGTTCGCTGTTGTGTCAGGAGAGTGGGGGATCCATCTCCAATCTGGAGCCGATGCAAGGGGAGAGGCTGCATCTCTGCAGCTTCTTCCCCTAGCTCCCCTCCCTTCCCAGCACCGTCTCAGGATGAGAGGGGAGAAGGCAGGTTAGGGAGGTCAGTTCTGGGGTTTCCCCAGTCTGCGCTGGAGTGGAGGTGTGGGTGGATTGGAGCCCCCCACCCAGGGCAACCCCTGAATGAGCTCCCTCACTTCCCTTCCCTTCCCTCCCCTCCTTCCCATTCTGAAAACGGCACCAGGAGCAGGACTGGGCTGTGTCAATCCAGTCCCAGTGCATGCAGACACACCGTGGAGCACGTTCATCTGAACTCTCATGTAACGAGGGTTCAGATTGTTGCGGGATTCAGCCCCTTTAAAGCACCCTGCAGCCATGCACTAGTATTAGGTCCTGGCTGGAGAGTGCTTTCAGGGCCAGATCGGGCAAAAATTGGCACTTCTGTCTGCGCCTCTGATGAAGTGCTTCACAACTGAGCTCACTGAGGTGGAAATTGCAGAATGCATTCCTTGGCTGCCTCTTTAAAGTCATAATTATTATTGGCAAGCAGCGAGCCAAGGTATCATGGAAAGTACACCACCCCAAAACAAACAGAGCAGCAAGCTGCAGAACTGCTTTTGCAGCTTTACTCATGGTCTGTACTTCAGAGACATCTGCAAAACAAAGCTGCGCGCTTCAAAATCTTTCAGTGTATTTCTTGCCATGGCAGCACCCACAGCTTGAAAAAATACCTTGCGTTCCCCTTGGCTTATACACTAGCTCCAGATAGTGGCCTGGAGATACACTTCATGCAGCAATCATACCATAAGTATAGTTTAAGAGGGCATATGAAATCACGGACCCAGTTTAGAGTGGAGTCTCAAGTCTGTGCATGTAACTTCAGTCTCCTTGGCCCAAATGTGCGTGATGCCAATTAAATTCACTCTCGGTTACCAATGTCACTAGTCTAGATGCAGAGTCTAAGGCATTGTCTGGGGTGTACCTGTACCCTTCGCATAGATGCCATTTACAGTAGTCCAATACTACTAACTCTGGTTCAGTTTACCCCCGTTTAAAACCATACACGCCGATACACCTATAAACCTTGCCTATAGTAGCAGGTCACAATAGGGCAGCTGCACTACTGGTACACACTGGGTTTTAGCAAGGCTTTGGAAAGGTACAGGTATAAGTCGATGCAGCACACGCAGAAGAATAAGATCTGATAGCGAGCGTTAAAACAGCCAGTATTGTAAGGCAGGGGTGGGGCTGACCTGTGGGTCTTCTCACTGGCCGGACAACTCGCTTCTGGATCCAGCCCATAAGGCTTCTTGCTGCAGCTCCCAGAATTTCTATGCCGACATGGACAGCACCCAGGGGACCGCTGCTGATCCTCTCTCCCGTGCCACTGGATTTCTGGTGCCCAAGTGCCATTTGGTGTGCAAATTAGTGATGGGGAAGCAAGGAGGATACAATTAACCCCTATATAGTAGCTATGCTGACACAGGGTGCTGGCAACCACTGCAAACTGGATCCAGAAGTCAGAGCTGGCCCATCCCATACTGCAAGACCTGCAGCTGCAGGGGGGGCCCCAGCTAAGGGGGCTCCCTGCATCCAGCTGCTCACCAGCCCCCACCCCCTGCCGCTGCCCGCTTCACGTCCGGCTGCTCACTGCCACCGGCTTCTTCGGCCGCTAGCCACCCCACCCCCCCGCCACCGATGTTTTCAGAGCAGGTGGCCCCCAAAAATTGTGGGCCAGCCCTGCCAGAGGTTAGTCATCTGGACCACATAAAGCCCCAAAGTCCAGCAGCTCACTGGAGTTTGACACCCTGCTCTAACCCCCACCTTCTCAGCATTTCACTTGCATCAGCTTGAACTCAGTAGGTTACTCTAATTTGGCGGCTTTTTACACTCAGTTTTGGTGAATGCAGCTCTACCAGCACAGCTTCTCCCCATGCACTCTTGCAAAGAAGCTAGACTAATACAAGCACCTTGATGCTAATAAACCACGTCCACATCAGCGTCTGTGCTGAGCAAGTTAACTGTTCTGGTGAAGGGATAATCTAAAATCAGGGTACAAGCCAACAAGGAGCCTAAAGTGAGTCCACATGACTCATCCTCCTGCATCCCTGGTGAATTCGGCCCTCTCTTGTTCAATTCTCTGAACAATCATTTCCTTCATGCTGCTTAGTCACCATTGAGCGTGATCCATTTTGGGTCTGTCTTTCCATCGAAGGACTCTTGGGCTGTGGCCTCCCAGACTGAACACACCCATTTCTTTCACACGCTTTCCCTGTTCAAAGCATTTCTCAGAACTTGGCTCTCCTCTGCCAGCTCGCGGCGACTCCTCCCAATTTAGGAAGTGCCTTCCCGAAGGAGCAGCTGGCGTGCCCCAGACTAACACTGGCTGAATTGTCAGGCATGTTCTCCTTACCTCCAGGGAACAAGAAAGAGAGGTTATTTTTGCTAAGAGGCTCAGCAGCGACTTCCTAGCTGTCAGACTTTCCATCAGGTCACGGCTACTTCTAGCAATCTGCTACCTACAAAATGAAAAGAAACACAGAGCAGCCAGTGGTAGCTGAGGATTTAATTAAAGGTTGGTGGGTTATAAAGAGGAGCCAGCTTCACTATCTTGGTCCTTCTCTGCTGTGCATGTGCCTCTCTCAAGGCACATCTGCATTTTGAAGCTCCACTATAGCGAATGGCTTGTGCTGAAATGACATGCGAACAGCTAAGATGCATCGTTCGCAGAGGCCAGGCAGTGACGGATTCAGTGGGAATTCAGTGCCAAGTCAGCAATGGTACGTTAAAAAACAACCCAGTCACCAAGGACCAGTGCCTCCCATTTCAAATCAATTCTCCCTGCAGCAGGAACAGGTGATACTTGTTCACTGCACAGGAGATGAGAGGCTAACTCCCACGCGCAGCAGTATCGGTCTCCGCACGCCTGAGAAAGTATTCACTGTCAGTACCCCTTAGTAGAGATGCATCCCATTTGAAAGTAAATGTTGAGGACATCCAGTTTCTTCTCTGGGTGCACATCAAGAAGAGCATCAATCAGCACCCCAGTAAAATAATATTTTAAAGCAACATGTTTGCGCTGGAGTTGGGAAGATTCATCTCTACCTGACACGTCTGCTTTAATTGACAAGCGCCACTTTCTGCCAATGCAGGCAGAGAGCAGGCCCAAGTCGCTGAATGCTGCAACTTGAACTTGCAGCTCAAATCCTGATGAGCGGGAAGCTTGCCAAACCACAGTTTGCTGGGTTTTCGTTCAATGCTCTCCACGCTGTGCCCTCCCCACCTTTTCACTCCCAGGCTCTTCGCCTGTGGTGGCCACACACTGCACAATACCCACAACAGTGTCTCTGTTGTTCCCAGTTTTACCCGTTCGTTCACCAAAGTATTTGCGATTACCCCCAGCACAGCACTTTGTCCTCCCCTGGCAAGATCCTAATATACAAAGGTGACCTTCAAAATGTGCCACCCAGACAGCAGTATTGAGCCAAAGGATAGAGGAATGAAATAATAATATGGAACTTAAGAGGGGAGATAAGACGGGGTCAGGTCACCGAGTGCAGCCGAACAGTGCGTTTCACCCAGTACAATAGGAGTGTGATCCAGTAAAGAGGCCCCTCGCATGGGAATCAAAAGGCCTCTTTCTTTTTGCAGCTGTGCCATTGACTAGCTCCGCAGGCTCAGACAAGACCGTCTCCTTATCTCTGGATTTCCTTATCTGTGAAAGGGGGATAAAGCATAAGATCTGCAAATAGAAAACATCAGCTAAAATGAGATGGTGAGGCTGGAGAGGGAGACACCACAGCATGAAGTTGCAACTAAGCACAGAGATTTTGTACCCCTGGGATCAAGCCAACGCCAGAAACCCAACAGAAATGGAGCGGCGTGGAAGGATGATCTGCTGGTCACAGTTGGGATCCAGGAGATTATCGCTATGGACCAAGTGTGCAAGTCCGTATAGGACTTGCTTTTCCAGGAAACACGCACTTACACCATCTGTTCAGCCTTGGCCCTTGTCGTCGCTGTCTGGCAGTATGCACCTGCTGGCCTGTCCCGTTCTGCCGCCAAGCGCCACTGCACGGCGATCTGCGACAGCAACTCCTAGATGCCAAAAGGACATTCATATCTAGCAGCCATGCGTCCAGGAGTAGTAGGAGCTGAACTAATCATCCCTTACACCTCAAGGTGAACGGTGCCCAAAGTCAGACACGTCAGGTGTCAGATCAGAGGTATCATAAAGATACTGTGTACTAATGACTCCTTTATAAAGGCTATGCACACTGTCATAGCCACATTTTTGCCCCTGCTACTGACTTCCTATGCCGCCCAGGGCAAGTCACTTAACCACACCCTGCCTTCATTTCTGCATCTGTAAAATAGAAATGCTTTATTTCCTCGGAGGTTTTGGGAAGCTGAACTGTGACTTCATCACCATGGAAGATGAGCAGAGGGAGACCCCCCTGAGCAACATGCCAGGTCTATATAAATGTTTATGGCCCTTATAACACTTTGGATACAGCTGCCACCTAGAAGGAAACACCAGCCTGAACTTCCATGCAGCAAAACTATCATCATTAGCACGACTTACATACACTGATTGAGCAATGCAGATAATCCCCCCCCCCCATTGTGCTTGTGTTTATAAAGTGGAACGACACCAAGGGGAAGGAGCGTTCAGAGAACATCCCAGCAGGAGAGAGATTATTACTTCATATTTAAACCTTTATTAGGAAACAGTTGTCAATGCATTTTATTTCCAATACGCAAGCTACCGCTGGGGAACTGGATCTACGTGGCCCTTAGGCTTTGACACACAAATAAACTTCATTACTGCTGAACATTTCCTGTCTTCCTAAGTGGGTTTAGCTTGCCTGATTAGCTTTAATTTCTCATTTATGTTAGGAGAGGTTTTCTAGTGGGACTGAGCTTGGGAAATAGCAAAATCTCTGCATTGCGCAGAATGCTTAAGACACCCTGGAATAAACGCGCTTTGCACCAGACATCAGGAAGAGGAGAAAATTCCCTGTGTGATGAGCATTGCTATATTGGCAATATGGATACATCATCCTATATGCAATTCATGTGCAAAAGTTTGGTTTTAAAAAAGTATTGCCAAGGAGGGGCAAGGCACACAGGATGGTCCTACTTGCACTTGATTTCACTTCCAAAACTGCTATGCATTTCAGTCAATCCAAGGAGCAAGGGAGACTGTGGGCCAAGCATAACGTTGTGGGCAACATCTCTCTGATGGGGAAGAAAAGCCACTGCAGGTGGATCCAGGATCTCATATACTGCCAGGACAGCCCAGCTGCATTTCCACGGGGGACTGGACTGATGCAATCTGACAACTTACCCCATGAGGTCTCCCTCTTTGGAAAAGCTTTCCCACCCTCAGCAGAATGCTACACAAAGGTGAGTTTCTGTATAAAGGAAACATATTCCACAACCAAAACTTCCTATAACACAGAAAAGGAAAGCTGAGAATTGCGAAGTTCACCCACCCGGGGTTCGTCTCTGTCACTTCCCTCAGAGACTCATAGATGTTAGGGGTCGGAAGGGACCTCACGAGATCATCAGGTCCAGCCCCCCTGCGCTTGGGCAGGAAAGACTGCTGGGGTCAGATGACCCCAGCAAGGTGTGCGATCCCCGTCATTTCAATTCAGTAACCACTGAGATGCTCCTGCAATACAAGCTGGAGATAAACTGACAGATGCATTCATCCCACAGTGATACCAAAGAGCATCCCAAGAACCGTGAAAACATGCTTCGTTACTTGATCAGTTCAAGTTCTTCCCTACTGGTTGCTTCTCAAGACGAAAGCAGAATTTCTGCCCTTTGTTCGATGGATCTTTACTGTTTGAAATGTGCGTGGTACAGAACAACATACTTAAGCAGCATTAGATGCCAGAACCGTAAAGGAGGCAGGACCTGGGCACGTGAGATGTGCAACTTTGCATCTAGAGCAGCTGCCATCTTTCATGTCAGAAGCGGTTACGTTTCAGCTGCAGTAACACGATCCTGTACTTACCTCCCAGGTGACTGGGGAAGCTTCATTAATATTTCCTGTGAAGTGATCCTTGGATAAACATTAATCAAGTACATTACTGGTGTTGTCATGATGTACCAAAGGCAATGGGATCTTTGAGACTGATTTCATGGGGACAAGATTTTACCCGATAAAAAAGGAAGGAATTTGCAGTCTGTGTAAATCAACCCTTTGCAAATACAGGAAAGGCAACAAGAGGCATTAAAGCTTCCAAGGTTTTTCTACCCACAAAACATGGAGCTCGCACTTTCATCACAGTAGGAGCCATCGAGCCCACATTTTATAAGCCACAGCAAAACATTAGCAGTGGTAAAGAAAAGGGGTTTGTGTCCCCCAAAGATTTGCAAGGCTGAGCTGAATTTTCCTGCATCATTTTATACACATTGTTGCTCAAGTGGGCGGGTCTAAATACAACTCTGCTTTAATTACAATCCCTTGCTACATACCTGTCAAACACAGTTTAAAGTAACACCACACACATTTGACTGTGCCGTGACTAAGCCATCAGCTGTCTGATCCCTGCTGACCTTTTTAAGGGAGGGTGAGGACAGCACACCTGCATCACCGTGCGTGTAAATACACCATGGCCCGGCCGTGCCGGCATACCACTGAGGCGAGTGGCGCGCCGCTCAGAGCGCCGCGGCCCGTGGGGCCGAGGAGCTGGCAGTCGCATAGCGCTACACCTCAAGCAGCCGTGGCTCAAACATGAGCCCTCGTTGTGGGCCAAGCCCGCAGCACTATTTTGTTGTTGGACGCCAGTCACAGCCAGACGCTTGTGTAATAACGTGATAACTTGTGCTGCCACATTTTTCTGGTAGCTCCTTTTTTCATGGAGCTGAAACAGGCCACTGACTCAAAGTGACTTGAAAGATGTTAAGCGACTCATCGACAAAACGACAGCACCCGAAGAGGAGGCCCCAGGTGGGCGGACAGTACACGAGTCTCTGCAGAGATCTCCCAGGGAAATCTGGGTGCCTAAGGCTGGTTGTCTATTCATATGGAGGGGTTTTTTCCTCTGGTGGAATTGAGGAGAGTGGGGTTTTACACCAGTGAAATTAGAAGGGGCTTTAGTGGAAGGTTCAATGTCTTCCAGGGGTGAATCGGAGTCCAGAAACCTGGAGTGGCAAGTCAGGCACCCAAAACATCTCCGAGTTAGGCCACTAAAATGAACCAGCAGCTGCATCTTTTCAAAGCCTCGCAAGTTTTAGGGGTAGCTGGTGTAGGAACCTCAGTCAGCCCCCATGCTTGCATGTTATGGAATTGGAACCCTAAACAAACACCCAAAAATGTTAGGCTGCGGGTTCATTTCACGCAGGAAAGTTTACTGCAGGAGGCAGTCCTACTGCATAGAAAAGGGGGCAAAGGGGCAAGAAACCCTCCTGGCTAAACAGGGAAATCCAGGAAAGCCTCGGGGCAAACAAGGGACATACGGGCAGTGGAAACAGGGGGTAGCTACCAAGGAGTACACCTCCCTGGCTCGCACTTGCAGGGAATCGGTGAGGAAGGCCAAAGCAGCATTAGAGCTCAGGCTGGCGACAAAAATTAAGGATGACAAGAAGTCCTTCAGGTATTTAGGGAACAAAAAGAAGGCGCAGGGCAGCATAGGACCCCTACACGATAGACCAGGGCAGCTGGTGACAGGAGGGACAAAGCAGAGCTCTTCAGTGAGTTTTTTGCCTCTGTATTGTTGAGCTCGGATCTAGACAAATCTCCCAAATGCATTACTGACAGAAGCAGGAGGAACATCAGCCCGCTGTCAGCACCAACCTGGTAAAGAAACACTAGGAGCAGCTGGATGTGCTTAAATCAGCGGGACCGGATGAGCTCCATCCAAGGGGCTGAACAAATTATCCAGCGTCATAGCAGAGCCACTGGCGTGACTGTTTAAGCACTCGTGGTGCTCAGATGAGGTCCCAGAAGACTGGAAAAGGGCCAATGTGGTCGCTGTTTTCAAGAAGAGGAGGAAGGAGAATCTGGATAACTATAGACAGGTTAGTCTCATCTCTATCCTTGGGAAAACACTTGAAAAAATCATCAAGGATCACATTTGTAGGAGCCCAGCGGGTAATATAATGCTGAAGGGCAACCAGAATGGGTTCATAACAGGTAAATCCTGCCTGACTAACCTTATTTCTTTCTATGACCAGGTCACTAAAAGCTTAGACACAGGAGTTGAGGTAGGCGTCATCTACTTGGACTTTAAGAAGGCCTTCGACACTGTATCCCATCCTAGTCTCCTAAACAACTTGAACGGTTGTGCCATAGATGATTACAGTCACGTGGGTGGCAAATAGGCTTAAGGGTTGTACCCAGAGAGTGGTGGGTATTGGTGGGTCGGTATTGACCCCAAAAGTTGTGGCCAGTCGAGTCCCCCAAGGCTCAGTCCTTGGGCCAGTGTTGTTTAATATCTTCATCAACGACCTGGATGAGAGCGTGGAGAGAAACTTTGTCCAAATTCGCAGATGACACCAAACTATGGGGTGAAGCAAAAACACTGATGGGAAGAAACCGAATCCAGGCAGACTGGACAGGTTAGAGAAGTGGGCAGGGAACAATAGGATGCAGCTCCACAAGGACAAGTGCAAGGTGCTGCGCTTAGGGAGAGGGAATCACCAGCACACCTATAGGCTGGGGGATGACCTTCTCAGCAGCCGAAAGCAATCTCGGAGTCATTGTCAACTCCAAGATGAATACGAGTCATCGGTGTGGCAGAGTCATTAGCAGAGTTAAATCGCACTTTGTCATGCATTAGTAGGTGCATCATGAACAGGTCCAGGGAGGTGATGCTTCCCCTGGTCAGGCCACAGCTGGAGTACTGCGTCCAGTTCTGGGCGCTGAAATTCAAGAAAGATGTGGACAAGAGAGGGTGAGGGAGGATCTTGGGGCAGTATACAAACTCACCAAGGCAGGCAGCAGGGAATAGGAGATGCTGTGCTTACCAGGGCACCCCTTGGGGTAACCGAAAACAACGGCCACAAGCTGCTAGAGAGTAGATTTAGGCTGGACATCAAGAAGGACTTCTTTATGGTCAGAGTTGCCAGAATCTGGAATGGGCTCCCAAGGGAGGTGGTGCTCCCACCTACCCTGGGGGTCTTCAAGAGGAGAACAGACAACACATGCCTGGGGTCATCTGACCCCAGCACTTTTTCCTGCCATGGGCAGGGGGTCAGACTCGATGATCTGTTGAGGTCCCTTCCAACCCTAGCATCTATGAATTTCCTCATACGAATACAGTTATGTTGTTTGCCCTTCACAAGCAAAGATGACCACATCCAGCAGGTGGGGGAAAGAAGGGAGGAAGGAAGCGGGAAAGAAAAAGGGAGAAAGAGAGGAAAAAGGAGAAAGAGAGGAAGGAGAGAGGAGGGGGGTGGAGGCTAGGTCGCATGGGTATGCAGATGACTTAAGACCAATCTGTGCCCTGAACAATCTGCTGCAGTAGCAGTCAACAATAGATCAATCTTGAATGCAGTTATAGTGCTATGTTTTATACTGATATAACTGTTTCCGTATGGAAAGGGGAATGCGGGGCACTACAGAGAGGACAGAGATGGATTTTTCTTTGTGGACACAGGGGACAGGACTAGGAGCAATAGCCTCAAGGCTCAGCAGAAGATTTTAGGTTGGAGATTAGGAGGAACTTTGACTACATGGGTGGTCAAGCACTGGAACAGGCAACCCAGAGAAACTGTGGTATTTCCATCCTTGGAAGCTTTCAAGAGCAGGTGAGACAGACGGTTGACCGGGATGGTGTTAGGGGTGATCCTGCCTTGAGCTGGGGGCTGGACTAGATGACCTTATGAGGTCCCTTCCAGCCTTACTGTCCTATGATCCCGCACGCAGGTTCATATTGTATAAATGCATGCCTATTAGGGGCTGTACTAGCATAGCTATTTGGACAAAAGAAGTCACATTCCTAAGCAATAAAATTATACTGGTGCTAAAGCTACATACTAGAGGCCTCAGATGCACTGAAGCACTCTGCAGCAGTGGGGGGCAAAGCTCATACCAATGCATTTATGATTTTGTTTTAAACGGACAGAACCGTAACTGTTTGTAAAGCAAAATGAAGCACCCAGCTCTGCAGAAATGCAAGGTGTTTCTCATAGCATACTTAGAAAACAGCTGCAGATAAATGATAAAAGCTGCATTCCAAGAGAATTACCATATTGAAATATGATGAGAAAGCAATGACACTTCAAGAAACAGACTAACACTCCACTAATAGGAGAGTGAAAATCCTCGAACCAAAATTGAAACAATTCAAAATTGTCCCTTCACTGGCAGTTGAGGGCAACTGTGATTATATATAACAAGTAATAATTGTGAGAGAGAGGAGGCATGAGAATTTACTAGGTCATGTACATAGGCCTAACATTTTGGACTCATTCTACAAAGGTCAGGTCTACACTAGGAAAGTTTCCAATGTAGCTATAGTAGAAAACCCTCCAACTCCACTGCAGACAATATAAACTGGTCAAAAATTGCTTTTTGTTAACATAGCTTGTACCAGCTCCTTAACAAAACAGGAGATACTGCCAAAAGCTCTAGGGCTTTTGCAGATGTAAAAATGGGGACTTCAGGTCTCCACTTAGTGCGGCACAAGTAAATAAATATTTGGCGTGCAACTAAAATGACAAGTGGAAAAACTTCTTGCTTGTTTTGTGTTTTCAAGAATTTCACGGCTGGGTCACAAAGACGGCGACATTTTACCGTACCTTCAGAAGGGAAGGGGAGGGGAGGGAAGGGAACTGTTCTTTTAGGCTGCTTGCAGACATTAACGCTCCCCGCAAAAAAAAAACAACACAGAACTGGCACATGCCCAGAAGAGGCAGCATGTTAGTTGAATCCAGCTCCCCTGACCTCTGTATGGATTGGGTGCTTTAGGAGGGCTTTGTTGGCACCTTTCTGATAGCTGATTGAACCACCTTTAAATAAAATGCACCAAAGAGCCCCACTGAAGGATCTATACAGACAGACCTGGGTCAAAGTCATGCGCTGCTTCTTCTGGTAAAGCACGTTGTTTGGGGGGTTTGGATTTTGTGGTTTAACATCTGCAAGCAGCCTTAGGCGCTTAAAAAATTCTCATTGAAAGATAAAGCAATTAAAGTATTGGGGAGCATAGAGATTGCTACTTTAATCTATTAAAATGAACAAGGAACTGCTGAGAAGGTGGCAGAAGATACTAGATATTTAAAGATTAGCCGAATGGCTCTCAGCCTCGTTGGACTCAAGGTCCCCTTCATTAGCCTCCAGGCACCCCTTAGAGAAAGCGCCAGCTCTTAGCTTTCACTCAGTTTTTGACCACAGGAAAATAATACCACAATTAGTATGGTTAGGGGCCTGCAGGCAAAGCCCTACAAGAAGAGATTGAGGGACCTGATCTCTTTAGCCTCTGCAAGAGAAGGCTGAGAGGTGACTTTGTGGCCACCTACAAATTCATGTTGGGGGGTGGGGGGGCAGCAAGGAATAGGAGATGCTCTGTTTACCAGGGCACCCCATGGAGTAACTAGGAACAATGGCCACAAACTGATGAAGAGCAGATTTGGGTTAGACATGAGGTCCCTTCCGACCCTAGCATCTATGAATCTATGAATCAGGATGAACTTCTTTACTGTCAGGGTTACCAGAATCTGGAATGGGCTCCCAAGGGAGGTGGTGCCTGCGCCTACCTGGGGGTCTTCAAGAGGAGACTGGCCAGGCACCTGGCTGGGTCGTCCAACCCCACTGCTCTTTCCTGCCCAGGGCAGGGGGTCGGACCCGATGACCTGCTGGGGTCCCTTCCAACCCTAGAAACTATGAATCTATGAATTCTTCCTTACAAAGAACTCAATTATCACAACAGCAGAAAGCTTTTGACACTATAGATTTGGGGTTATATAGTAAATCATGCTGGCACACCAAGCAGTGTTAATATTGTACAGTATTTAAAAGGAAATACTTCACACTCCTGGGGTGCTGCAGCCCCCTGGTTGAGAATTGCTGGTCTAGCACAAGTCAGGCCAAGAAAAGTACCTAGGTAAGTGGATTTTGAGAGTTTTTTTTTTGTTTTGTGTTTTTAAGTTATACAGCATATGCAATAAAATGTTACTTAAAAAGGTAAGACAGAAAGTGGTTTCAGCTCTCTAACAAAAATTAGAAAAAGCCTAGTCTGGTTGTAAGATTAGGATGGGTATCTTCATTTTAAACGTTATGTACCATTGGATGCTTAGTGTTCAGCGAATAGTCAATAAGACGCAATTGCCTTCTATCTATGAACGGGATTTAGTTTCCCTTCCACAACTCTTTGGTGTTTATAATTGTTGCTGGAGCACTAGAAACTGTCCTTACGCTTTGACCTCCAGAAATGCTAATCACTTTCTCCCAGTACCTGCTGTTTTTCCAGTGATCTTCCTATATCTGTTGTTTAATCCTGTATTAAAGCACACTGCATTACGTTGTAGCACCTCCCCGATGCCCTTACAGCTGTTGTCTACTACCAGTCAGCCATCAGCCTAGAAGAGATAAATGGCTGAGTTCTGCCTACCATACAACTGCCATGCTGCTGGAATTCATTCAGACATACAGTATCGAAAGGGATAAGAAGTAAGTTCATTTTGCAGGTTGAGTTTTAGCAAGCATATTGCCAGCAGTAGTCAGAAGTTGGAACAGGTTGGGGACAGCAGGAGAAAACAATTAATACTGATATCCAGGCTCTGCCCACAGACTCAGTCAGGCCTTGTACCATAGATTATACTAAGGAAATATTCCTGAAGTGCCAGGTAAAACTGGTATGTTGAAGTATGGCTTCCCCCACTCCGTGAAAATTTATTCTGGTTTAAATATGCCTTTTCGGACTTAAGCTAATGTTGCATGAGAAGCAGCCTCATGTCTGGTCTGTTTGAGAAAATTGCTTCTTGCATTCCCTAAAATGAGCTCTACTTTGCCAGTATAATAGACAGCATTATAGTGGCAAAATGGGCAAGTATACACCTGACCTAAACTAAGCCTAAAAAAAGAGAGGCCTTTTATGCCAGAATAAGAGCATTCCCACAAGGATTATAGTGGTTATTCTGGTATTCGCAAGGAGAGGGGCTAGCAATTCATAAGGCTTTTAAAATACAATATATTTTCGCTTTTTTTTTTTTTTTTTTAAAGCCGATGGACTTTGAGTAGAATTTCTAAACAGATTTTTTCTGATTTAAGTTAAATGTGTTTTTCTTTCTTAAAGCTCAGCATGTTTAAACATGAATATATGACAGAAAGGGCCAGCTCTTAGCTTTCACTCAGTTTTTGACCGCAAGAAAATAATAGCACAATTACTATGGTTAGGGGCCTGCAGGCAAAGCCCTACGAGGAGAGACTGAGGGACCTGACCTTTTATCTGAAGGCGATTCAATCAGCTACGACAGATTACATTCCATCCGAAGTTTACTGTAAACACATACTCTAAAACATTTTAAAATAAAGAAAGAAGTATTAAACACAACTAGACCAACGGACAGAGATGTCCCTGGCTAAGCATTTGGGTTCAGAATTTGCTGAAGTGCTAAGAAGAGTCAGGTATGTCTCCAGGTTAATGTCTCATAGTTTAGTAGCATAAGTGAGTCTCTCCTGTTTAAATTAAACGCTTTTGGAGTAGGTTCTAAGCCATTTCTTCAAAAAAGCCACATCTGCAGTTGCACAGGGACTATTTTCTTAATTTCAGCTTATTCGGCTTGAGAAACTACCTAGGAGCTTGAAAAGTGGGAGAAAACAAAAAAGCTTGCTTTCTTGTCTCTTCTAATCTATAAATAGAAACAAAGCAGGAAGATGAGATCTAATCACTCTAAAAGTTTAAAAGTGATGGTTACATGAAACATTTAATTGATTTCAATGCAAAGTATTTTGATAAGAAAAAAGTTGGGTTTTTTTAAATCTATACAGCACCCTTAAGTGCTTTAACAATTTAAAAAGGCTGTCCACATGCAGTAGTATTTGAACTTCCATCCAAACATTGCCTGGCACAGAGTTGAAAGTAATAAAACCTTAAATATCAGATAAAGATGCATAATTTGTCTCTTTCTAATACAATAAAAAGTTTTAAAAGATTCTGAATAACTACGTGTTATGTCCAAAAGTTAGTTGCAAATCAACATGTTTTATTAGTTACCGGCCAATAAGAATAAATCTTTCTTCAGGGGAATAAAATTATACAAAGGAGGATTAAAATCAATTATTTAAATCAAAGTTTCCTGCTTGCTGGTTTAATTAATGGTTTAAATGAGTAGATTGATTTCAATGATCATGGACATAAGTGCTTAAACTTTTCCTTCTAGACAAGCCCGATGTGAATGTTTCTCTTGAGATGATTACTATAATACTAATTATCCTAAATTTTATTAGGCTCTCTCACCTCCACCAAATTGAATGGAAGCAGTTAGTAGCTCTAAAGTATTATCTCAGGCTTTCAGGAAGACCAAATTGCCTCGTTTCACACAACTCTTACTATTACAGTTATTTGAACTCTGCAGAAATAAAACAGTTCACCGGAAAAATGCTCTCGTTGTTATAGCTGGGTCAGTCAAATTACTGTACTGGTAGGCAACTCAGCAATTCATACTGAACACTAATTATTCTACAGCTTCTCTTGGTTCAGAATTACAGCTACAAAATTTTCTAGCTAAGTGTCGCACTGACGTGGCCCTGTCAAACTAACACTGAACCACTACCATAAATAATATGGGAAAACTTACCGCTACCAAATGTTTTACCATTCCCTAGAGGGAAGAGTTTCAAGCTATAGACAATGCTTATCCACTACAATTTTACCAGCACTAGAGGTGCACGTCAATACAAAGGCAGAACCAGTCAAATTTGGAAGCCATGACAGAAATACCATCCCTGTACATGACATACCAGAGCAAAGAAAGGAATGTACAATACTAACACTTCCTGCTCATCTAATTTCTATTTTCCTTTAGCATTCATTGCTTCGATTCACTCGAGAGAGACGAGAGAAGGAAAATTTTGCACAAAACATTATTCTATTACATCTGATGATAAATTCCAAGCATGCTTTAAATCACAATCTTACCCTAATAATAGTAAGTCCATAACTCAAACAATACAGGTAGATGTTTTAACACTTAGACAGTTGTTTGAGCCCTTCTCAAATAGTTTCCTATTCATACCATGCTCAGAACAGTCTGGGACTGGTTAGAGAGTTTATTTGAAGATAGGTCCTAGGGGAGAACAATAATGTATCATCTCAAGAGGAATGTCACAGGTGGGGTAGAAAAATCCTAAGAATATGGGGAAAGGGTAGCAGGAAGATAAACTGGACTGAAGTAGCGTCCTCAGTATTTTGTAAGGAAAATGAAAAATAGGCATTTTCTTCATTTGGCAAAGGTTTAGATGACTGATAATTATTCAGTAATAATGTTAGAGAGTATCATGGGGCCTCTTAACTCCATCTGGTAAATCTAGTTACTGTCCTTTTCACTTAAGCCTAGCTTCAGAACCATTGTGGTATAGTGAGTTTTAAGCAGGTTCAGTGATGATGGTCAAGGAACTTCACAGTCCTTATCACTAACACTATCACAGATAATACCAGTATTCACTGCTCGCTGGTAACTTCAGAGGTCCCAAAGGTTGAATGGACAATGGACCGTTAATCCCTTACCCTTGAAACTGAGTCTTGACCAAGTCCACTGGCTGGCCAGCAAGGGGAAAACTGCACCACTTGTCTGGTACCTGCAAACAAAAAACGTAGTTCCCTAGGGATGTCACTCCAGCACCTGACATCTATCACTGTGGAGCCTGAGATGGTATCCCCTAAGTTTCAAGCATATTGCCAGGCCACATAAGGGATGAGTATATTTTCCCTTAAAACAGAAAAGGAAAAAACTGAAGAAATGCCTCTTCTGATACATAAGAATATCCTGAAAGCTTCTCTAAACTATCCATTTGAAATAGTATTTATATACTTGAAATAGCAGATTTCAACTTCTCCAGGAGACCTTGAGTGCTAGTGGAATCACGACATCAAAAAGATAAGCTGCAGCAATTAGACAGTAGGTGTTATGTGAGCAAATGAAAACATTGCAGTGGTAAAATGGTCCAGTATTAAAAAGCAAGGGGGGGGAGGGGGAGATTACTGTATGCTGTATCAGTTATTTACAGCAGTTCAAGGTTTTCTGGAGAAGACACGCATCTTTTGGGGAAGATAGTCTATTACGTTAAACAAATCCATAAATGCATTCAAGGCATGTTTACACAGTGCTGGCTTATGCTAGGAAAAGCCACTGTGAAAATATGCCTTGCCCATTCACTCCCACTCTCTGGGCATCAAAAGCTGAAAAATCCTGTTGGCTGCTCTTTGGCACCAGTCCAGCATCATTTTTAGTTCCTGTTGCGTTTAATAGTGGCCCTGGTCACGCCCGGCACCACACTACCAGTGACTTGGCGTGTTCTGGTACTCTGCAAATACAAAGTAGGAGTGGAGAGTGGGATGTGTTTTCAAGGATGAGGTCTGATGTAGTTAAGATGTGCCATCACTATCTTGACAAAGAAGCAACATTTATAGGAAGCCTAAGCAATGTTGTAGTCCTTAGGGCACTATCCAGTGCTCAATTTCTAAATACTTAGGGAGCATCCTAACGAGTGCACATGTGTGGTATGGGGTGCCTCAGAGCAGTTTGAGACACCACAAACTATATGTGGTGCACATGCAGCTGTGCTGCACAGAGATCCCAGTGTCAGAAAACCCACTGCTGAGAAAAGCAGTGTGGAGGCAGCAGCATGCACCTCCAGAAACTGGAGTGTGCCTGGCCTGAGGCACAGTCTGGCTGCTAGCCAGGCTCCGAGTGACCGGCTTGGCACCACTGCTGCCCCAGCAGGCTCCTAGAACCCCAGGTGAGGCTGCTGCTGCCGCCAACACAGGTGCTGGCCCCTGCCTCCTCCATCCCACCCAAGACAATTTGCTTCACACCAGAGTGCACGTAGGAAATGCACACCCCTGCAAGCGAGTGCTCATTGGGATGCACCCTTCGAGTGCTTCATTTCTCCTACAGCACGTCATTTGCTCCTAGCAGAGGAACAGTGATGCAGTACTGCAACAGATGTTGGGTGTGATTTTCAAATGCTCTCAGCTGGAGCCTAACTGTTCCTTTTGAAGTTCAAAGGAGCCTATCTGAGTTCTTTTGAACATCCCACCTGTCAAGCACAAAGGCAAACTGCATAGATTTCTGATTCTCTTTATGTAACAGCAGGACCAGTTTATTTTTTACGTTATTCACAAGGCTAGTCTTTAATGAACGAGCACAGACTCTACTGGTTGCAGGCTATTTTCTTCTCTGAGACATGATGCAGACGATTCTTGTACTGGCTTGTAACTATATCTGTTAGAAGTGGCTTTTCTTAATAATACAATGCTATCGATACAACTCTCATGTAGATGCAGTTGCACCAGTTAAATAAGTTATATAGGTGTAGAAATCTATTTCCCTTTCTAAAAATGTATAATACATAGAATAATAGAAAATTAGGGTTGGAAGGGACCTCAGGAGGTCACATCTAGTCCAACCCCTTGCTCAAAGCAGGACCAGCCCCAACCAGATCATCCCAGCCAAGGCTTTTGTCTAGCTGGGGCTTAAAAACTTTCAAGGATGGAGATTCCACCACCATCGGTAACCTGGTCCAGTGCTTCACCACCCTCTTAGTGAGAAAGTTTTTCCTAATATCCAACCTAAACCTGCCTTGTATACTAGTTTAACTGTATCCACATTAAAGGAATTGTGTCACTTGATACAAAAGAAAAGATTGTGCGTCTATTTTCAGTCTTATAAAAATTTAATTTAGCATCTTCAAAGTAAAAAAGAGGTTTGCTTTGAACTGTAAATATGAAACACTGAAAAAAACCAAAACACAAACCTAGCCGAAACCATGCCCTGGCCTGTCTCCAGCTGCTGTCTCTCCACTCTGACCTCTGTTCCTGTCTTTTCTCCCCCACAAGGACACAGGAGGGTAGAGAAGGAACAGGACTCTGGTCCTCGGAAGCTTGTTGAAGCAATTCAAGGGAGAGCCCTGCTCAGGTCCTAGAGCCATGGGACAAAATATGCTCTGGCAGCTGGAATCTTTAAAGAATTTAGCTGCCAATCTAAATTATGCCTATGAAACATTTATAAACAAGGCTTTTTCAAAGGCCTTTAACAGCCAAATCTGGCAAAGGGCACAACTCCCCCAGCCAAATTTCAAGTCCTCCCTCTAAAAGTCTTGAGGCACAAAAGCTTCCCAATGAAGTGGACAAGAATTCTCTTAATACGGGCCAACAACATTTTATTTCAGAAACATTTATTTCAAAGTGAATGGAAAGAGACAGACAGACACCAATTCTAAATTACAACACTTTATTGCAGCATTGGCAAAGGTCAGATTTCTGAAGCTGGTGAAGATCGGGCGGCATTTCTGTGCGAAATGTTACAATTTTACAAGTCTCTTTTTATTCTACATGCAGAAACCAAAAAACAGTGGTAAAAAGAAGTTTTAAAAGAGCTAGAAAAAAAAGGATTTAAATCGAGTAGTAGCATACTGATGTGCTCTTTAACTGAATGTGTTACACCTACCTGAAAGCAAACAAAAAACACAACTATACTAATAAATAACAGATTGTCAGAAACGGAGCAAGAAACCTCATTCTACTTCAGAAAAAAAAAAAACCAAACAAAAAACCTACTTACTTCCAGACTTTGTTTGTTTTAGACACAGAGGCTTATCAACCCATGAAGGTCAACAAAACATTGGGACCCACTCCTCGATGTCCTTCTGTCATGCTGACTGGCACATTTTGGTTTTCAATGATACTTACAATGGGCTCAACTATATCCCCGTTCTTAGGCTGGTGTCAGGCTGTTCGAAGCAGTCTGGGTAAACACCCTCTGTTAACAAACTTCACATTTTGTTTTGTTTTGTTTTGCTTTTGAACCTTAATAGACAATTTTCTCCTTGGCTCTGTTGTCCCCCCTCCCCACTTCTTTATCTTGTAGAAAAAGGTTATTTCTAAAACAAAAGCCCTCTCTCTGTGGAGTATCTGATGTTTGGTAATCAGTCAGAACGTTGTTGTCCTACATATCAGGGTTTGCTATTAGATTTGTACTGCTTGCTCTACCGCTTTTCTACTGCAGATTCGGAGCCCCCAAACGAATATTCTTCCAACACAGAGTGCTCAATTCAGAGACAATGTAACTCGCAGCCGGTTTTGAGCTTTGTTTTTCCCTACCTGTGCCATCAAAACCTTTTCCGCTCCAGTGTCATCCATCCTATTTTTTAGTTGCTTTGTTGTAACTGAACTGCTCACTGGTCAAGTTAACCATCTCATTTGTTTACTTCCATCCTCATGAGAAGATTAACCCTCGCATGGTTCCCATAACAAAATGCTTTTTTTTGTAGGCCAGGACTGGAAGCTCCCACTTGTTCTGTTTTTAGTGGAGGTTGGTGTTTCTGCCCCATGGCCCCAGCCTTTCTCAGGTTTCGATTCTGAACTCTCTAGACTGACATGCTGAGATGTGTCCACTGCTCTCATTTAATTGCTGGAGGACTCCACTATCCACAACATCAGAGATACAGGACCTAATGAAATGACGCTTGCTGCTGGATCAACGTCTCCTGAAAAAGGAAAAAAAAGCAAAGACGACAGTTATTCTTGAAGAACCAGAACCATTCAGTAAGCAAGCCACTGACTCCTGCATGTACAGTTCAGTTTAGTGGCCATAATGCCACCTATATTCCATATGTCCATCTTTTCTACTTTATAGGCACTTTCAACATTTGTGTGCGCTCAAGGCAGGCAGACATTGGGTCATGAAAAAAAAATCGTGTTAAAATGGCAGTAAATTTATTTTATACTTACTTAAAACAGCTTTTGCTTTCCTGCATAATTGTTTGTATTGTACATTTGGTGAAAAGTTAAAGAATAAAGTAAAGATGGGCTTTCCAGAATCACAAATGTTGCATGATCTGACAAGCTGTGAGGAATACTGAATTTGTACGTTCTCCTCTGCGTGAAGCAGTTCTTCCTGGGCAAAATCATTTACACATTCTCAAGCATAAGTGTGGATTACAAGATTTTACCCATTTGCAAGGATGTGATATAGAGGAAGCAAAGAAAATAAAGGCAGTTTTCATTTCTAATGCAACCCAGGCATGATCTGCTGGACCTGTACCCCATGTTAGGGTTACATTAAACTATATATCTAGATTGAAAAAAAAAATAAAAAAAAATGTATCTTTGTCTGATTTCAGGTTATGCTTTGTAACATTTTATCACAATTTTGGAAGCCTGTACAGTCATTCTGTATTACAGGTCCTAATTACAGCCAACAATTCTTAGCTTTAATTGGAATTAGTAAAATGGCCAAGACAGAAAAAGAAACATTGTAAATTAAATTTTAAAGGAATACAAAGAAGTTCCCTGGCCCATATACTGAAGTCTAACACAATAAACAAAAGAACTAGTATTATTTATGCTTCTGACTAACTGGTAATCTCATTAAGCACTTATCTCACCCAAAAAAAAGATGATCTATGTGCTATATCCTGGCTGTTAGACCAAATGTTGTAAAAACAAAATGTTAGATGTGTGTTACTTCAAAATTCATGACATGCAATTTAATTATTGCACTGCCTAATTATTTTTTCCAAGTTTCTATCATCATTTTGCAAGGCTACCTCTAGTATGAGCATGCATTTCTGTCTGTCCTGTTACATGTAAATAACAATAGATACAGAATAGACACTACGATTGCATTAACACTACAGTTAAATCTTTTTTGTTGTATCTGGCTTATTTTAACTGTTCAGTTTAACCTTACATTACAGTGTTTCGCAGGGATTATTTTTTTTACATGCAGTACACCCGTAATACTGTATCTTTGCAAAGGGAGAGACTTGAAATCTTAGCATATTTAATTCAACTTAATTTGTAGAATGCTATGGAATTTAGAAATTTTACAAACACCTTAAAATGGTGGGATTCTGCCTCTTCACAATTCCTTCTGTTCTCTACTGAGGTTGCTTTATTTATTTTTATTTTTGTAAGGTTTTACTGCACAGTTTCTGATTGATTAATCAAATGTCCCTCACACAAAAATATCCCCCAAAATATCCTGGTGTTTGTGAGAAATAAAGTGAAGAATATGCTATTCTTCCTCCTCCTTGTATGATTTCTCCCAAGAGCAAGGTAAAAGGAGGCTGCTAATAATCAGAAAAATACTGAACACATTCGAAATAATCTTTCAATCACTTCTGAAACTTTCTTAGTAAAAAGTAAAGAAAGTCCTTTAAGAAATATTTCCATGCAGTTTAAAAATCAGAGTCATGTGTTATACCATGAATCTACCCTAGCCCTTTGCTCCCCCACCCTACCCCACCAAATCGTCCCGTTCCGAACCACCCCCACAACCTATTTGGCAAGATAAAACAGACAATTTTTTTTTAGATAATTACGAGCATCTACTATTGGAAATGAATCTGTTTTGCCACTTTGCTAGCTCTTTTTGTAACAGAAACAGTTACTTTTGATTTCTATAAGAAGTTTTTACTCATACTTCCCAAATATTAATAATCAGTAAATGAGAAATATGCAGAGTTCACTTCAACTGCCAGTGCAATGCAGCTGGGTCTGGAGAACAACTAGAAATGTTAAAAGGTACACAGGAATGCTGAACTACAGTTTTAGGTTAGGAAGTGAGGAAGAATACAGCTTACAGTTGAAACAGGTAAAATTTAGGGTGGTAACACCAAAAGTAATGATCCAAATGAAAATGTGGCCACGGTACCCAGGAACCTCATTCCTTGAGACTCACACTACTTTGCTGCATACTAATCTTTGATACCACTAACTATAATTCCAGAAAAGGGGACAGATGATATACCAAACCACAATAACATTCTTATGATCAGTTTATACACCAAACCCTCAAGATGAAGTTATAAGCTTCTCCTGAATTCCTCCTGCTCTTCCACAAACCACAACTCTGTGCCCCTTTCATTTTGCAGTAACTTCTTCCTTCAGGTGTGCCAGGTACCCTCCTGCTCCACCTCCAAATACCTCCTCTCAAAACTCACTTTTTGGTTTGCTTTCCATGACTACTCTCAGCTTCGCCGCTGTCTGTTCCCTCTCTCTCGCCTGATCATGTTAAACAAAAACAGGAACGACATGAAACAGAGACACAGTGAGCATCTGATTTCCTTTTTAAACAATGCTGTTTCACGAGCACTTCTGTCCCCAGCACTCTTTACTTTCTTCAAAACAGCATTTCCTTGCTTTATTTCAAGGTCGTCTGCATGATAATCTAGGCAGAGACACTGTTTTACAAGTGTTATTAACACCCATGATATTGTATAAATAAGCAGAGTTAACATTATATAGACGGAGAGAAAGGAAAACCACAGGAGAAGAAACCATCTTAAAACCTGAGTTCAAGTGTTTGGAACAGAATACCTGTATGACCTTGTGCAAGGCAAGGATTTCTAAGGGTGCTGCCATTTAATGGACCAACGGTATAGTTGGGATAGAGCTGTAAGCATTTGAAAGTCTGTCTAACTCTGTTCCAACTGATCAGTTGGTCCAGTAAAAGGTATCACCCTAAGAAATCCTCGTCTCTTGCACAATTCATGGACCATCATGGCTACATCATCAGTGTATGACCCTGTGCTGCTTATTCTCTCTGTGATTTATATTCCATCTGTGCAATGGGAAAAAATAGACGTGCCGTATCTCATGGAGATGTTTTATTATGAGGCACTGAAGTAGTATGATAGTGGTGGTTACGGACTTCACTACGAACCCATGAATACATCTGCACGCTGTACATCAGATAGGGAGTCTTAGGTGACTATTTATGCTTGGCAAGTCTAATCTAAACGCATTAATAATTTTGAAGCTACTGAAAGGCAGCAGATCTCAAAATATATTTTCCTTATGTTATATGCTTCTAAAATTTTATACTATTTTTTATATAAAATAACGATAGCACCAGACTACAAACAGTGGTCACCCATCTTCATGTATAATAGGTCTGCTTTTTGGCCTGTCATTTATATTTCAGAACGTGTATTCTTGGTCTATAATACAGCAAAACACTTTGTTTCTAAGAAGTAATCTTGCTCTGCCTCCTGCCTGATCAACCATAGTTTGGGAAGTTTTTGTAAGACGAGAGAATTTAGTACCTTATATATAAAGTTTTATTATTAACAAATGGATTTAGCCACACAATCCTAGACTTTCCCAGATAATAACTCTATTATGAGCAAAAGTTTTAATTATTTTATATGCTCACATATACAACAGTAAAAAAAATCCTTACACAAAACCAAACCACAAACCTAGCTGTCAGCTACAGTATATCTGCTAGATTATGCAAAGAAAATGACTTGGGGGTGAGGTGTCAAGGATATGACCCATGGGTTAGATCCACCCATACAGTCTTATCATCTGGCCTACAGTGCTCTCTGCAAGTCTCGGATGTGACCCACATACCACACGCAGTATGGATTGAGAAAACCAAGAGAAGGCTGTGAAAAGAGAATCAAATGAGAGTTTCAGATGAAGCACTACTGGTGACATGCCAACATAAAGCACTTTACCTAGTTTAGGAAAATGACTGTTTACAGCCAGTGCTAAGACTAAAAACAATAATGCAGTTACAAGTTTCAGCAGAGTTCCCGCCCAGAACTATGAGAATAAAAGAAAATGTGGTCCAACTGGCCAAGACTGCTGATCTTTAGAGTTTATAAAGTTAAAAGAAAATACAGAAATTAGGGGTGCACTAATAAAGATTTTCTCGGCCAGCACCAATGGCCAATTATTAACCAGCCATATCAGCTGATGCTGATCCGGTCAGAATATAGCGTGGCAGCTTGGAGAGCAGCATCCTGCCAGTAAGTCTGTGAGTGGGCGAGAAGGAAGGGACACAGGGGAGAGGGTCCAGATCAAGCCCCCACCGTGCGGGAGGGAGGGAGGAGTGGCAAAGGCAGGCGCTACCCAGCCAGGGTGGTGAAGGTGATCCCACGGCAAGGTGGAGGGCAGAGCCATGGGTTGCTTGTCCAGGGGGCACAGTGGGAGGATGGGCAGCTCCCTGCCATTGCAAGCACCCCTAGGAGAGGCATGGGGGGCATGTGCCCCCCTGGACTTGTGCAGAGGCAGTGGGCTGCACTTGGAGTGGGCAGGGGCAGGGCAGGTGGCAGCAGCAGCGCTGGGGGGGTGGCTAAAGGGTGGGCTATAACCAACCCCAAATTACTTGTAGCTAACCTTCCCAGCACCACCACTGCCTGCCCTGCCCCCACCCACTCCAACTGCAGCCCTGGCCCAGGCTCCCCCCTCCTCCAACCAGGAAGAGGCCAGCGCAGCCCCTGGCCCAAACCCATAATGGCTAACCCACCCTTGCCCTGCACACAAATCCAGGGGGGCTCATGCCCCCCATTCCCCCCTCGGGGCTGCATGCAGCAGTGGGGAGCCACCTCTGTCCCTGCACACCCTGGATAAGCCATCCACGGCTCCACCCCATGCGGTGCCCTGGGGTTGCATTCACCACCCTGGTTGGGCAGCAGCTGCCCCTGGTCCCCCTCCCTCTCTCACCATGGGGGGCCTTGATCAACCCCCCCCCCCTTTCCTCTGCCACTCCCTTCACCACCCAAGACTTACCAACAAAATGCTGCCCTCCACCCTGCCAGACTGCATTCCTGCCCATGTGCATGCTGTGGCTTTGCACATGCACACAGCATTTAAAATCGGTGACATTATCAGCTAACACCAACCAAAAAAAGCCAATTGCTGAAAATGTTAATTTTCCTTTTATCGGTGCTGATCATATATGCGACCAATACATCGGTTCACCTCTAGCAAAAATACAAGAATACCAATCGTAAGAATAACTGCATACAATGAAGTATATGCCTTACTTAACAGCACAAACAGGAAAGAATCAATGTTAGATTATTTTTCCTCATTATCGATGCTTTCATTTCTCACCACTGATATTCCATCTTTATTATGGGATTTTAAAGAATATTTGGCTAATCAACTCTCAACATCCTGTTATTGTCTTGATACTTCATTTCTCTCGTTTAATTTAGAAAAATGAGACTCGGATATAAAGTAGGCATCTTGAAACCATCACGAAAAATGGTTTCCCTGAACTCTATTTGGAGTCAGTCAGAAGGCAGCTGCAACAAGCATCATCATAGCATATTAGGTAAACAACCCTATGAATAAAGGAGCTCTTAACAACTCTGGGTAAATTGATGTTTACTGTTTTCTCAAACAATGCCTTGGAAGTGTTTTCTTTGAGGTAAAACATAATTAGTTCCTCTTTCCTTGATGAACTTCTGAAACAACAATTAGTCGTTAAGGTACTGCCAATAAAGTTGGATTCTCCACGTCCTTCTCCCCCCCTCCAATGAACTAGAAGTGGAAGATTGCTTAAAAAATAACTATTTTTCTGAGCTCAAATCCCCTTTTTTTGTGATCTTGATTGCAATGATTCACTTAAGTCATTTCATCTCTTGCTTTAAAAATGCAAATTTCATAAGCGTGGATTGTATACACTGGGGTTGGACACTGGGGCTTGGAGTAGGTGACCTCCAGGCCTAAAGCACAGACAGTCAAAAAGCCCGAGGTTGAATCAATTCTATCTTTGCAGCTTAGTCTAAGCTGCACAGATTGAACCGATAGCAAGTGAACAGATATTCGCTTTTGATTCCGTAAATGCAGCCACATGCCTGCACTGGCTTAGGCCAGAAGCCAGGGGGTGATAACCCATGCTTCTCCTCTTGGCTGGAGCAGATAACTTGGGCCAAGGCTAGCCCACCCTGCAAGAGATGGGGGGGCAGGGAGGCTTGCAAAGGACGTACAAAGCATCCTGAGATGCTGAAAGACTGGGAGTTAACCTGAATCTGGAGGGGATCTGGGACAGAGTTCAATAAACCTAAATCAGTTAAGTCTGATACTACACCCATCCAGGTGGATCTTAAATTGGTTTTGGCCATTTTGAAAACAGTTTATGTGCACTGAACTTCTGTTGTGTTACATATTTGAAGTGGTTCCAATTACTTAATAGATTTCATACACATTAGGGCTGGAAGGGACCTTAGAAGATCATTGAGTCCAGCCCCCCACCCAAAGGGCAGGAAGTCAGCTGGGGTCATAGGATCCCAGCAAGATAAGCATCCAATTTGCTCTTGAAG
>NW_017728931.1:134592646-134621774 GCF_001723895.1 Crocodylus porosus | reverse complement strand
CATATCTGAAAAAGGACTTTTCATTGTCCTTGATGCTTGAAGCTAGTTGGAGTTCAGTTGCAGCCTTGGCTTTCCTTGTTTGCTCCCTGCAGGACCGGACCAGTGCAAAATAATCCTCCTTGGAAGTGAATCCCTCCAAGTGAATACTTATACCTGTTTATGCATAATTTCTGTCCCTAGCCCAAAAAGGTCCCTTCCAACCCCAATTTTCTATGATTTATACTTCATATGTAAATAATTTTTTCTAGCTATCTTAATATTATTCTCATTTTTTATTTAAGAAAATTTCAAAAACTTTACACCAGCTCCTTTCTGTAAACACACAGGTAAATGCCCATTATGTCCCTGAATTGGGCTGAATCTCTGCCAATTCAAATTAGGGACTGAAGCTTTGTACAGCCCTAGTCTTTATGCCCAATCAGTCTGAGGTTTCTACTATAATTCTGGAAACTTCTTCTTGCAGCACACAGCAAGTTCGCCAGAACTTCACACCTCAGATTAAATAAGTATGAAACCCAAAAGCAACAGCAACATACTTTAGAGTCATTGTCTGAGATCTTGCAAGAACTTGACTAGAAGTGAGATGCTTGCCAAAACAACCAATTTAGCTGTACTTAACTCCCCACAGAATCAACAGAACATTCAAGGAAAATCTTTTATTGTATTTACCATTAGCATTTTAACTACTCCGACATCACAGTAAAATGTCAAGCATAAACATCTGAACAGACATAAGAAACAAATAAAAAAAGTCAGGCCTCTACATACTTATGGGAATACCTCCCCTCTCTTAGATGCCATCGTGTTCCCTAAGGTCAGCTAAGAGCAACCTCCTGCAATGCAATCTGTGCACCCAGTTAGGTTGTTCTTGGTATTCCCTCCTTCTTTTGGTACGTCAGAGCCTGAGGTTGGACATCTACTAAAGGCCCTGTAGTAACAAACTAGATACACCATGAAAACCCTGAAATTGTTAATATTTGTTATATTATTATTATTATTTCTAAAACTGTAACATAACCCTGAGGTCAACGCAGTATAATTATATGGGAAGATGAAAAAGTCCATGTTAAGATTGCTCAAACCAAAAATACTGAAAGATACCAAGCACTGATATTCTGACAGTTTTTAATATATATTACAGAAAATAGAGTATTTCTCCCAGAAAGTATTTTTCTGAAAAGAACTTGCGTCAAATTTGGATATTAAAATCAAGAAGACAATTTGTTCAATTTTATTCTATTGCTTTTTAAAAGTAAATCTCAACACTACGTTGCTTAAACTGGAGCCTTCTCTGCTAATACTGCCAGTTCTCTTGTGGCAGGAGCACCACTGGCCAAACACAGCCAAAAGCACCAAAAATTAAAACTCTGGCTGTGGAGCTAGAATGTAAAAGCTTCCAACTCAGGCAACTCAGGTCTGATCCCTGAGCATAAATTTAACTTTACACCCATGCTACTGACGCCTGCATAAGAGTAGCGGCTAGTAATTAAAATAACAAACATCAGAAAGATAATACTGCATGTGGGAAATAGCTGTCAAATTTATCTCCTTTGCCAGACTGAAGTTTCTCATCAATTATATTTAGAAGAACATTTGAAGAGTAAAAACATTCCCAAGTAGTACTGCCACAATGAAGTTGAGTTTCCCTGCCAAATCTATCAATAGGATGGTTAGATCTCCATAGCATAGCTACATAGCTTTTAGACACATTACAAACAGTATTTATGCCATAATGTATTACACTAAAATATGGGTGAAACACCTAATTCTTCCATTGTTGGCATACTGCTTAAGAGACAGACCCCTCCTAGAAAAATTAGTTTTAAAGCATTTGTAGAATTGTGATACTCAAAATGTTTACTGGCTTGGATCTCAGCAGGAACTAAAAAAACCCACCCCCTGCATGCCTTTCCTAGCACAGCATATGCATCACTACTTTCAGTAAATACTAACATTACTTAGCACTGATTAAATACTACTGCAAACCCTACTGCTTGCTAGTCTGATCACTAAAAAACAGAACACCCATGAAACAACAATAAAAACATGCCACTTTACTAATTCACACTCTCACATTAGAAATCCTTGCTTACAAAGAACACCACTTTACACCACAACTCATGTCACTTAATGAAAGGGATAACTTATGAAATAAAGTATTACCAAGAGAAAGAGTATAACAATCTGCCTGTCAATGGGTGAAGTGTTCTTCAAGTCTTTGCTCACAGTTTCAGGGCCTCTTGCTTATAGCATAATGAATATTTTACAACAAATATACCAAAATGTAAATAAACTCTTCCCTAAATGGGACTGATTGAAAGCATAGTGGGTAAGGCACAGCATCATATAAAACTAAGCAGTGTGGCAAGTATGCACTCTGGAACTTGAAAAACAGGCATCACTGATAACTCTTCACATTGGAAAAAAAGTCTCATCTAGCTCATTGTGAAGGCCTAAAATTTATACATTTCCCTAAAACTTTAAGCAGAAGTATTTCAGTGGCATTTAGAAATAGCTGTTAATCTGCAAAGAACTGCAAACTCCAAGTAGATTTATGTTTCGTATCTTGAGTGGTAGTTTGCATTTAAAAAGAAAACGCCAGTGTATGTAAACAGCATGTGTTGAAAAAGCAATGTGTAAGAAAATTAATATACTGTTAAATAAATATTAGCAGAGGTTGCAATAAACTTCATGGAGGCAAATGATCAGAGCTTACAAAATGAAGTTGGCTATAAGTCCTGAGAAGACTATACCAATATGCAAAGTGTCCCTCTCCAAATTCAATGGGCTATTATTAGCTATTGTTCTTAGGAAAGTCTCCAATATGCTTAAAAGTTTGTAGAGATTAAGTGTAGTCTAGTTTTCAACTATAGTAAAAATCTCTCATCTATATATCACTGTCTGCCAAGAGAGGGAGAGGTAACACCGGAGGAACAAAGAAAACACTTTACCAGGAAGTCCCACTGAAGACAAGGTGGCAAGGATATTGTACTAGGACAGAGGGCTCAATGTTTTAGTCCCTCAGCCAGGTGAGTGGTGTGGGGCTGGTCTGTCATCCAAATGAGGCCTCGTGCTACCCCTGCCTGCCAGGATTGGGCCCAAGTCCCTGTGCACCAAATCTAGCATTCAGTGCCATAGGCGGGGGGGGGGGGGGCGGGGAACACGACTAACAGGGCTTGCCCCCCCACCAAACGCAGGGCAGCAGTAAGGCTGCAAGGCAGCCCAGCCACGGGCTTCTGGTGGCTGCAGCAGGGGTAGGGAGGGAGTGGGAGTGGGGCACCATGAGCAGCTTGTCCAGGGGGTGCCTGGCATTGGGAGAGGGTGGAGGCTCCTGCCACTGCATGCACCCCAGGAGGGCATGAGGGGCATGTACCCCTTGATCTACCCAGGGGGAGGCGGGCTGCCACTGCAGGCTGGGGTTAAGCCAGGCTCTTTCCGGTGGGGGTCTGGGTTGGGCTGTGCCCAGGACAGACAGTGGTGGCACTGGTAGAGGGGCTATGGGAGGGCTGCAATCATCTCCAAAATTTGCCATAGCCCCCCCGAGCCTCCCTCCAAGAGCTGCCACTGCTTGCCCTGAGCACAGCCCAGGCCAGACCCCTGCCAGAAAGAGCCCAGTTTAGCCCTGGCCCCAGCCCCAGCCCACAGCTGCAGCCCACCTTCCCCTGGGCAGATCCAGGGGCACATGTCCTGCATGCCCTCCCAGGGTGCACGCAGTAGCATGAGCTGCCACCCTCTTTCCACATGCTGGGTGCTCCCCAGACAAGTCACTCGCAGTTCCATCCCACGTCCCATGGGGGGGGGGGGAAGGGAGCTGAGTGCATGGGCATGCGCACACATGCTCAGCCCCCCCAAATAAATTTTTTTTTCTCCCTCCACCCTATGCTCAGTGCCACAGCCTGTGGGCCTCTCCATGAACCAATGGAGAGCCCTGTAGGCTGCATGACAATGCACCGGGGCCAGGTACCCTCTGTACCAGAGAACCTGGGCACTTGAATTGTAAGCTTATTTTAAATTAGAAGAAAGGTTCCTCATCTGCTTCTCTCATCTACCCAACCCCAAACTAGTCGCCCTGCAAAAAACACCCAGCAGCTTATCCAAAGCGCACACTTTAGACAGTGTTCTGCATGTAAGCAGTTTTCCCTATGCACATATCTAAGGCCCCATTTGTTTATCTTCACTGCAGAATTATATCTAGTTACCTACACTAAAGTTTGCTTGGCCTGAGTGAAAGTGGCTACACGCCAACCACCAGAGCTGTACAGGATGCTGCTACTTTGAGTTACAGTTTGTACCACGCATGCTGCTTGAAATCAGGATTTCTGCATGGGGAAAGAACCTCCAAGTTCAGGGTAACATTCAAATTACAACTTAGTTTGGCTTCACAATAAAGACTGAAGCATACAGCAAACAAACTAGATAATTTTAACAGAAAATGATTTCTCTCTTGTCAGTAAAAGGCTCCAGGTACATATTGTAACTCACTTCAGCAGAAGCCGCTCAGTTTTCTGTTTTCTCACTAGTATGAATGGTTATATGACACCTCATAAAAAGCCTAAATGTTTTCATAATATAAAGTTTTACTAGGTTGTCACAGCTATTTTCTCCTCTACTTTTACAAGACAGTGGGACTTCTACTTAAGGAAAGATTTTTTTTGCTTTAATTAACTTATTCAAGAAAGCCTAGAAAAGATTTCTTTTCTGGGTCTTCAGCATAATTTGTCACCAGCCTCAGGGCTTCAGTTTCTTTTGAATCAAATATAAGGGAACACATATGGCTTATTGGTTTAGATCACTGGATCAGTCCAAGACCCCACCTTTCACTGCGGCTACGTTTCAGTGCTTCAGAAGATCAAACCTACTCTATAAGCTTCTCCAGGCAACTGTGGAACTTACAAAAACATGGGGGGTAGTCTCTTTCAATACTGTACACTATTAGTTGATCTCTTTCCATTAGAAAGTTCAGTTAGGTCTGTATCATTTTACTCCATCCTACAACACTGTAGGCATTAGTCACAATTTAAGCATATACAATCAGTTTTTAAATGATGCCGACATGCTTGTCTAAACATCTTGCTGGACAGTGTATTATCAAAAATTATATTTCCTTGGGAAAAGATAGACAAGTGGTGCAGAGCTGGTCTGTGCTCCCTGTCCCAAACAACATAAAGACAGCATTATATGACAGAATAAGGAGCAACAGTCTCAAGTTGCAGCAAGGGAAGTTTAGGTTGGATATTAGGAAGAATTTTCTCACTAGGAAGGTGGTAAAGCACTGGAACAGGTTACCCAGAGAGGTGGTGGAATCTTCATCCCTGGAGGTTTTTAAGGCCTAACTAGACAAAACCTTGGCTGGGATGGTCTAGTTGGAGATGGTCCTGCTTTGAGCAGGGGGCTGGACTAGATGATCTCCAAGTCCCTTCCAACCCTAATTTTCTATGATTCTCTATCAAGCAACATTTTCTAGTCACAATTTTTTGTACCTCCTTGCTCTTAATGGACAAAATTAACAGTAATTTGGAATTAGTTTGAATTAACTTACTTTTGATATAACCAAATATCTCTCTCTCATTGCCAGATCGGTTCATTCCAGATTTTAGAATTTTTTTGGCATATGAACCCATTACTTGTCTCCAACTGTATCTGTTACCTTTTGGGGAAAAATCTCCACTGTTCTCTTTTGAGGTGAAAAATTACAGAACCTTCTGTATTTCCCCTGAAACATCAAAAGCGGATGTTTGACAATAAGCCTAAGTCTCTTTACTGCTGAAAGGGCAAACTAGAATACTGTTTTCATTCCAGTATCCGGTATGTATCCTCCATGTTGCAAATCCAATGAGGTATTTTGGACCCTATCCCTCCACTTTGCTTCTATTTATGACTTCTAATGCAGTGCTCTTGAACTTACAAGTTCAAATTCATGATACATTATAAGTTTTTTTATACTTCTTCCACTTTCCGTGGTGAAGAAAAGAACCAGTGTCTCTCTCTCTCTATTCTTTAACAACAATTTACAAACTGAACGAGGGCTTTTTGATCCTGACACACTGCCTCCCTGTCAATGGCAATATTACATAGTCACAGAGTTACAAATACGCTGACCAGCAAGGTATGTTAATAACTAGTAGTACACTAGAATACTACTAGTATACATAGAAAAAGGTTTGCTTTCAATGCATTGATCTTTATATAGTAGCTTGCTTAGGAGCAAAATTGACCATTTTAAATAACAGTTGTCCTACCTCCCACCAGTTTTAAAGATTAGATCTGCATTAGGCGCTCCCTTTGGATGTTGGTAACGAGGCCGCCGTTCACGATTAGTATTTGCTGGAGCTGGGCGCTGTGCCAGAGACTGTAACATTTCTGTAATTATATACAAAAAAAATTAAACAAAGTTTAAATTCTCATAAACAGAATTTAGACAGACCAAATATTATAGCTACATTTTTGTAATACTTGCGAATCAAACTTTTTTTTTTTGTACACACAACTGCTTTACTGTTTTGTATACTGAGGACAAAATATTCCTCAACCCACCCTACTAATGATCATAACAGAACAAAAACAAACCATTTTTAGAACTGCATAGGCAGCTCTGATATGCACAAACAACGTTGTGACATGTTGTCCTAAATTTGCAGATGCTGGGTGGTCAGAGAAGCAGTTGCCAGGACAGTTCATCATCTGCACTTAAGAGGGTTAAGACCTTTTCTGTCAGATGCTATAACCCACCAAGCCTGTGTCACTTTGTGCTAAGATTATGGCAGTGCTATGAATAAGGTGACCTTATTTTTAAGGCAGTTTGGGACACCCTCCACCCCTGACCTCCAGCTGCTGCTCAGGAGGGTGCCAAAAAATAATTTTGCCAAGGGCACCACACACACATGACCAGCCCACAATCACAACAGTACTCTCCCCCACCCTGCCCCAGGTAGGAGGAACAGTGCCCAGCCCAGCTTGCCCCCCACCTCCAGCCACTGCTCAGGAGGAGCCCAGCCAGGCAGTGCAGGCAGAATGGTGCCAATTCAGGACTTTGTTTCCATTTTCACCAGCTGGACAGGGCACTAGAACTGCCTACGAAATCCAGGACTGTCCTGGCCAAACAGGGATGTATGTTCACCCTAGTTATGAAGGACCACACCTTACAAATATTTAAAAGTGGGAACAAGTGAGGAATGCAACTTCCACTTAATCAGTCACCTAAACATCTTTGTATGGGAAGGGAAAATATTTATCTAATATGATGGGAACTGGATGCTTCCTCCAAAGTTAACTGCTATTTGATAATCAGTATTTTTATAAAATACACCATGGTAAAAACATATACTTCACAGACCAGAAGGGTGGGGATATAGTAACATGTTTAGCTGAAAATGTTTAGTTCTGACAGGCCATCTGTGCAAGGATATACACTGCTCAACAAAACAGAAACAGATGGAATAAACAAAGGGGAAAAGTGGAATAAGCTGTTAAAAAGATTACTCTTCAGCGTCTGCTGTCGGGGTCGCTAATCTCCAGTAATCTCATTGTCCAACATCTGCTAAAAGTATAATGTATTCTTCTTGTTAAATTCTGTACTGTTTATAAGAGTCAGTTATTAAGATTTCATCTGTTTAGACAAGTGAGCGGTTTCAATGGATGTCTGACTACACTTATTCACTCTGAAATTACAGGTTTAAATGTTCTAGTGAAATTACATTAAGGTATCTGATTTTTTTGGGGGGGGGGGATCTGATTGGCACTTGTTATTGAACAACTGGATCCATGGCCCATCTCTCTCACAGCACAATTATGGCCATGGGAGGGATCCCTGCAGGAAGGGAATAGCCGTGATCCAGGCAGGAGCTAGAAAGAGGTTATGAAAGGCAGGCAGGCAGCGGTAGGAACTGGACCATGTGCCTGCCCCTTTCTCTTGGGCTTGATGGCAGAAGGATACAAATTCTGTAGAGCAATATCAGCACTGAAATCAGGGAAAATAATGGGAAGCAGAAAATGGCAATTTGAAATGAAGGGTGGGAAGTAATTAAAAACTGTAAGCATGCGACACCAGCTATTTTGAGAATATTATAATAGCAATGTTTTTAGATGAGAATTATACAACTACAGATGTGTAAATGCAGAAATTCTAATTTAAATTTAAAACTTCATCCACTTTCTAAATACCATTTTGACTTTTTAAAGTGGAAGTAGTCTACTGGGTTTTATTACTTATACGAGGTGCTTTAAGACATTCCTTCTCTAACTCACATTCACAGATGTGGTAAGCTAGCCCATACCACTTAAAACAAATGTATATACAGACTGTAAAATGTTACTGATATGTTGTTTACATAAAACTTGAAAAATGTCTTCACCCTTTTTAAAATTCCCCTGGAAGCTTGAAATTGAAACCTGCCACTTCTCCTTGGTATATGCAGAAACTCTAGTTTATTACTGAGGGTTAACCCATCAAGAAAAGCAGGCCACTGCATTAAGAAATTTATACAAACATGAGAGAAAAAAAAAAAAAAAGAAAAAAAATTCACACTTTTGCAGACAACATATACAGATTAAGGGCCTAATAAAATAGAACACCACGTCCCTATTTGCCCTAGCAGTGCTAGAAAAAAAATGGATACAACCAGATTTTTGCTGTAATAAATCCCTATTTTAAAGGTTATTTCTTTTTTAAATACTGTAGCTACTTGATTCCAAGGTAAGGTGTCCCCATTCATCATGGGGACAATGAAGACTCATCTTAGAATCGAGTCCCCTATGCTATTCTCTGGCTTTGGGCTAATTCCCTCACTGGTGCTTGGATCCCTTTGGTGCCAGGAAGCAGTAGGGGAATCAGCCTGGAGCCAGAGAGCAGTAGGACCCAGTGTGAATTGCCTCGCAGCGCTCAGGCAGCATGCTGGGTCCTGCTGCTCTCTGGCTCCCTGCTGAACCAAGGAGCAGCAAGGGAATCAGTGCTGTTGCTCTTTGGCTCCAGACAGATTCCCCTATCACTCCATGTCTGTGTTGAATCCTGCAGTGCTCTTTGGCTTCCTTCTGAGCAAGGGAACAATGAACCCAGTGCAGAACCACCCCAGGACACAACATGTGGCAGTGGTGGGGGAGCTGCAGATGACGGGGGTGCAGATAGGGCCAGGGGCAGGCAGGAGGGAGGCAGATATCAGGATGGAGGCACAGGAGAGGAGGGGAGGCAAAGTACTATGGGGGCAAAGCTTTGGGGTCAGGCTGCTTCTCCCCCCACCGCTTGCTTCCCCTCAGCTGCCCACCCTGTCACAACGATGGGGGAGAGGGAAAAATGAATTTAAAACAATCCTCCAATAATTAAATTCTTTACATAAAATAATTTCATTTATAGTATCTAATTTTTCGGGGAGGTCTTAACTTCAAAGTCATCTTGGATTTGAGTAAATACGATATGTCGAATAAAAAAAAAAATGCAAAAAACTCTAGAACTCTTGGTTCAGGGATGATGCCTGTTACTAGAACAACTAAGAAATCACAAAAAAATATTTTTCTGCAAGCTTTTGGGCATATGTGTCCTTCCTCAGGCTCAGGGAAAACTAAAGATGGTAAAAAGTAGCCAATTCAGTAGCCAATTTCCTTCCTCTATGACAAAATTAAAAGTAGCAATTTTCTGCACAGTGTAAGGCACAGTTCTTACCCACTCACAAACTAAAACAACCACTATTAATTATGATTCTGGGAGGGGAGGGAGGAAAAGTAAACCAAATCATACAAAACCCCTTAAAAATGGGAATTGTATTTAGTGAAAAAACAGCATCTCAATTTAGAATGTGTTACATCACATCACAACACCCACTCAGGCTCCTAATTTGGAATGCCCCTCTCATAATCAGCCTGCATTACTAGGCTTTGTAACACAGAGGTATTTAGAAAAAAAAAAAAAAAAGGAGATTCTTAACAGTTTGACATTAAAAAATATAATCCATTCCAAGAAGCTCACTCAACTTGGCTCTCATGTAACCTAAATTAGGTTTTGTATTTTGTAGCTTTGGATTATTAACATTGTTCTGAATATAAAACTTCCTATTTAATGAACTAGAGGTTTCATTATTTATTGAACAACAAATTAAGCCACATTTCCTGGTTATTTGCTCTTTTGTTATTACGAAATCACTTCCATCAACAACAGAGGAAGAATTGTAGAGACATTAAATGGAAAACCTGACTTAAGAACTAAACGCCATCAGCTTTATTAGATTTCACTCTGGTTATCATCAGATTATACCAAAGAAAGTCAAGTCTGACGCAACATATTAACCACTTGTTTTAAGCTTGCTTTTTGGGCCTCATCCTGATCATTTCCAAATTGCTTGAATTAAAACCTATGTAATTAAGATAAAACATGTATCCTGTAAGTACTTTTCACATTGTCCTTTAAAATGATGAGCTGCAAGAGAATGAAATTTCCAGCTACTTCAGTAATGTCAATATGAACTGATCTCCACCACTAATGCATTAATGGTGTAACTTTGGTATGTGACTATTTTAATATTTAAAACCAGACTTTCACTAAAGTTGCACAAACAAAATCAACTGCTTTTGCACCTGACTGGTTTCTGTTCTTAATGTATATTGTGTATATTCTGTTCTTAATGTATATTGTGACACTGAGGTCATCGCTGAACTTCAGAATAGCGGCATGCTACACATCAGGATGCCTGGTTAACTGCAAGTTTTAAAGAAATGTTTTCCTTAATTTTTAACAATTTTGTATCTCAAATGTTATGACAAGCTGCAGTGCAACAATTAAAAAGTCTTCATGTTTATCTATTTCACATGTGCCATTTCAGGCTCTGCCAGGTGTTAGAGACAACCAGCATGGTTCACTGCAGATGCACTCACTCAGAGCGGACCTAACTGCAACAGGGAAAAATGCTACAGCATTGTCTTGTAGCCTGGCTTTTGGGTACAAATATGGCAGATGCCCTCTTTGTCCCAAACTACAACAGGGTAACTTTCATAGTTTATTTTCAAGTCAGCTTTAAGGCTCTCTTTCAAATAATTCTGCACACACTAGATTTTGACATTTAGTAAAAGGCTAGGATGAGTGCAGTGGCAGCTTTCAATAAGCATATTCCAAATGAAATTTCAAGAACTGGAACGGCTAATTATCACTCTTAACAATTTTTACAGACCAATACCCAATTCTACTGAAATGTAATTTTCATACCCTGATAGTCCTCTTGCTCTTGTCGCTCATTGATATCCAAGGTGAGCTTTTTCATTCTCATTCTCTCCTCTTGCTCAGCTTGTTGTTGGTTCCAATGGTTTGCAGCAAGTTGGGAAGACATCGGCACATTTAAAATCTTAAACTAAAAGAGAGCATAAATCTCGAGTCACATGCTGCATTTCAGTTCAAAGGGAACAAAATATAGAGTTAGTTATATAACAAAAAGTATCCTAAAGGGGTTTTTTTTTTTTAATTACTATTTCAAGACACTACAAGGTTTTGATGGGGAAGTGTATTATGTTTTTTATTTACATTTATGCAAAAAACCCCAAACATTATAAACCACAAAATGTCCCAATTTTAAAATGCATCAAATACAATAAGAATTCAAGAATAAAAAAGGTAGAAACATCGAAAGCATAATTAAAGCACAACTTGAAGGGCAAACAAAGGCATCTTTGAGCTTTCTCCCCATAGAGACTATGCTTTATTTCTTAGTACAAATGTCAGTGCTACGAAAATACATAAAATTGAAACTTTGCAAAGGTGGTTTGCAATAGGCTGATAAAGGCTTGCCCATGTAGGTACTTGTTGAAAATACACATAACTTAAGCTAGATTCAATACGGCTGGCCAGGAGGTAAAAGCTGCACCTCTTGGGCTAGGGACTGAAATTATACATAAATGGGAATAAGTGATTGGAAAGGGTTCAAATCTGTAACACAACAGAGGTTCAGTGCACACAAACTGTGTTCAAAAGAGCCAAAACTGGCTTAAGATAAACCTGGATGGATGTAGTATCAGATTTGACTGATTCAGGTTAAACCGGTTTACTGAACTTCTGTCCCAGATCCCCTCCAAATTCCAGTTAACTCACAGTCCCCCAAGCATCCCAGGATGCTCTGCACCTCCCCCACAACCCCTCACCCCATGCAAGATAGCCAGGCTAGCCTTGGCCCAAGTTATCTGCTCCAGCCAAGCAGAGAAGCATGCTCTTGTGACCCCGGCCTCTGGCCTGAGCTGCATTTCCGGAATCAAAAGTGAACGTCTCTTCATTTGCTTATCAGTTCAGTCTACACAGCTTAGATTAACCTGCAACGATGGAATCAATTCAGCCTTGGGCTTTTTGACTATCTGTACTTAACCTTGTTGACATGTAGCTCAAACAAAATATGTAGCTGGAGGACTAATTAGTCTCTGGCATGAAAACAAATCAGATGATATAGTAACTCCAGTAGCGGGACTTTACTAGCAGTATTTACACTTTAGACGATCAAAAAAAAAAATTGCAAGTATTTTAGCAAATCGTGGTTTTCATTATTCAGATTCAATAGTAGACAGTAGTAACAGATCGGGTAAAGAATTTCCGTGCCAGTGCGATCTTTGTCTGTAATGACAAGTGGCACCTGCCTAATGCAGTGCTTCTCAACCAGGATGCCATGGCACCCTGGGGTGCCCCGAGATCCTTTCAAGGGTTCCACAGCAACAGGGCAGAAATATTATGAATAAGATAAATCCAGAGATTTTAAATAGAAATCTATAAGGCTATCTACATGAGACAGCTAATGGACGTTAGCCTAAATTAATGCACGCTACAGTCGCACGTCTACATATACACACACTTAATGCACATTAAAAATGGCAAAATTAGGCTAATTGCACTTAAATTAGGTACCTGCAAATGCAGGTAGTAAAATTTCATCACTATTAGTTAAAGCACATTAATGCACATGTAGATACAACCCGGCACTAACTTTCGTGCCATGTCTGCCTAGCCACCAGGGCCACACAGCAGGGCTGCAGGAACTTGGCACTAACTTTAGTGCCAAGCCCCTGCAGATTTAGACACCTACCAAAAATTGCTTAAACGTGCATTAACTTAATGCGCCTTGAATTTAGTTGTGCTTAAATGCACGTGTAGACACGCCCACAGTGTCCAAAACAGTCTGACCTGTTGTGGTATTTCTGAGTTCTCTGCAACAGAAAAATTGCTCCATTATTTTCTGTGGTCAAAAATAAATGAAAGCTAAGAACTGACATTTTCCAAGGGTTGCCTTTAGTCTTTTGAGGGGTGTCTAAAAAGGTTGAAAACAACTAACCCAATAACCATTAGGTTTGGAAGATGGCGACTTAAAATCAGTTTGACAGAACTGAACAACTGCCCTAGACATAAATCAAGGAAAAAGTTTATTTTTAAATGTTATAAGCAGTTATATATTTACTATAATTATTATTACTTATGGCAAAAAGACAAAAAAAACCCCACACAACTTATACTATACTTATATAGCAAATTATTTATGAAAAGACTTTATCATTTCAAAATTTTATACTCATTTTGCTCACAAGTTTGAAATTCACTAAGCCAAGTACTGTATGAAGGACCAATTATTTTCTTTTCACCTCCGCCCCTCCTTTTCTGCTTATTTTTCTTTAAAACTGAGTACTGAAGTCTGTTTTTTCTGAACAAATTTGTGAACAAAGAAATCTTTCACTGACACAAGCGCCACATTCTATGAAGGCAATAAATTTTTACATTTCTAGAAACACCATAAAGAGTTTTTCCAGGAAGAGCCTACTCCCAAAAGCAAATATTGAAAAAAGCTTCAGAACAAGATCCACTTTCTTTTTCAAACCACAAGATGCCAGCAATATTTTCCCTCATGCACAGTATGATGCTTCTAAAAAACCTTAATATTTTTACAAAATTCCCAGCTAAATTATCCTGAAACAGCGGAAACCAGTTCGTATCGAAGTCTCCCCAAATCTTTTTTTGGCTCGTTAGAAATGACAGTTAGAAAAAAGTTAACAAAAAAAAGGCTCTCTGTAAAATCTATGTTTAAGTTAACTAATTACCAATGTAAACCCTATGCTCAAAGTTAACTAATTACTAAATCCAGCTACGTACGCACATACACATACCAGTAAGTCTCACTCTCTGTTCATTCAAAAAGTAAATCGAAGTCAAAACATTCACATAAAAAACAGTTATCAATCCAGGAATTCAACCCGGGATCACAGAACTTGGTATAAAACCCTGTTGCCAATTAATGCAGCAGAACTTGATTTATCCCTTTTCATACCCCTGAACAAATACTATGAGGTAGGCACCTGGAGTGAAATGTTTGTTTACCCAAAGAAGGAACAATTATGAGCCCTGGTACAAATGCACAGACAGAAGAGCAAAGTTTATATATAAACATTTTCTGTTTTAGCTGCACTGCAAAAGAATATATTGCTACTAATCCAAACAATGCAACTAGTCAACAAAAACCACTGTGCAGCTGAACAAGAGGGACAATCCGATACAGCAGAGATTTTACTTGCTTATTCATTTCTAAGATTTATATGCCACCCTCCCCAGAAAACCAAAAAGATGAACTAGAAAAAGACTAAATATCAAAATATTAATAAAGAACAATCTGAACACAAAATGGTGGCCTTTTTTGACTTCCATCCAAATTGCAAGCTCAAATCTCAGCCTTCTCAGTAACACCACCTTGTAGAGGATTATCATCAGTCACCTCGAAGTCAACATGGAGCTGGTGATCTTCCCCCATCGCCTCTCAAACACCGTCAAAGGTCAACAGCCTCCCTGTTGTCATGCTCCAGCTGGGCTCTGCCAGCTTTGCCCAGCAACAGGTGCCGTCAGCACTCTCCACACAATCCGGAAAGCCCCTAATTGAATTGCTGCATGGCCCTGGCCACGTGCTTGGGAAACCCTGTGGAAAATCCCCGCGAACATCTTAGCAAGGAAATGTGACCAATCGGGGCTTGAAATTATGTTTGTCATCTGGCCTATAAAAGCCAGGGGTTGAGCTTCCGTCCAGGGAGAAGCCTGAAAAAACCAGAGCGTTCACTGCTCAGTGGGTACGCCTGGCCAGCTTCCCACGGTTTCTCCTGCCTCCGATTCTTCGGCAATCACTTGTGCACTCGACCATCAACCGCTCGTTCATAGTTGTCTTCGGTTTCGAGTTCAGCGCTCAGTTTTTCCGATTGTGCATCCCTCACCTGAACCGGGAAAGATCCAAGTGTAACCGCCTACGCAGCCACATCCACACCGGTGGTGCGTTAAGTAAGAAATCAAATAAAGTTTTTTCTGGAACCATTACGAGTCTACCTCTCCCCCTCGCAACTTAACATCAGGGGATAGAACGCACCGGGGCTACAGCCACAGCCTGGCTCGCGCCCCGCACAAGTGTCAGTCAAGTCTACAACTTGGATGTCACCTTAGACTTGAACTTCTAATGGTCCTGATCATCTAAACCAGGGGTAGGTAAAATATGGCCTGCGGGCCAGATCTGGCCAAACAAGCTATTCCAACCAGCCTGCTGTAGGTCTCTTGGCCCTGTTCAAAACAGGCAGGGGGGGCAGCCCAAGCTGTGGCACATGTGGCCAAACTCACCACCTCTAGGCTTGGAGATGCTGCCTGGTGCAGCCTCCTTTATCCGCATATGGGTCTTGGGCTTGCCAGAATCGCAAGGCTGTGCAGCAGGCAGGCTGGACTCCGCTTCCCAGCAGCCCCCACTACTGCTGCCCAGGAGCAAAAGCGTGCTCTGCCACTAGGCCCCAGCCCTGCAGCTCAGGCACCCTGCCCCATCCACCCCACACACTCAGTGCTGTGGGCACCAGATGGAGCAAGCAGGTGGGGGCTCCATTGAGACCAGCCTAGGACTCCCATGAATGGGCCCATTTGGCTAGGCCGATTGGATGGGGCTGCAGGCAGGTGAGAAGCAGGATAGGCAGGTGGGACCAGGATTGCAGGACAGTGACAGTGTGGGACTGGGGCAGAGCCACGATCTGCTCCCCGCACGTCCCTGCAACGGGTGCTGGTTAAACTTCTCCCCCGCTGCCCTCAAGAGCTCAGCAAAACTCCTTGAGCAGTCCCCCAGCCTAAATAACTGCCCACCCTGATCTAACCTATGCCCAAGTCTTGCGGATCCTTTCTTCTTTCAACATCTAAAATACAACACTTTATGCTCATCCAAAAGAGCTTGAAACTCTCGTCCAGGCTCCCATCATCTTTTATCTTGATTTTTACCTTGACTACTTCAACAATGGTAGGGCAACAGTTATACAGTCACTGCCTATTTTGCTACCCTATACCGTCGCACGCTTTTACTCTCCCCTTGGGCTCCCGTACTTGTCTGTATTCTCCATCATCTCTGGCCTGTGGGGTAGGGATCATCTTTGTTCTGTGTTTGCACATTGTCTAGCAGTAAAACAGTTCCTGACTAAAGCACCTACGTGCTACAGAAATGCAAATAAAACACCACAATCTATCACATCCCAAGCCATGCAGAAATAAAAATGCACTTGACCAGAAGTCATAATCTACTGGACTACTGACAAATTTGAAGGAGTTTCTATTTTGTACTGGTTAACATGCTTATATAGTCTGCAACACTACATGTCTATGAAATGAATATCCTACAATCACTTAGTTTGCAGTGGGAGACGGATTGTTATGAAAAAAAGTTGTAAAAATAACTTATTCTCCTTCATTTTCTAAAAAATAAGTAGCAGTTCTGCAATTCTTTTCCCCAGACAGCAGAAATAATATTGAACACAAGTTTCTACTTTTGCTGCTTACAGAGCTATTATCAAGTAAAACAGGGAATACAACATTACTGTAATAAGTGCAGAGATATTCTGCTTCCCTCACTTCCTCTTTCCCCCACAAACTAATTTAATTTTCCCAATACCACGAGACACACACCTGGCCATAATTTCTGTCTATCACTTCAGAAGCAGCATTGGATTTTCTCCACTAACTTCAGCTGCAAAAGGCATTCACAGCTGGAAAGGCCTGTTTGGAAGGTCTTATTTTTATTCCCAGTATGGAGTACCAGCAGCAAAACTGCTCCAGCTCTTTTTCATTCTGCTCCTCAATCTTGTTCAAACTGCTCTGAGAGTCCTTATGTTCTTACTGGACTTTCTTTTTTCCTCACTCAGCCAAAGCAGAATACAGGGTAGGTCAAATTTGAAAGGGTTTTAAGACAATAAAATTGACTGGTAATGAAAGGAAACTCCACTCAGGCAGATTTCACTCTAGCACAGAGGGAGGTGTCAAAACTTCTAGGCTGACAGTTCTCCAAGGTAGCATTAATCAGAGGAGTGCCACAGGCAGAGATTTGAAAAATCTTGTGCTTATTTAGGAAGGGTAGGGCCACCAGAACTTGTTGGGAATTGCTGATGCTCAACTGAACAGGCAATGTTTTTGAATATCATTACTAAATTTGGTATTGTTGCCCCTGCCTTCTATCATCAACCACTTCCTGCCCTTAGGGAAGTAGGAAAGGACTAGTAATTCACAATAGAGCAGGAACTGCTGAAAACTTTACGGCTTACATTTATCGCTGATGCAAAAGACAGCATAATAGAAGTGTACAATGTAAAATGACACAACACGTTTGAGTACTCTGGTTTCAAGTTGGAGTAAAAGCTGAACAAATAGAAAATGAAAATCCTTCACTTGTGTAAGCCACTCCACTTGGAGGCAAGGCTACACATTTATAAGTGAAGGGTAATTATTTATTAATGTACCAGCTGTTTGTCCCCTCCATAGGCAACTTCATGAGAACATAAGTGCCATACTGGATCAGACTAATGGTCCATCTAGCCCAGTATCCCATCTTCAGCAAATGGCAGAAGAGGATGATCTACAAGGAGAGCATCATCCTGGGTGGCTGTTTCCTCATGACAATCCAGCATCCAATCTGTCACATAGTGGCAGGTGTGATAACAGCAGCTGGCAGTAGGTATCATCTTGGGAGAACTGCTTGCATATGCATTCCTTAGTACAGAGTAAATGTGGAGTTAATTATGCCATGCTGTGTATTAATACCCTAAAGCAAATCACTGCAGACTTAATTAGCCTCTATTAAGATATCATCTTTAGATCTTCCGACAGCAGAACACGAGTGGGCTTCCAAGGCGATGTGATAGTTTGCTCAAGTCAAGCTGAACTACAAACTAGCCAAACTGGATTTGGACTCAGCAGTAATGGCAGGAGCAGCAACAGCACATCATTTGCCCCCGTACCACTGACATGCATGCACACTGGGGATGTGTGCCCTGAATCTTGGCAGCACGACGCTCCCCACTCACCTTGTTTGTGACAGTCCAGTAACTGTATGGGTTCAAATCCTCAGCCATTACAGCTGAACTGCTCCAAAACTTTGAACACATCATAAATCTTGTTCTGATCAACTGCTCTTGCTTAGAACAAATTAATATAAAAATAAACAGGGAAACTGTCTACCTCACTCTTAGTATCAATAAGGAATTCCAAGGAATTTTTCTTGTTTCAAAAATATATATTATGTCCCATCCACTATACTAAAAAACAAAGATAAACAAACTCAACTCTTTGCAAGTCTGAAATAAAATGACAAGCATTCATTACAACCAGATAATCCTTTACCTGTTGCTTGTTGCCTTTTCGAGTTAGCATGACAAAAGGCATAGTGTCTCCAGACTCTGAATCTCCTTCCCCACCACCTAATGGTGGACCCTTCTTTAGCTGGCTTTTGAGATGCAGAGGAATAGCAACATCCAGCTGATGCACTTTCACAGACTCTCCACTCCGTTGCTTAAAGAAAAAAAGAAAGAAAGAAAACATAGGGCATGCAAAATTGTTTCTTAGTGACAAAACGCTAAAAACATGGAAGCTTTGTTACTGTACTCACAAAGCATTTCCATGATTGATAAGCTCTTATATTCTAATATAACCATGTATATTCTAATACACAAACATGTATTAGGCCTCATTAAGTTGTACTCTGGTTCCTTCTTGGTAATATCAACAATATTAGGCCATACATCATTTACTTCTTAATTACCGACTTAAAAACGCCCCCCTCAGAACACTTGAATTCATTACATAGTTTTTCTACATGATCACTAAACATCTCCTGAAATTTCCTTCTATCCACAGAAGTCACCAAGTTCAAATGAGTTAAAAGATTGTTTTCCACTCTGTCTCCCACACCCACTGTCTGTTTTCTCATATAATGAGAAGGTAGAGGCAATTAAATGTGTTTGAATTGCATCCTTCGGCTGACAGATTTAGCATATTTCAGTTTATCAAGTACACCACTTGGATATGCCAGGTTAAACAGTCAATGCTGGTCTGAAAACAATTTTTTCATAGAAACCTTCCAGAAACACTGGGATCACAATTCTCTGTTCAAAAACAAGCTCAAAACTTTCCCTTCTGAAATAAAGCTTACATAAACATCAAAAAAAAGATCTACGGGTGCTCAAAACACATCTTCAGTTACAATTTGGAACTGAAGCTTTTTGCATTTAATACAAAAAATTCTGCCAGTTTTAAAAGCATTTAAGACAGCTGCATTGAATTTAAAAAATGTTGCCTGAATACATCTCTTAGACAATGCAGCAAGCCCACTTAAAAAAAAGTGAATGAGTTTGACTATCAGCAGAAAAATTAATTAATTCCACTGGATGTTACTTGCCTTAATAAAAAAAAAAAAAGAAAAAGAGAGAATCTCTGATGATTACAAACTTACTACCTTTCTCCTCTGTTGAAACTGGTCTGCTTAACATAATACTTAACAGTACCATCATTAGCATTCAAGGAAAAACAAGATTAACTTCCAACACTCCAGCAACATCAATTCACCAATCAATTTGGTACACAAAAACATTCTCTTTTGTGTGCATCTTTTCAATCCATTAGGATGGTACCAAAGGATCTGCCTACAATGTTATATTTCCCCTCCCTTCCTGAGCTGGCAAGGACAGCTGCATCTTGGAAGCACACCTGCTGGTAAATAAAGCAACCAATAAAAGGCTTAATGGAGCTCGATTTAGCACTCAGGGCTATAGGAGACTTATGATAGTGGGAAACAGGGAAAGACTGTGGGAAAGGGGCAGAGAGGAGGAGTTTGAGGGGAGAAAAAGGCTTTCATGAGAGCCCAGGACTGAGCCAAACCACCATGAGACCCAACTCTTTTTTTCCCTGCCTTGGAGGCTGGACAGAAGAATGTGCATCTCAGGGGCAGAACCAGCAACCAGTTCTCTAGAGTTGGGAGAGCCTAGCATGACTCTGCATGAACTAAACACTAAAGCACAGGAGGAAGGGGGAGGGGGGGATATTCAAGCAAGCCTGTGTGAAATGTGCTCCTTTACGGAGAAGTGTTCATCAGCTAGTTTATGTTTGCACCACCTGAGTTTTCCTTTGATTGTTTACAGTAGTCTTATGTAGAATTTAGATTATGATTTGTAAGGGGATGGTTTGGACAGGGATGATCCTGCTTCAGACAGGAGGCTGGACTAGATGACTTCTGGAGGTCCCTTTCAGCCTTACTTGTCTATGTTTCTAGGAAAAGGCAGCAAGAAAAGCACAGCAAATCCACATCCCCACTATGAAGGATATTCCATATGAAGCCCTTGTCTATTTCGAAATCTGATGGAATCAACCATGCAGTGAAGATGCTTGTTTACTCTAAGACAAGACAAAGATTCAAACCTGAAGATTTTCCAGCATCATTTTATCTAAAGCCTGGATGAAGTCTTCATCCTCTGCGCAAGGGACATGCTTAAGTCCTCCTCCTTTAATCATTACTTCCTGTAGAAAAGAGAAATATCCTGCCGCATAAATTTGATCTCTAGTGAATTTAAGGATGAAATTAAATTACTAAACGAAGCTCATCTTGTTTACATTCACGACTAATTTATATTTATAGAGGAATAGTTAAACTAAAAGAACTGTTGGAGGAAAATTGTTTGGCGGTTTGCTCAGCTCAGCTAAAGGAATATGGTTTACTACTCTTGGTTTCTTATGCTGTAACACTGATCAAAAGCCAATATGCAGTGTTCTACCATTAGTACTGTGATCTGTACTCACCTTAAATAATTTGGCTACAACACAAATTCTCTTTCCACCTCTGCCTGCAAGTGATATTCTGAGATTTATATTCTTAAGATTGTGCAATTAGATTCCCTTTTCTGAAGAGACGTTGCCATTAATTTAGGGAACACAGGTGCTGCCATAAATAAATAATAAAATAATCCATTCACGGGCATACTGGTGTAAGAATAGCACTGATGCTGTCAGAACCTGCTAATTGCCACATTCTTTGTTTCTTGCCTTATTCTATTTCCTGTTTCAATTCGGTGATCAGAAGGAGCGTAATTAATCTACTCCACATCAGCTTGCTGCTCATGCTCATTACCTCATTAGAATGTCAAAACCCCTCTCCTTTCTGCCAGCTTACTGTGTGTTTTCATAATGGTTATGCAATCTCTAAGAGTGCAAATACTTGTGCAAATGCACATTTTCATGAGTTCTTTTGAGACTTTCACTCTCCTAAAAACCTTGCAAATGACAGCTGGTATCAAGGCTTGCCAAAGAGGCATTGCAAATTAAATTAATTTTATATGAAATAAAAGGTTTTTTTGCTGTAGATCCACAAATCTGTAGTGAGCAGTATCTGCTAAATATACTCCGTGCTAAAAAACTGACCATGCAAAAGCAGCTTCACTAATCAAAAGCTGATACATACTGTATTCTCTTCATCTGTTTCGTTTTCTTTATTAGAGTCTGTGAGGTAATCTGTATTCTCTTCCTCCTCTTCTTCACCCTCCTCTTCCTCATTGTCTGAGCCCTCCTGAAATAGTATATTGAAAGCACAAATTTTAATGGCATGCCATTTAAACATAATTTTAATGAGAGAAACCCATAAGTGACACCAAAAAACCTCCTGCGCCTAAAATTGGACTTGGGCATCCACATTTCAAGTTGAAGATAATGATTCAGAGAAACCCAGTCTAACCTCTCTGTGGAGTCTCCAAGCCCGCCTGTGTTCTCATCAAAATCTCATTTAGGCACCTAAACTTCAGTTACTGTGCATGGTTGGAGGCATCACCATCTTGGCTAAGGAGATCATTTAGGCACCTATCTGCCATCTACAACTGCTTGCAATTCACAAACTCAGGTCTGGCCTACACTACATAGTTCTGTTGGCAAAACAGAGTCCACAGTGATAGCTACCCTCTGCCAGCAGAGCCACACTAGCTCTGCAACAGAAAGGAGGTTTCTGCTGCCACTAGAAAACTGAAAGAAAGTGTGCATAGATCTTCCTGTGCCTTCTGCCAAGTCGCTCCAGACACTTTAACAACCAGGCACCCTCAGACAGCAGCTTGAGCCCTGCCAACACAGCAGATGAAGTGAAGCCATATGGATCTGGGCAGAATCTGTGCAGAGCCAGAGCTGTGCATGGGTATACATGAGCTGTCAGCTTCTCTGGCAGCCACTGTCTGTCACCAGAAGTTCTGGTAGTGAAAGCAGCCTAACAGAGATGAGGGCTATGTGTCCCTCTGAGAAGGGACAACATTGATAGGCAGCACTGATTTCAGGACTTAGCCATTTTCTACTGTTTTGCTATCTTTTATGTAATAACCTAATGGTGAGAGTACCTACCTAGAGAACAGGAGACATATCTCCTCAACCTGATAGGTTTTAAAACAGGGGCTGGGCAATTATTTGGGTCCAAGGGCCACATAAGGACTTCGAAGAGCTGTTGCCGACTGGGTCAGCAGCCCCCCACCCTGGACATGGCGCTTTGGGTGGGGGGGGGAGTATTCGGCAGCAGGACACGTGTGATCCGCATCCTGCATGCCCTGCCCCGTGGGGAGTGAATGGAGGGGGAGTGGGCGTGTGCGTGGGGGGGTGCTGCTTGGGAAACAGCCAGGTGTGTGGGGAAGGAGGGAGAAAAGGGGAAAACACATGCAGCAGAACTCAGTCAATGGGTGGCTGCCCCTGTGGTGCTCAGGTGTGGGCCAAGTCCTGCCTGGGGGAGCCCATGTTGCACTCCTGCCCACACCCACCAGCACAAACCAAGGTGCAGACCCTGCCCAGTGCACAGCTTCTGGTGGGGCTGTTGCCAGTGCAGCTGAAGTTGGCCAGGCCTGCATTGTCACCAGGTGGTGAAGGGAGCAGAGCAGCACCTGGCTGGCTACACCTACACTGGGAACAGCCCCACTGGAAGCTGTGCGCATTGGCCAGGGCCCAGATCAGTGGGGCTGTCCTGCTCTCCTCATCTTCAACTACTGCTGCTACACTGCTCCAGGCAGGTTGGGAGGAAAGAAAGGGGAGCTTCAACCAGGAGGCTCCTACCCAGCCCGTGTAGCTCCATCTTCCAGCCACCTTCCGCATGCTCCAGCCACCCTCAGATGGCTGCTCATTCTGCTGGGTGGGCAGAGCAGGTGGAAGGCAGCCAGGAGCTAAAGCCACAGCTCCACATGCTGGGCAGGAACCATCTGCTGAAGTTTCCCCTCCTGCGTGGAGCTGCACGCGAGGGGAGCAGAACAGCCCCACCAGCCTAAGCACCAGCCAGTCCACAACTTCTGGTGGGGCTGTTCCCAGTGCAGCTGCAGCTGACCAGGTGCTGCTCTGCTCCCCACAGCTGCACTACTCTGGGCAGGCAGGCAGGCAGGAAGGAAGCTTCAGCTGGGTGGCTCCCACTTGAGATAAGGGGAGCAGAACAGTATCCCGCTATCTGCAGCCGCACTAGGAACAGCCCTGCCAGAAGCTGTGTGCTGGCTGGGGCCCAGGCCGGCGGGAGCACGGCATGGGCTCCCCAGCAGGAACGGGTGGGGCTTGGTCTCATGGGGAGCACTGCAGGGGCAGCTGCAGGCCAGATCCAGTCAGTTGGCAGGCTGGATCTGGCCCATGGGTCATACTTTGGCCACCCTTGTTTTAAGCCCACATCTGCTGCTGCCGAGAAGAACACTAACCAGCACACTGAAGAGCCACATCCAACACTCCAGTTGAAGCAGGGCCACTGAGTAACCAAGAACACAAGAGACATAGCCAGAATGAGAATAACCAACAAAGGGCATGACTAAGCTCAGTGATGAGAGTGCTCTCCAAAGAGGGCAGTCTCCTAAGTCCTAGTCTCTGCCCAAAAATTGTTTATGCATTTTATCCAAATGCAAAATGCACAACCTGTGTTGGGAGCAGGGACCACAACCTAGGACCCTCTCCCAAGGAAGTACCTTTCATGGGCTACAGTTATGCTCCTCCTTACTGTATGAATTTTCCACTCCTTTGCATAGTAGCCAAGCTTCAGCAGGAAGAATGGTGTCCACCCTAGCCAAAACCTATTAGTCATGGCCCTAATGCTAAAAATGGGATTTTTACTGAGAAAAGACCAACATACATGTCTCCCACTAAGGTATTACATACAAGGTGACCCTCTACCACCTCATCTTTTCCCAAAAGAAAAAAAAAGTGAGCCCATCACCTGGATATTAAATGGTAACTTACACATCTAAATACAAATAAGCGCTTCAGGCTGTGAATCCCAGTTTTGGTGAAGTAGGTAACACAATACTCCAGGCAGATACCTGGTGGGATTTCAGATGTAGCTCTTCCTTTCACATTTCATGCTGGCTACTTTAAGCATCTTCCCCCACAGCACAATAAATTCTAGGCAGGTACCTCTTCCTCTAAAACCTACGGACCTTGGGCACCTAACTTAGGTTTATGAATACCACTCTTGCTGCTGTCATCTTAAAAGTCAGGTGCCAGACTGCTCACTATCACCACACCTAAGTCCTTTTGTAAATCTTACCTTAAAGTTCATACACCATTCATTCCCACCCACTGCCTCACAGTCCTGTACAATTACTTCACTATATTTTCTTGCATATTGCATGTTCTCAGAATAAAGACACACACCTTGTGTTGGGATGCCAGAATGAGGCAAAAAAATTTTTTCCAAAATCTTTACCTGCCACAGCCAGGGCTCATCGTGGCTGAATGTGGGCTGCAGGCAGGGGAGCAAAGTCCTGCCTGTGTCTCACCCTCTTACTGAAGCTGCACAGCTAAGGGCTTCACCCTGTCACAGCCACAGTAGAACTGGCTGAGTCAGAAACTGCTGACGATTTGGCAGCAACTGTGACAGGGTGAAACCTCTAGCTGTGCAAGTGCAAGGAGAGGGTGAGTGATACCAACTTTGGGATGCCACCTCCCTATACATGGCTGGGAAGGGAGCACAGCTTCATACAGCCCTTCCAGAGTCCCCTATACCTCCAGTTGCTTGAAACATTCACCCCAACTTTGGGCAACTAGTTTGTGGGGGGAAGAGGGCAAAGACAGGGTGTGTCTGGTAAATAAGATGTTCTTCACTTTCAATGCTCAGGCTTGTTTCCAGGGATAATCATGTCCCTGAGAAGCATCTACTGATCAGTGTGTGAAATCTCCTCTAAGTCAACCATAATTACTCTGCTAGTCTAGAACTATCTTTGTTATTTAAAGAAATGGCATAGTTGGAGAAAGCCACGATTCAATTCCTAAGTGATACATACGTGCTGACAACTCTGTGCCGCCACCACAATGGGGGTGCACAACTCCATGCCACCGTCCCTGATGCTTCTGGGTGTTGGATCCGACCCAGCTGCAGCCCCACACCCCATCATTGGCAAAGACATCATGTCACCACCTCCAGGGCTGGCAGGCCTTGGCTCCAATCAGGCTGTAGCCCCATGCCCTGCACCCCACTGTCTGTGCAGAAATCATGGGGGAGAGGGGGCAGACGCTGCCAATGATTCAATTAATCTATACGGTTTAAGTAGTCATACCTATATTTGCTGGTGTATATGACTGGTGAAGTATTAAGACATATGATCTCCCAATGGGAAAAATCCACTTTGGGTATTAAAAATAGCCATTTCACAGAGTTACTCAAAAATAAGCTGACAGTGCCAGTTTAAACACTTTACCATATACTTTGGTTAAAGATATGTAGGACTCTGGTCCTTAATTCATATTTTCCTTTAACTTCCTCATCGTACTTTTTTGGTTTATTGATTAAAGAACATTTGTTTGTTGGGTTTCATGTTTAACATTTAATATTCAACCTACATACTGTAATCAGGCTGCCTTATCTCAGTGCTTAGTGAACACATTATTAATTGTTAAAAGCACAAAACCACCCAACTTTGAGAAGGTTTATTACTGGGAAGCAAAGATTGCATAGAAGGAAGTATTTTTTTTAAACTGAACAAAAGTCCAAAAACAAATTAAGAGATAAAGTCATATCAAGTTAGGACTGAAATTCATATGAATTATTTTTCTGCAGAAACGCCAATCTATTTTTAACAAGGATGTTTACCCAATTAGTTTAGTGCCTATGCTAACAAGAGCTCATACCAACAAGAAAAACAAACATTAAAAATCTCTACTGTTTCTTATTTCCTTGTCATTTTTATCACGATAAAGTAAATTTGTCATGACAACTGTAAAACTACTGTGTCATAATGACTCGTTCAAATTTATATGGTCTCATACAGGAGCACAGTGTACACTATCAGCTTTATTTTTATTTGTTCTTCCACATCTGATTGATATTATCAATGCATTAAATATAAGCAGACTGACCAGAGCCAAAAGCCTTGATCTCATTACACAAGAATAAGTGATCAAGCAGTCCAAAGTATCTGTTTGTTTTAATTCTTGGTCTTTCATACTAGTTGCTGCACAGATGTCATAAAAACAGCTTTTATATTTATAAATTAATTCCTTGACTAAGCTGAGAGGTTGTACACTGCGCTGGACTAAGTGTAAAATCAACTTTTAATCCTGGCTCTACCACTATTTGCTCTGTGCAAGCTCGAAGTGTTGTTTACTCCCCCACATCCGTAAAATGGGGCAATAACTGCCTGCCCTCACAGAGGTGATGCACAAAATTTAGAGCCAGATGTTACTTCTTAGAGGAGCCTGAATACATTAGTTTTGTACAGAGGTTCGTCACAGCAAGTAGACTCAGAAGCAGCACTTCCGGCAGTGGCACACAGGATTTAAAAGTCTACCCAAACATCCTCTCTGCAACTAGCACCTGTACATAACAGAGCCTTGCTACACATGCTACACCACTGCCGTTGAAGCTTCCTGAACCCCACCACAAATATTAGGGGTGTAGAGTTAAAAAGTATTATACACTAGTTCCTTTTACTTGAGGATAGTGTAAAGTAAGGTAAATAAATGGAATCACCTCTTCCTCCGGCTCATTTACTTCACTTTCATTTCCAGACTGTTCTTCTGTCTCTGCTCCACCTTCCTCCTCCTCTTCATCCTCTTCCAGGTTCTCACCCTCAGTCATAGAATCTTTTGAATCTTTGTCATTCACAAGGCCTGTGAAATGGGGGAAAAAAAGGGAAGGGATTGGGAAGACAGCGTATCAGAAAGGAAACCATTTTTCACTGCAACATAGCATTACAGATACTCACATAAGAGAACGTGAGAAACTCACAACTACTGAAGATTAAAGAAAATACCCAATCATGATGTTTCATTCCCAAGAGATGCTTTTATTTTAAATAAAAGAAATTAATTTTACTTGTACATTAAAGAAATATAAAGAGAGAAATTTATTTCAAAACATTTCAAGAAAACCTCTATAAGAAGCTTTTAAGAATTCCAGAAAAGCACCAATCAAGACCTGTAACATCCCTAAACATCTCAAATTTCTTCAATTTGTTTAACTTGGGCCATATTAATTGGATACAATCTCAACGGCTCTACGTAAAATGCCAGAAAATCTGGAGTTTTCTTTCTACAGTGAGGTTACCCATGTTCTGAGAAATTCAAATACAACTATGCAAACACGCCAGGAAATTCTATAACATATAGGTTAGCATAAGGAACCTCGCACCATGGTTTTGTTTGATGTAGTGCTACGAGTTGAGACCGGTGCTGTTAGTTTGATTATAAAATGAAACTGCCACAGTACAGGTCATAAATGTGAAAGACACTTTTACACTGTTTATAACAGATTCTTTTAAAATGAAATGGATTTTTATTTCTGTATGAATGAGTTTATCTGGTACTCAAGTCTGTGTGGATGAAGCCAGGTGCTCAAATGCAGTCAGAGGCCCCTCCCAAATCTGAGAGTTAGCCTATTCATATTTACTCTTTAAAATTATTAAAACTCTGTTTTAACTGCTGTTTGATTTATACAAAATGCCATTATAGCCTCACAGAACATTTATAGTTCTCCTTTATGGAGTCAGACTCCATAACACAACATCAAACCACAACACATTCGATATATTCCAGTTTCCAATTAATTGTTTTTTCACATTATTCTTGAAAGATATCTGAAAGCTTAGTATTGCACTGAAATTAGTTTCTCTAAGACCTCTTTTTAAAAATGAAGTTAAACTATCCAGAGCAAAAAACCCTCTGTTTCCAGAATACAGTAGTCTTTCACGCATTCTTTTAATTTTTTCAGTAATCTACAAAGCCACTTTAACCTCCTGAGGATTGTGGTTTGAACTGGCAGATAATTATACTTAAGCCAGCCTCATTTAACAGCACATTTCAACCAATGATTTTTCAAAGAGTTGATCTGAAAGGCTGCAAAGTTGATATAGCCAATGGACACAGTACCTTTATTCATATTTCAAACTACACAACCCGTACGCTTATGAGAGATGGCTTCATTACCCTAAAGGACAAACAAAGGAATCATTTTCATGTTTCTAAACCATGAAGCAGGTAGTTTTGCTTCTTTTTAAACCAAGCAATACTATAATCTACTGCATCAAGTTGAGGCTCGCTCCCATAACCATGGAAAATTGAGTTGAGGATTTTTGGTTTTATAAGCAATCATGCCTGGTTTCATAACCCACCATGTCTACCTTAAATTAGGATTTCTTAAAGCCAACCAGCATTGTGGCCTTGCTCTCCGTGAGGTGGAGCCAGAACAGGTTGTCCTGCACCTCATCTGCACATAAGTTTTTGGTGGGTCCCAGGACTCATGACAAGACCACGTGGTTCCAGTCACAGAATTACAGAACTTGGGTCAGAAGGGACCTTGTAGATCTTCAAGTCCGACCCCCTGCCTGGGCAGGAGAAAAAAACTGGGCTCAAATGATCCCAGCTAGGTAGGCATCAAGCCTCCTCTTAAAG
>NW_017728931.1:134575392-134592270 GCF_001723895.1 Crocodylus porosus | reverse complement strand
CAGGGTCATGTGTGGGAGGGTGGGGAGGCTCAGTTGCGGGGAGCACACCTTGGAGGCTTAAATCCGGATGGGGGGGGCACTGGATTTTTTTTTTTTTTTGGGGGGTGGGGGGGCGCTGGGAAGAAGGGATGCAATCTGGAATACACACACACACCCTGAGCAGTGCTAAGTTATATGGGGTCACCATGGCTGGAAATGCTGTTGATTCTGCTGGGCCCAGCCCACTGAACTATATAGGAAATCACGAGCCTTTGGCTCGATTAATATCATGCGTGGTTTGTACTATATATAAAGTAGGTAAAAGGTGCTGTTCAAAAAGTGGGTTTATCGAGTACCTGTGCTGAAACTTGCAGCAGTTTCCAAAAAAGTAAAATGCATCAGTTCTGGATGACCTAAGTCTATGGGCACCCATAATAACTTCCCTACATGCAAAAAGACATGTTATTTCAAGCCAGCCTTTTCAAATTTGCCCCTCACTTCCATGTGCTCAGGAAGAGCAGGGTGTGATGGGAAGGGGCTGCAGGGGAAAAAGAGCTGGGGGGGGGGAGGTCAGAGGGCATGGAGGCCACCTGACAACCCCCCCCCCCAGTTTTATTTTCTCTGCTGTAGCAGTAGGAGGAGGAAAAATTCAAGGTAAGCCTCCAATAATTAAATTCTGTACCTGAAAAATTATAACAAATTTATTAATTTTCCATATATATATAATCTAATTGGGGGATCATCTTGTATTTGAGTAAATACAGTATTTCACAATGTCAGCTCACTGGCGAGGTGTTAGATACTTCACTATAACATACATGTTTTCCTTTTCAGGGATTTTATAGACATGCCTAGCTAAGTCATGGAATCTCTTTCACTGGAGGGTTTCAAGAAGAGGCATCTTTCTGGGGGATGTCTGGTGGCATCTGTCTGGTGTACCCTACATCTCTGCAAGGGGCTACACTAGATTACCCTTGAGAGCCCTTCTAACCCCAATTCTGTATAAATCTATGCCATGAATACAAAAGTAAAATACTTGGCTTTCACAGCATCTTCTCATGATTAAAAAAAAAAAAAACCCCCAACAATTTCATGTGATCCAGTATTCCCTTTCACTTGCTCTAAAATAAAGCTTCTCAAATTGTACATCCACGAATGGAGCAACCACAAATAATTTTTGAATATTCACGTGTAACATAATAAAATTAGCCAAACTTCATAAATGCATTAAATACTATAGTACTGAATTGTACTTCATAGCACTCTGACTAAAGTTGTGGCCATGCTCACATACTCATTCCCTCCTACTTTGGAGTTTCAAACGATCACTTTTCATAGCAATAAAGTAGACCTACTTCCCCTTCAGAACCACTGCTGCTCCAACAGTCAAGCAAAAGGGCTGCTGTTGGGACATACAATGTACCCCTGTGTCTCAGGGCTAAGTATTCTCTTACACTGTACAAAATCAAAACAGTCGCATAGAAGCAGATAGTCATTTCAAGTTTGGCCCGATCTCTCATTCAAATGATTTAAAAACCGTTTCCCACTAAAAGCATTCACCATCCATCAAAACAACATTCAACGAGATGAAGAGAGAATGATAAACAAAAGACTTCTGGGTCCTACTCCAAAACAGTTATAATAGCAAATTGGCAATTATCCTACAGCACATTTTTAAGTTAGCAACCAGTGGTATGAGACCCAACACGGCTGCTCATTCAATGCAATCTTTTGAAAAAGAAAACCGGTGATCAGCTTGTCGGGTGCCAAAATGAACACAATGAAACGCTGTTCTCCAAAGCTGCTTCTTACTTCATAGGCAAACAGATTCTTCTAATGTACTGGACATAACTAACCTAACAATAAAGTTTTAAAAGGTAGAAATAATTTCACTTGCAAGAGGAATTGCCCGGTATCTTTTAAAAATTTTCATGAAATGAAAGTAAATATAGTAATAAATAGCATTTTTGACTGGAGTTTGAGTGATCATGAAATCTACTAGTTCAGGTTACTCCTTACCAAGGTTTGTTTCTCACTCTGACTTCCTTCTAGTATCATGGAATAGTAAAGTGAACAGCCCAGTGAAAAAACTCAAAATGTTGTGACACTAATTGACTGCTGCAAATAACCACACTTGGGTTAAAAGATTACTTGAGAACTGAGATGATTTAGTTAGAGTCAGAAAGGATCAAGTACTTCAATTCTACAAATAACACCTGTAAGTGTAAAAGTTTACAGCCAAAAACACTGCAGAAAGACAGGGATTCCACTAAGAAGCTGAATACATCCATTCAACAAGGACTGAATATTTTAATAACCAAGAGCACCGTATGAAGGAAGGATTATTTTGTCCCTGTACTTCCAAAAACACACTGGGTGCCTATACCCATGTTCCAGGGCCGGCAGGGGCGGGTGGAGGGGGAGAAGGATCGTTTTAAATAGAATGGCTCTCAAGCACCTGCGACATCACATGCATTCAGCATCCCATGTTTCAAAACGGCAGCACATGTGCCACCTGAAACTCATTCAATGACTTCAGTTAAAGTTCACCCACTGCCATTTTGAAACACAGGGACGCTGAATAGATGCGACACAGAGGCTGCTGGCACACATTAATTAGCATGCTCCAGCAGACTTGATTAATTTCATCTGCTCCAATGCGTGCTAATTAGCACGCATTGAAGGAGACATCCATCACATGTGTAGGTTTCCACTAACAGTCAAACTAGGGGTATCAAACTCATCTGCCCCTATGGCACATATGAAATGGTATGGCACCAGTCCGTGGGCCACGTCAGTCCCATAAACTACCTTTACACTTGGGATCTGGAACCACTACCACTGTGGAGCTGTGTAGCATGGCCCTGGAGGCCCAGTTGGCAGTGAAACAATCCTGAAACAGCATACAGCCACACCGGGGGATGTGCTGCTCATGGTGGCTGCTCTGCTAATCTAGGACAGTGTTTCTCAACCTTTTTCACACTAGGACCCATTAGCATAACTAACAGCTTGCCATGACCCACAGGTCTCTCTCCCTCTCTCCTCTTCCCCTCCAGCTGCTGCATCCAGCCCCCTCCCTCCCTCTTCCGCTGCCCTGCTGCATGCTCACCATGCCCCTGCCTCCCTCCACTGTGTGGTGGCTCCATGCAGAGCTGCTGCTCAGCAAACTGGTCCCCAGCCTGTACTGGTACATGGGATTGTTTCATCCTAAATGCAGGACTTTGCACTTGTCCTTATTGAACCTCATGAGATTTCTTTTGGTCCAATCCTCCATTTCGTCAAGGTCTCTCCGAATCCTAGCTCTACCCTCCAGTATATCTATCTACTACTCTCTCCAGCTCGATATCATCTGCAAACTTGCCGAGAGTGCCCTCCATCCCATCTTCTAGGTCGCTGATGAAGAAAAGACATTGAACAAAACCTGCCCTAGGACTGACCTCTGGGGCACACCACTTGATACCGGCTGCCAGCTAGACATCAAGCCATTAATTACTACCCTTTAAGCCCAACTATCCAGCCAGTTTTCTGTCCACCTCACAGCCCATTCAGCCAGCCTGTACTTTCTTAGCTTGCCTGCGATAATGTTGTGGGAGACCATGTCAAAGGCCTTGCTAAAGTCAAGGTATACCACATCCACAGAGCCAGTCATCTCCTCAGAAAAGGCAATCAAGTTGGTCAGACATGACTTGTCCTTGGTGAACCCATGCTGACTGCTACAAAATCAACTTCTCCTCCAAGTGCTTAGAAATGGCTTCCCTGAGGACCTGCACCACGATTTTGCCAGGGACTAAGGTGAGACTGACTGGTCTGTAGTTCCTCAAATCCTTCATCTTCCTTTTCTTAAAGACAGGAACTATACTTGCCCTTTTCCAATCATCCGAGACCTCTCCCAATTGCCATGAGTTTTTAAAGATGATGGCCAGCGGCTCTGCAATCACATCAAACTCCCTCAGCACCCTCGGTTGCATCCTGTCTGGCCCTGTGGATTTGTAGATGTCCAGCTTTGCTAAATAGTCCCTAAACTGTTCTTTTGACACTCCTGGCTGCTCCCCTCTTCCCCAGACTCTGTTGCTAGGTGTAGCACTCTGGGAGTTGACCTTGCCCATGAAGACTGAGGTGAAAAAGGCATTGAGCACTTCAGTCTTTTCTGTATCCTGCCATCAGGTTGCCTTCCCCATTTAGTAAAAGACCCACAACTTTCCCTGATCCTCCTTTTTTTGCCGACATACTTGTAGGAACCCTTCTTGTTACCCTTCACATCCTTTGCTTGTTGCAACTCCAGTTGTGCTTTGGTCTTCCTGATTTCATCCCTATATGCTCGAGCGATACTCTTATACTCCTCTCTAATTGCTTCTCTAAGTTTCCACTTCAGTGAGCTAAAACACAAAAAGGAAGCATATAGGAAGAATTCCCTGCTATGCTAAGCTGATCTTCTGCCATACTTGCTAGTCTTCCTGCTCATTGGGATAGTTTGTTCCTGCACTCTTAGTAAAGTTTTCTTAAAGTACAGCCAGCTCTCCTGGACTCCTCTCCTGCTCAGACTGGCTTCCCAGGGGGTCCTGCCAATGAGTTCTCTGAGCAAGTTGAAGTTTGCTTTTCTGAAGTCCAGGGTCCTTACTCTGCTGCTCTCCTCCCTTCCTTTCCTCTGCATCCTGAACTCAATCATCTCATGGTCACTGCTGCCCAAGCTGCCATCCACTACTACATTTCCCACCAACTCTTCCCTGTTTGTGAGCAGCAAGTCAAGAGGAGAGTATGTCCTTAGTTGGCTCTCCAGCACTTGCACCAGGAATTTGTCCCCAACACTCCAAAAACTTCCTGGATTGCCTGCACACTGCTGTATTGTTCTCTCTGCAGACGTCAAGGTAGCTGAAGTCCCTTGTTAGTATCGCTGGTGGACACACGGATGAGCAGCATGGGGTAGTAATCAGAGGGCTAGATGAGTCTCACTAATCCTTCTGTGACATCACAGATCCACGCACTGGGCAAGCAGCAGAGCTTCAGAGACAACAGGTCACATTGATACATGGGTGTTTCCATCCCCCACAGAAGGAAGTCTCCAACTACTACCACCCATCATTTTGTGGTGGAAGTGGTCTCAATCCTTCCCACCTTGAGGAGGCCTGGCTTGTCCTCCTCCATCAATAAAACATGCCCCACCTCTTCTGTTGCTAGGGCTTCATACTGTTCTTCAGGCAAACTGCTGCAGGTGGAGATGAAGACTTCAGCTTCCTATCAGGTCACAAGCTTCCAAGTTCCATCTTCCCAGGGCCCCATGCCCCATCCCTTCTCTAGCACTGCCTTTGGCAGTCCTTCCTCCATAGTCTTAAGAGTCTTGTTCAGTACTGAACTGATAAAGTTCTCATGGCAGAGGATGCTTCAGAGCCTTGCCACCTCCTCCTGTAGCTCTCTTACCTGCTTCCTGAGGGACACTACGAAGAGGCACTGCTCACACTGTCCCTCCTGGCTGTCACTGGAAGGAGCCTGTAAGCCAGAGTCTTCAGAGTGCCAAATTAGGACCTGGGTGCAAGTCTCAACAGTGAGTGGTCCTGCCTGGACAGGCACCTCACAGGTGCAAGCAGAGGTGGTGGCAGCGGTTCTAGCAATGAAACCTCTTCCAGTCATTTCTCTGGGTTGCTTAATCCACTGCCTTGCTCTTGCTACCTCAGGCCTTCCCTAGCAAATTTGCATGTAAAATGGCCTGTTTACTGCTCCTTGGTCCCAAAAGGTTTCTTTTTCCCCTGCTTCCTCTCTCTCACCGAGCTTAAAGGATCCCCTTCAAAGAGGGGAGCAGCAAACTGACCTGCAAACTGCTTCCCTTGTTTGCTTGCTCCCTGGTCACCATGAGAGTGTCAGTTCTGGTACATTAGAAAAGTTAAAAGTCCCTCAGGTGTTTTCCTCCCCCATCTACAATGTAGACAAATCACCTTCATGTTCAGTGTTCTTCTAATTGCCTCAAATTAATGCGATACATGGATTAATTATAGATCAAAAATGCAAAATGGTAACAGTGTCCAAATGCATCATAATATCAGTAGTAAAGAACACAAGTACAGGGGTTAAGATGCAAATATCAGACACTTCTTTCCCCCCAAATTGTTTCTTACCTAGTTTTATTAAGAATTCTCGTTCCAAGTCTTGTACCTGCCTGACAGCTTCTTCCAGAGAACTGCAGAGCTTTATCTTTGGTCTCAGGAGTTCTAGTGTATCGCTGATCATATAATCAATGTCAATAGGAAAGGGATGATCTTTTGTCCACACATCCAAACTTTTTTTCCACCAAACGTATCTCTGAAATATAAAATATCCTAACAAGTTATAGAATATATGTGCATAAACATATACACAATATTGCATCCTGAGCTATTTTATCACAAACATTAAAGACCATGTATAAGCATGCAGTTTATTACAAACATTCTAAAATTATATATCTTGCATAAATATTTTTAAATAATTCAAAGCAAACCCTAAAACAGAAAATCCACATGACATCTTGAAGTGTCAGTCCAAAATTTAGTTACATTTTGACTATACAGGTTATATACAGCTTCATAAATGAGCTATAACAACTGACAAAGTGAATTTTATGGCCACGGGCTCATTTTACTAGAACTGCTTTTGAATTATTATGGTAGTAGATACTGAAAGTAGATACTAAACATAAACAGCTTTTAAAGCTCTAGTTCTTTCAGAGCTGGGCACCTAGTGACCTCCGAGCCTCTAAAAATGCCTCCCACCTTAAATGCTTGGATAAATATGGCCAAATACAATTTATTTAAAAAAAAAAAAAGATGAAGTTCAGCATATGTTCTAACTTTAGATCAAGGCAGATTTAGTTTCTGTCTTTGGCAGATTTTGCTTCTTTCCAAATCTGTATCCTCCTATTATGAAAATCCCTAGAGCAAGCTAGCACATGGACCTTTCAGAATATGGTATGTAAAATTCAAACTCAAACTCAAACTGTGCTCTTACTTATACAAATGTACTTAAGAGAAGGATTTGAACAATGGGGTGGCAAAAGGGTACCTGAAGAGGGTATGAACAGCAGGAAAGGCAGTAACATGCAAATGGGAAGGAACCTGGCCTGACTTTCCACCTTCCAGGTCTAACCATCTGATCAAATGTGATATGGGTTTTTTGGAACTCAAACACTTGAAAACAATAATATTAAATAGAATCATTTCCCAGCTTAACCGCACGCTGATGAACTGAGTCAATATCTAGACCAACATGCCAGAATGCTGGTCGTCACACAAGTCTAATTCCTCTTTTAACTGCCTTGTTTTCCTTCCATTTTTGTGCAACTTGAAATGGAACAAGAAACTATAAGCACAGCAAGACATTTATACTATGAATATATTTCAAGATAATTCACTGAGTTACCATACTAACATCTAGCTATACCTGACATCTAAATATTATTTTAATATATTACACACATTAGTTCAGATTGAGATCTCAATATAAAACATTTAAGGAGGTCCTTAATTTAATGATGTGAGTAAATCCCAGTGATTACTTGTACAATTAACTTAAGCCATTGTGAAATGCACTGCTGAACAAAGGGTCCAAGCAATAGATATAAAAGTTCTAAGCACACTATGAATAAATAAGATAACATGTAGATAAAAATACCTGACACATTGTAAATATAATAGTTTATTCATACCTGAAAATAGACAAGGAAGCAGTCAAGTTTCCGTTTGCTGGAGCCCCTGTCAAAATATTGCCCACAGGTATCAAGTATGGTGCAAACCAGCCTAATTCGGAAAAGGTGTTCTGGAGGGTCCAGTGGACTAGAACTACCATCAGGGTTTACGCCAAATGATGTAAATGAATACAGAGTTCGAAATATTACAGCTGACTCTACCATTCGGTAATTGTAAAGTTCCCCCAGGAACTTGGCACTGCTGATCCGCCGCTGGTTAAACTTGGGCTGGTTAACCTTAAAAGAAAACATCCAGATTTAACAGTTTATCTTACTTATTTTTACACTTCTACACAAAATGATTCAAAAGGGGCTTGGACAAAATCATGGAGGACATGTCCATCAGTGGGTATTAAAATGTACCACATTAGGGCTGCAGCCTCAAAAATTATCGGACTTCCTAAGCCTCTGAATGCTTGAAGCTGCAGGTGGAGAGAAGTAATGGATTGATCAGTCTGGATAGCCATACTTAGATACCCTTTTCTGAAGTATCACTCAGAGAGTAAAAGGAACAGAGACCTGTAGTCTAACTCAGTATGGCATTTCTTAGGTTCTTGCATTCAAAAAGAATTTGTTAGAGACTGTAAAACTGATTATAAAAACTCAAACCTACAAAGAAACTTGCTTTTAATAACAAGCAACCTCCTTGATATCTGGAACAGCCTACCCAGAGAAATGGTGCATTCTCCATCCTTGGAGGTTTTTAAGATCTGGCTAGACAAAGCCTTGGTTGGGATGATCTAGTTGGGAATGGTCCTGCTTTGAGCAGGGGTTGGACTGGATGACCTCCTGAAGTCCCTTCCAACCTTAAATTTTAAATTTTATATAATAATTCGCTGCAGTAAAATGTAAAGATGGATTGAGTTTTACACAGTTCATATATCAAATAAATTTGGCCTATGAAGTACTGCAGGTAGCGCTGGAACCTGGCCAGACAGTAACTACTTTAAAAGGTTACATCCATTATCTGCATCATTTGAAATACTATATCTGGTGTTCACTACCACCATCTGCCCCTGCCCCCCAAAAAGCTTCCTCCAACTGTGAGCTCTATCACATTATGGGCTAATCACCTGTAGCTTGAGACTTTAATACTAGATTTGAAAATCATCATAAATACAGTGTAGGAAACAATTCTGTGCGACATGGAAAGAATTGTTCCAAGAACCTCTTCCCTTTTTTCAAATTTCTTTCACTTTTAAGATCTGCCGTCAAACAAGAAGCTGAAAACAAACACAAAAGTACACACACGCGAGAAGTTAAGTTTACAAAGGTCATTTTTTACCTCCATTCCTAGTCGAATATCTTCTAGTACTCCATCCACCACATGAATGCCAACATCCTCTTGGTAAAGTACCAATCCTGCTAAGAGGTTGGCTACACAGTGAATGCTATTATATTTCACATTCCAGATGTTGATCATGCAACATATAACATAGTCTTTCACTTCCGGGTCCTGCCAGGGCAGCTTGCGCATTTGTCTCAGGACCTAAGACAGGATTTTTTTAAACATACAATTCAATAGGTAGAAGTTCAAACTATGCCATCAAAATTAAAGGAAATGTTGGGATATTTATAAATAAAGAGCTGGTAATGGTCTTACAGGGTGCATACAGGTATTTGGGGAGGTTAGATGCGTTAAAAATGGCCACCCAATCTTAATTTGCCCAGGTATGAACCTTACACTTAGATCCCAAGTTAGGTTAATTTAAGTGCAAACTATACAGAAGTTCAGGGCAGGCAGATAAATCTAAAAACGGCCAAAAATCTAAGTTAATAGCATCAGACTATTTTTAGCCCCCCTGGCTCCCCCCATGCCCAGACAGACAACGTTCCTCCCACCTGCAGACCAGCCAGCCCCTCTCCCAGCCCACTAAACCCCTCCCCTCATCCTGCAAGCTGCTTCTGATACTAGTTTTACCAGCATTCACTAGTGCCTGGATCTGAGGAAATAAGTTGGGCCAGGGGAAGGGGCAGGTGGGAGGAGGTAGGGGTTGGCAGAGCTAAAAATAGCCCCTGGTTCGGGGGGGGAGGGGAAGGGGGTAGGAGAGCCTCCCCACCCCCCCAGATCCTGCCAAGTCTCCCAGACCCCAGCAACACCCCTCCACAGACCCCACCTGCCCCCCCAATTCTCCCCCCACCTATGATTCCTACCCCCAGGAGTCTACTGTCCACCCCAATCCCTCCCTTGGTAATCCTCCCAGCCCAACTTACTTTAGATTGGGTGGCCTTTATTAACTTGATCAAACTCCCCCCCAGAAGTGCATGCACCCATAGTCATTACAAGTTTCAGGTCAAAAGAATTTGTGATCTCTTATTTAAAAAAAAACACAACCCCCACCTCCCACACATACTTGGCAATGGTTCGATAACACATGTTACTCAAAAAACAAACAAACATAATGGACAGATTACTTAACTCACAGGGATACAATCTAAAGTCTACTCCATGGGAAAGACTGGTGTCATTGTGGAAACTACCTCCCTTTCTTATAGATTCATAGATACTAGGGTCAGAAGGGACCTCAATAGATCATCGAGTCCGACCCCCTGCATAAGCAGGAAAGAGTGCTGGGCCTACATTACCCCAGCTAGATACACATCTAGATACACACATTCCAGGCAGCCAGCAAGAAACAACCTTGATGGAAGTCCAAGCGGGAGAATAACTAACCAATACAAATACCAAGATCATTTTCTATATTATGGTTCCTGGAGTAGGAAGTACCCAAGGGGGCCAAAAACAGAGTTTTTATGATCTCTGACTATAGATCTAGAGATACAAGTTTACAGTTCTCACTGAAAGCCACTTGCTGTTCACCAGGCTAAGTGGGAACGTGTGATGTCACTCAGATGGTAGAGTCAAAAGGTGGCTGGCTGGCTAGGCTGCTAGCCACAGCTCTTCTTGGTGAGCTGCTGGCTACAGAAACTGGCATATCTTAGCATACCAGTCTCTTGGGCCACCTCAGCTGGGATAGACAATTGACTTTTAGTCTATTTTGACAGTATGGAAGCTGATAATGTATCCTCTTTTTTGGTATAATCCATGATTGAAGGCTTGTTTTACACAGGATCAGAATTAGCTGGAATTTGTAGGATACTAGAAACAGCAGAATTATCCTAGAGGAAAGTGCACTGAAAAAACAAGACTAATAGAAAATGCTATGTTTTTCTCTTGAAGTAAACAGCGATGTAGCAAAAGACAAGTAGAACTGAAAAGGAAAAAAAAAAACCCTCCACAAAGCCTAAAGCCTAACCTATACCTAAAATTGTTTTAAATGTGAGAAGAAGAAAACAGCCTAACACAGAAAAATCTGAAAACATACAAGTTATAAATCTGAACTTTTGATACTAGATTGATGTAGGGCTTTACTAATTTAACAGTAGCTAAGGATTTTATTCTTTCTGGGTGTGTGCTATCTATTGTGCTTAATACTATTAAAGAGAGAGAACGGAGAATATAACTGGTCTGACTAAACTGCAGAATGCAAACATCTCCAGATGCTTTGGTACTGCACTCATTTGGCACTTAATAATAAGGCATAACCTGGATGTCTACGGAGAAGCCAAGTAATACCTCAGACATGCTGCAGATTCTCCAAGTTTTTCTTAAAGACAACCTTTATTACTAGCTTGTGAAGTTTTCAGTTTCTAGCATGATTCAATCAGATCTACTATCTTTCCCTTTCTGGAAGCTGAATGGCTTATAGCTGTACCTCTGCTTCAATATTCGTATGGACTTGTACTAAATATTTTTCCTAATTGCATACACGTTTCTGTGAACTTAACAGTTCAGGAAACGCATCCAACTCCAGCATAAACCTAATGAACAGAGCAGTTTCTCCTCTGCTGGGAACACTAAATAGCAAACCCACTCTGCTGTGTTCAAACTTTCGGGATCACTTCAAAATCTAAATTCAGCTCTGGATAGTTCAAAACGTCTTGCCACTATTACAGTGAATGAATCAGCCTTTTACTTATAGGTTCTAATAAGCCCATAGAATTATGTTTTGTGAAAAACAATTTCATGAACTAGAACAGCGGAAATGTTGTGGCATATCACAACTGTCACATGCAACACCATGGTACACAGACTCACCTTCTCAGTAGTGACCTTGGAAAGATCTTTGTAGAGAAGCTTACGAATATACTCCTGCAAAGGTGGGCGTTTCTTTTTCACAGTTTTTTCAGCCGGAGGGGGATTACAGTAGTAGTAAGCATTCTCCACCATTGTGACATATCGTGCATCAAGATGCATTGCCTGCTTCTTTCTCATCATTTGTTCCTGGAAACAAAAAACTTGTAAGTTGAGATACTACATTTTCATAGATTTTCACAAAGTTTGTGGGGCTTCAGAAAGGAAAGCGCAGAGAAATAAAGTCACTAAATTTTTACAGCTGTGTTGAAAGCTTCAAAGTACATACAGCAAAAGCTTTGTTATCTGACACCCATAGGGAATGGGGGGGAGGAGGGGTGCTGGATAACCAAATATGCCGCACCCTCCTGCCGCATCAGCATGCTGGGGGACAGGAAGGGGAGCCCCACGCAAGCTACTATGCCTTGGGCCATGGGGGCTCGACAGCACAGGCTGCTTTGCCCTGGGCTGTGGGGGCTAAGCAAAACTGGAAGTGCCACAGTGGGCCCTTACGGTTTCGCTTTTACCATGCTGACCAGCATGCCAGTTAATAGAGCATGCCGGTTTATAAGGTGCCGGACAACGCAGCTTTTGCTGTAATTAGTTCTGCATTATCATTTTCAAGATCAGAATTATTTTCATCCATATTTGTATAAGAACCATGAAAAAAGCATAAAGACTTCACTTAAACTATAACTTGAAATTTAAAACCTCCTATTTATTTATATTATGATGTTGCTCACCCTGAACAGCTGAAAAGCTTACTACTGCCTAGGACAGGTAGAAATATTAATGGAATTGAAATACTGAAAACTGAATTGCTATAAAAGATTCCCCACATTTATTTATTTATTTTACAGCAGGCTGAGTCTCCCCATAGGCTATACTAGGGTTCTATATTTACTTTCCTTATGCCCTGGCATTTTTCCATCCCCCTGTACTTTCTTCCCTGCTACTGTAGTCTTCCTTAGATTAATAGCCGAATATCACACTGGAGGGCCATTTCAAGAAGAGTGGGACCTGTTCGAGATTAAATTCTATGTGCATATAGATTCCATATCGCGAACACTGTTCCTAATGTCATAACTGTTTTTGTTTCTTTGTGTGATCCAGCATTTTGTTCCTATTTCTTTGTTCATGCTTCCCCAACTCTGTTGGCTGTTAAGCAATTATGCAAAAAATGCATGCATTCCTAAACAAAACAGAAGAATAACTGATTTTTTATGCCAAGATTAATATGCATTGCGGACTTTAGAATAGTTTTGAATATGTGAAAGTTGGCCCAGGACAAAAAATACCTAACTCTGGATGTCCATGTATTAGGAAGCCAAGTACCAAGCACATTATTAAACCAAGCACAGTATCCACATTTAACCTGCTCTTGTTATTTTACAGCATCAGGTCTAGGTATCATCAGAACTCAGGCTTTTTGTGTTTTTCTTTCCTCCACACGGACTATTACTGAACTCAAAACAGTCAGCTATTCTTCACTCTGATAAGACATTCTTTTCAGGTAGACCAACCCTGCTAATGAGAAAAGTTCAAATGTTTTCATACCCTAGAAATCTGGTATGACATTTTCTCTCATTTTTTTCTGCTAAGCATGATTTAATGGCAAGCTTATTTTATGAAGTGTATGGCAATACAGAACTGGCAATTACAAACAGTCTATTTCTCTCTCCTGAAACTTAAACCTTAGCTGCTTATTCTCTCAAGAGAGGCAGTAAATCTGGAATAATCAATTTACTTGACTAATACTTCACAGAGCATTTTTCTTCTAGATTGTGTACAGTCTCCTGCCTTGAAATCTCAGAACTACGTCATTTTACATTTGTAATCATCCACCAACCATACTGATCCTTAAAATAGAAAGGCTTTGTCCAAATAACATATCCTCTAAACTAGCAAATTTACCTACAGTTACTGTACATCTGTTAAACATTAAAGCAACTGGCTACAATCTTATTAACAAGTCCTTGGTGAAGCATTAGGCAGTCAGCAGCAGTTTCACAGTAGCTAGGGTCAGGAGGGACCTGAACAGATCATCTAGCCTGACCCCCGGCCACAGGCAGGAATGAATGCTGGGTTCACAAGACCCCAGACAGGTGATCATCCAACCTCCTCTTGAATAGTTCTTATCTGTTACTCTCTGGGAGAAGCTACAACCATTGAGGTGCTGAACAGCTGGACTCAGTATGGCCTTTGGATCGTCTCAAAGGGGTAAAGTGGGGGTGGTAAGTCTTGGGCAGCCTCCACTCTTCCATAGTCTCGCCTAGGCATACGAGTCGAAGGTCTTGGTGTGATGGTTGCAGGACTCAAGACAAACGGATAACAGGCACCTGACAAGACCTCTAACAGATAAACCATGATCCAGAAGATTGATGGTTGCCTACTACTTACTATATCTAGGTACACAAAGTACAAAATAGAAAAAAAAGTTGTTGAAAAATTGAAATCACACATGCTGTAATAATGATTATTACTATTTTTTTCCCCCAGCATGCCTCAAGACATTCACCACTTGTGTTACATTTCAAACTTAATGTTAAAGTAAAGCAGATCACAGACAAGCTGGCCAAAGGGTTTGAAACAAGTGCTTTTTTTTTTTTTTTTTAAAACTGGTTTGAAAAAGTAATCTTTACTATTATATCACTACCTTGTATTTTATTCAGAAATAATAATGCATACTGCCTGTAATAAAAATGATGCCTGTAATAAAAACATATTTAAAAGATTATGTTTCAATTAAAATATTTTACTTTTTATTCAAGAGAGAATACAACACTACAAGATACAAAGTTTTAAAGTAATAACAAAAGGTCTCTTCCTAATGCTCCAGTCAAGGCTTTCTGATCCCACCCACTTGGTGATCTCAGTCTGGCTATTAAACTCTTTCACCCAAGTCTTTGCTGCAAATTCCTTGGCTACATTGTATCTCATTAAAGGAAAAATAATGTAAGAACGATAGTACAGACAGCAACAAGACCACTCCTTAAAAGATACTAATCTCACTAAAATATCTATAAAAGAGCAGAATGCTTGTCACACTATAAAGTCTTAAAACCCTATTATGTTTTTAGCTACACATCACAGGCCCAGTACAGATCTTGAGCTTTAGACAAGAAGGTGGGGAAAAAAAACTAAACTCCAAAATACAACACACATGAAACGCTCGCAATAATATAAAATATACATGTTTTAACTATCAGAGCAGATTTTGTCAGAAAAAACACAAAAACAAAAAACAAGATACAGTGCTCAAATAGGAGCTGTTTAGAGAGCAATACAGTAACAGTACAAGTCTGGAAACCAGATCTTCTACCTTCTTTATATAAATGTTTCCTTGCATGCAACATAAGACAATGTCACCTTGCACTGCAGGCATGAGAAGAGAATTAATGTTTATAAAATAGCTTTAGACCTGCAAAGCATAAAGTGGCAAGTAAATTAATAAATAAAGTCATTAAACATACAGTAACAATACCATCAAGATACTCATGAAAGGCCCAAGCCTTTGTGACAGTACACAATCTAGTACTTAAGACATTTCGGTGCTATATAAATAATAAGGAAGCTAGGTCTACTCACTAGAATACAGGAAGGGTTAGGAGCTCATGGTTGTCTCAAGTTCTTCTTATATGACCCTGGACAACTAACATCCCTCTGTAGCAGTTTCCCCAACTCTAACATAGGGAACCTCACTTGCCCCAGAGGCACTGCCCTCCAGCACACCCTTAAAAAGAAAGGCCTACAAAAGGATGGGAGTCACCTCCAAGGAGGATTATTCTGCACTGGTCCGGTCCCACAGGGAGCAAACCAGGAAAGCCAAGGCTGCAACTGAACTCCAACTAGCTTCAAGCATCAAGGACAACAAAAAGTCCTTTTTCAGATGTGGGGGAGCTAGAGGATAAGCAAGGGCAACATCGGACCCCTGATGAACCAGATGGGGCAACTGACAACTGACGCCCAGGAAAAACAAACAAACAAACAAACAAACAACCTATTAAATGGGTACTTTGCATCAGTCTTTCAGTAGTCTCATGGGACACCCATGCCCACTACAGGACAGGGAGGTCCAGGTGAGGGAGATCCCCTGCCCTCCATTAATGCTGACCTCGTGAAGGAACACCTTGAGAGGTTCGATACCTTCAAGTCAGCCGGCCCTGACAATCTACACACCAGGGTGCTCAAGGAGCTGGCGAGCGTCATAGCCCAGCCTCTGGCATGGATCTTTGAAAACTCCTGGCACTCTGGTGTAGTGCCCGAAGACTGGAAGAAGGCCAATGTGGCGCCTATCTTCAAGGAAGGAAGGAAAGTGGATCCGGCAAACTATAGGCCCATCAGCCTGATTTCTATCCTGGGGAAGATCTTAGAAAAGTTTATTAAAGAGGCCATCCTTGATGGACTGGCCGACGCCAACATCCTAAGGGATAGCCAGCACAGGTTTGTTGCGGGTAGGTCTTGCTTGACGAGTCTCATTTCCTTCTACGACCAGGTGACCTATCACCTGGACAAGGGAGATGAGATTGATGTCATATATCTTGACTTCAGAAAAGCCTTCAATCTGGTATCCCATGATCACCTCTTGGCGAAACTGGCCAATTCTGGCCCTGGGTCCACCATGATCCGCTGGCTGGAAAACTAGCTCCGTGGTCAGACCCAGAGGGTAGTAATTGATGGAAGTCACTCATCATGGTGCCCTGTGACCAGCGGGGTCCCTCAAGGCTCTGTCCTTGGACCCATATTGTTCAACGTCTTCAGTGATGTGGACATTGGACTCAGAAGCAGATTGGCCAAGTTCACCAGTGACACCAAACTTTGGGGCAAATCATCCACACCAGAAGACAGGTGGGAGATCCAGGCTGACCTGGACAGACTCAGAAAATGGGTGGACAAGAACCTGATGGTGTTTAACACCGAAAAATGCAAGCTTCTCCACCTTGGGAAGAAAAACCTGCAGCATCCTTATAGGCTCGGCAGTGGTATGCTGGCTAGCACTATGGAAGAAAGAGACTTGGGGGTCCTGGTTGACCACAAGATGAACATGAGCCTG
>NW_017728931.1:134564138-134575127 GCF_001723895.1 Crocodylus porosus | reverse complement strand
AATTGGATGCTTACCTTGCTGGGATCCTATGACCCCAGCTGACTTCCTGCCCTTTGGGCAGGGGGCTGGACTCGATCTCCCGAGGTCCCTTCCAGCCCTGATGTCTATGAAATCTATTAAATAAATTACCAGAATTGTCTGCGTTAAATACAATGGTGCTTTTCCTCCCAAAATACTGAATCAAATTATTTCCATACCAACAGACTGCTCCTCCTGTAACGAAGTTTCAAGTCTGTGGTACAATTGTAATTCTAGCCAGGACATAAAACAGAAGGAGAGTCCAGACTGAGAAGCACATTTTACAAGTTATCCTTTCCAATACAAATGGAAATAGACAATACCAGCATGAACAAATACTTCAGTTCTAGTTCAGGGGTCAGCAACTTGTGGCCCATGGATTGGATCCAGGCCACCAAGCAATTTTATCCAGACCACAAAACCAGAACACCAGCAGCAATTTGGCAGTGGTGGGTAGGGAGGGAGTGCCAGGCAGGACGTCCTGCAAGCAGCAGCTCACCCTAAGACTGAGCTGCATCCATTCAGCCCAGCACTGCTAAAAGTCTGCCAGCCTCTGTTCTAGTTTTTCAAGGTTCCTCCACTATATATTCAAGCAATCTTCTTATGTAAAATACAAAATACAAAACAAGGTAATTAATGGACAACAGAAATCAACAGAAAGCCCACTTTCTTTAAAGTTTGCCTCAAGACCTGTCTTTACACACTCACATACAGCAATATTGATTTATGCGCAGACAGCAGAATTGGTTAAAGATCTTATTACAAAATTTATGCTCAGCAGCAAGAGCCAAAGGCAAGAAAACGTTTATGATCCATGAAGGTCAACAGGTCCCAGTTCTATTTATAGCAGATATTGCTAAAAAAAAGCTTCAAAACTGCTTAGTTTTTCCTTTAAGGTGGTCCCAAGATATCTGCTGTGGGACTAATCCATTTCACAAGTCACCTTTATTGGTCCTATAAGCCTACGATTCAATTTGTATAATACTATTTAAGTAAGAAATTGGATTTCTGTATTTATTCTAAGGCAGCACTGGAGCTGGTAGCAGATATTTCTACTTAATCTGCTGTATTTCCTATTCAAGAGGCATTTTAAACATGTTGGAAGTCTTTTCTGCCAGGCCTTTTCATCATCCCGGGAAGGTTTTAGTTGCTGTTTCTGAAATAGTGAACATTGATTATCTGTGGCTATATCTGCCCTAAACCAAGTTTAGTACTGGTTCTACAGGTATCAATAGTGAGAGCATTAAGTAAGGGACTAACAATGGACATTTTGGCAATGGAGACAGACCAAATGGGAGCAACCAGGCAAGTAGTTTTGGACAACAATAAGTTGTATGTACCTGGATTTCTAAATCAGCACTAAATCTACTAATTTAGTACAGAAAGAGAGAAAGCAAATGAAAGCACATGGGTCTTTTAAACAGAGTAGAGCCTTTTTGTGTTCTACGTATTCCGATTATGGGCAGGGATATGTTTTATTGCTGAGCACAAGATACCAGAAATTATGCATAGCAAATACAATTTTTTTTAATAAATTAAAAAATCAGGGCTCTGACTGGAGGAACTCACAATTATAGAGCAAATACTCGTCTCTCCAGAGATAGTAGCAGTAATGCCAACTCATGAAAAAAAAAATCACGAGACTCCCAACTTCCAAGTCAAAATAACTCCGACTCATGATCTCCTGACAGAGAGATCAAATGTGGGAATTTTTTTCTTTTTTTCTTCTGGCACATGTAGAGACTGCCAAGCTAGTAAGTCTGTGGAGGGGAAAGGGATGGGGGGACAGAGGGGAAGTGGGGGCAGATTGAGGCCCTCATGGTGAGGGAAGGAGTGCGGCAGCGCTGGGGTGAATAGGACTCTGCGGGTGGGGGAGGCACAGGGGACACACGCCCCTCAGATTTGTGTGCAGGGTAGAGGTGGGATGCCCACTGCAGGCTGGGGCTCTGTGCCCCACTGCTTTTGCCCCAGGAACCACACACACACTTTAAAAATAGCATCTAAATGATTTACATTGCAAATCTCTTGATTTTTAAGAGTTTGGTCTCATGATTTTTGACATGGTGGGATTGGCAATAAGTGGAACATAACAAAACCTGCAGTTTCAGGAAGCACCAACATTTTATGCTACACAAAGAATGAATGTCAATCACTGAGCAAAAGCCAACAGGAGTCGCTTTTCACCTCTGAAGACTGAATGGCAAGCAAGGGTGGGGAGCAAGGAAAAAGAAATGCCACAGCTAGTCTCTGCCAACCAACAGAACACAAGGACAGAGCACAGCAGAAATCAAGGGCTATCTTTTCACACATTATAACAACACTGACAAGCAGCACATAGGTTAAGTACATAGCATCTTTCAGCCCTACTGTCTTTTTTGTTATGTGACTGTACTCCAATGAGTATAAATTGATGTCAGAAACCAGAGGGGAAGCAATTATGAAAGGGCTGCTATTAAAAGCCTTGAAAATTATAGAAGCTAGGCAATTTCATGGTTGCTATGATAAGCTTTGAAATGATAGACAGAAACTAGTTTTATAGTCCCTACCTTGCCTCACTTTCAAGGCTCCCATCAACAGTTCAGAAATAGGAAAATGATAAGAGCTAGTGAGCTACACACCTGTTAATGCTACAGGACTATACACTTAATGAGCTTTCATTAAGATTTTTGATGCTACAGAGATTTACTCCTATCATACTCCTCCACTTTGCTCCAGCAGTAACAACTAACTGCAGCTTGAAATAAAACTACTGAAATGCATTAAATGGCTTTTGCCGACTGGTTTGTATGTTGGCAACTAAATGATCACAACAGTGATTTAGGAGAAATGTTTAAAAACAGCTTGCACAGTATGTACACTTCTATACTGAAGGACCCACATCTTAAAATTTCCCTTTACTTCAATCAACAGATTTTAAAGTCCAAGTCTGGTCAGACTTCCAATATAAAACAGGCCACTTCTGTTTGCTGTCTGCTTGCCCAGCTCCCAGTTTCAATGTAAATTCTTATTGCCAGATATCTTTGAAAACTTCCAGCAAACTACATTTGTTTCTGTTACTTGGCCTTTTCTACCAAGGCCTTAAAATTTCCTCAAGCCATTTTGGCATCAATCTAGGGATCAAACTCACTGACTGGAAGTGCGGAAGAAAAAAGGTCAGCTTAGTATCACTTCTAAATCATGGACAGCATTCATCTTCATATCAAGATCACTTCTGATGAAGTCTCTATTCATGCTAGAACCACTGCTCATTCTCAACTACTATAATTTTCAGATTTTGGTACTCTATGAAGCAAGTTCATCACCTCCACAAACCTTTCCCATCCAATTAAAAAGCTGCCTCTTCAGTTTATGAGCTCTTTAGTCCTTCTCTCAAGTGATATCTACATCTACCCATGCTAGGACTGTAAATATTGTTTTAAAAATATTTGTTTAACCTCCTCTAATTATACTGGTTAAACAGTTAACCAATAACACAGCAGCTCAGATGCAGCTGCTGCTGGAAGCCATTCCTGGAGCCCTTTGACTAGTGGGCAGTAGGGAGGAGCCAAGCCCAGCCAGACAACATAGCACATGTGAAGCCCCGCCCTGGGAGCACCTAATTGCTTAATTGTAAGTCATTAGGCTGCTTGTTGTTTTTCTCTTAGGCTATGGGCACTAGTTTCCACCCCCCAAACCAATTCCTTCTTCCTTGATCCTTCCTCCCTCCCGGGGTACAGTGCTGCTTTCCTTCCCCACCTTCCATGTACCAGCCCCAAGCTAGAGGATTGCTGATAAGCTAACCGGTTATCACTGCACTTATCAGTTAAGTAAGTAAATTGTTTAACCTTTCCCATCCCTAACCCATGCCACTATACTCTTAATCTCATTTGCTGCCTTCTCCCCACAAGTTCCAGAAGACAGGAGTTATTCACTTGTACAGTCACTTGCAACTGAAAAGCAACCTTCTACTGTTCTCCCTAAAACTGAATTCTGTTTCAATCTTCCTTGTGAAATCACAAGGATGTGTGCAAATTAACTGGACCTCTACAAAAATATTTTCAGAAAGCCACCATCCTTTGCAGGTGAAGGCTGGGAGCATGGCCACAACTTCACTACTAGTTTACACCAAAAAGATATTGAGATGCACAGTTTACCACTCACCAGACTCAAGTATTTTATTTCAGCACAACATCATGAGATATTGTGGGAGCATAGGGATCCTGCATCAAAGGAACCAAAAGACTTGATGTAAGAATTAGACTGAGAAACTTATCTATCTCCTGTGACTTTAAAAGTGAGCTACAGGTAAAACTCAGAGTCTTTGGAAAAGTGTTTCTGCCTGAAAGAACGCACACACAGTGATATAAACATTTTCCACACAGTAATTAAACCATACTTCTAAAAAGGTCAGCTCTTGTGGCAATGAAGAGAAACTTACGGGACCTCAGAAATTTGCAAAGAAAAAACTCTATAAACAAAGCAATGATGTTTCAAGTTATATGAAAAAAAATACAACAATATTCATTCCTGCAGCTTCAAAATCAACAACAGAAATATTGGGGGGAAAAAACCCAGGAAGAAAGCAAGCAAAGGTTGCAGTCCTCTTTCTAACTTGATTCTCTGCCTCCTAGAAGTATTCAATTAAGAAATGTGACTTTAGTAAGATTTTCACTGTTTCTAGGAGCCCAAGGTCTGAGCAATTCAATACTCAACTCTAAAAGTAGAATGAAAGCTCTTTCATATAAAAGTGAGTGAGGATTTTCCTGCACCACATTGTAACAGCCCCCACCCAGTTACTCATGAATTTTTCTGCTTTATCCATGAGGCCTGCTACAAACAAACTGTTATTCTACCAGTAAATAAAACTTAATGAAGTTTTGCCTTCATTATGGACTGAACACTGAGAAGGATATTACTGTAATTATGATCATTATAGCCAGGATGTACTTCAGTGTGGCAAAACAAAGGGAATAACGACAGTTTAATTCAATACATGATCTTCAGTAAAATGGCTACTATTCTTGCTCTTACCAAAAGAACGCTGGTTCTTAAGTGCGATTCTGGTGATCGAAAAAGGAATCTTCCACAGGTTTCCAGCAGTGTGCATGCCATTTCAATGTGGTGGTGAGAAAAGTCGGACAGAAGCATCTGTTATACATATGAACACATAGCATTTTTACGGTTTTTTAGTTGTGGGAAAAAAAAAAAAGTAAAAAATGTTTTAATCAAATATACAAAGTTGTTAACATCTCTGAATTTTAATCCTTATTTTAAAAAGTAAAACTATCACCCTCATCTCAACTTGACTGTTCATATGCTAGCATGTTCTCATACATTTTCATGATGAATGCTAACTTCTAGTCAAAAGGAATACTTTAAAGTAGTTTAGGGGTATAGGTTGTAGCCATGTTGGTCTAAGGACACAGGCAAAGAACTTCGTAGTTCAGGAATTACAGACAAGACTCATATACAAAGGCTCATAACATTTACAAAAATGTAATGCAAACATGTTTCAGTGAAGTTATATATGCCTTAGAATTTCCTCTTACAATTTAAACCCAATACACAATGATTCTATACAGAAAAGTAACTTAAAGCAAAACTAGTCTAGTTTCAGTGCTCAAGCTGAGTGACAGTTAAACAGAGATACTAACCAGTTACTAGAGAGAAGCGGGGGAAAAAGATGATAATGGGACTTTTAGAATTGAGAGAGGTCTAAAAACCATAAAGATCATCACAGGCAGAGTATTGTCACAGTGCACACAGTGTTTATAAAAGGAAAATGAAGATGGATTTCTCACTTCAAAAATATCTAAATTTCAACTGGGGGAAAAAAACATAAGCAGCTAGGCTTCACCTCATATCGAACATACATCTGGAATTGAATTAAGTTCCATGTTCTGAGCAGCCTTGCTCTTTTTGTGATCAGTGACATGTGTTTGCCTATTGAGATGGCCTAGCCCAGGGGTAAGCAACATCTTTTGCTGGAGTGCCAAAAAAAACCACAATGTCTACCGTGTAAGGTGCCAAAATGCCAACACACAAACACAAAACTGGGCACGGTGGGGGGGATGACATAGCAGGATGTACCGCATTTTTTTAAATTTTTTTTTAACAGTAAATCAAAGGTTTTCTAAAAATTCTAAACCTGGTAACAGTCAATAAAACTTCATGAACTGCCTCTGCACTTGTGAATTTTTTTTTCTTATTAAGCATGTTGTGATGAGAGGGTGAAGAGAGGGAGAGAGGAGCAGGGAGTAGCATGCACCGGGGGAATCACCGTGGGCAGGCTGGCCTGGAAGGCTGCAGTCAGAGGAGAGCGGGGGTCAGGTGGGGAGTGGGTTCTGCCCCACGGCTCCGCAGACTCAGGCCACAGTGGGGGTGCCCAGCAGCACTGGAGGTAGGGCCCAGCCCGCCCACGCAGCTCCACAGGGATGGGGCACAGTCAGCCATGAAGGGACGGTGCCTGGCTAGGGCAAGACGCTGGGCTTCCTGCTTGGCCTCCCTGCATGCCGGGTACAGCACAAGTGGGAGCTGCAGCCGCAGGCTGTTCCCCCAGGCTTTGAAAACAGCCACTGCTCAGGGCTGAGCTGATGGGAGGCCTGCAGCACAGCCTGTATGTGAAGTGCCTGGCCCTGGCCCCTTGAAGGAAGCTGCGGATGGGCAAGGCCTGGGCCCCGGCAGGCTGGAGCAGCCACAGTGGCTCTTCCCAGGTTCCAGAGGGTTCCTGCGGCCAGGCCGTTGCACCGGGGATGGGTCTGCCCTGCTTGCACCTGTGCCCAGCATGCAGAGAGGCCAATCCCGGAGAGGAGAGCCTCCCAAGCCTGGCATCCTGCCCCAGTCAGGCAGCATCCCCTTGCATTCATGGTGGCTGAGGCCCATCCCTGCAGAACTGCCCAGGCTGGGCCAGGTCCCAGCACTGGAGCCACTGGGCACCCACACCTGCCTGCCCACCACAACTCAAACCCACAGAGCCCTAGGGCAGTCCCCACTTCCCACCCAGCCCTTGCCTTCCTAAGGGCCCGACTAAGCTGGCTTGGCCACAGCACCTCCCCCCACACCACCCAGACCCTGCCCCAACCAGTCCGTCCCAGTACTCAGCACCCTAGTGCTGTCCCACCCGGGTGGGACAGGCTGGCTGCTTGTCTGGGCCCAGAGTTCTGCCACCCGCTGGAAGCCTCTAGGGCAGCAACCCTGCACAGCACCTGCCACAGCCCCTGCCCTGTCCACCCACAGCTCCCTCCAGGGGCCAGCCGGGCTGAAAGGTGCACCCAGGGAGCAATGGGCGGGGGCCATAGAACACAGATAGCATCCCTGCTGTGTTCTCCTGTCTCTGTTCTGGTGCCTGCCGCAACGTTGGGACTTGTGGCTACACAGGAGAGCCCAGTGCAGCAACTTTAAAAAAAAACAAAACATTTTTTAACAATTTTCTTCCATGCCTGCCTCCTGGTGCGCTGAGAAAAAATGTCTCCATGTGCAACTAATCACATATATGCCAGGGGTTGCCGACCCCTGGCTTAGCCTCTTGCACTCAGAGGAGCAACTGAAAAGCTTCTTTTTATTATTTCATTGTCAAAAACACAATCTTGAAATAGAAATCATATCCAGTCCTAAAAGGAAAGTTGCACGACTGAGTATAGATTGCTAATTTGTCTTCTGAGAAGAATTAGCAGAAAGTCTTTTATTATGCAAAAGAAAGAAGTATATCTTAACTGATTCTTATTAGTAGTACTGGAGATCATCTGTTTTACTATTTTTAAAGTGTTCAGTTTCACAATCGCTTTAGAAACACGCCTAGAACATTTCAAAGTTCCAATTCATGAATGCAAGCAGCCTTTTACAGGTGGAAAAACAAAGGCCAAAGGGCAAAGTTTATCTTTCTATAGTAAAAACACTTGCATGCATGTTACAACAATACTAACCTTTAAACAATGTAGGGTGTCATTTTTGGAGAACATCTTAAACTTCGTAAGCTCTCCAATAAATCTCACCGTTTTATTCTTTGTCTCAATATTGATCTGGTCCTTTTTTCTCACCTGCATAAAGAAACAAAATTTGCATTTAACTCTATACTAATCAGAAATTTATACCCATTACACATTTCTAATGCATTTTATTTCATTCATTCTAAACACGATTGTTAAGTCTGAGAGTTCAGAAAGTTGAAGCTTTCCAGTTTGGCTCCTCCTAATTTCTACACATTTCTACAGCTTTCTACTTTCCCCCTTCCAATTGTCTTCTCAAGACAATTTTTCCCCAGCCCACTGATTGAACTAATCCTACAGATTTTGATTCCACATGTCTTCACCTTTAAGTCTCCTTTTTTTTTTTTTTTTTTTTTAAATGAAGCATTATCCGACAACAAGTTGGCAGCCGTACAGATATGTGGTCTATGACAACTTAACATCACTATGCCCAGTATCTTGTGGCTAGAGGCGCATCGATAAAGATTTTCTTGGCAGATTTTGATAGCTAATATCAGGCAGCCATATCAACCGATACCAGTCCGATAGCTGATTTAGAGGAACACAGTCAGGCAACTTGGAAAGCAGCATCCAGCTGGTAAGTCTGAGGTGGGAGAAAAGGGCATGAGGGGGGCAGACTGAGGCCCCAACAGTGAGGGAGGGAGTGGGGAAGGGGCAAGGGCCGCCCAGCCAGGGCAGGGCAGGGCTGGGAGCAGGGGTGGCTCCCTGCCGCTGCGTGAACCCCTGGGAGAGGCATAGAGGGGCAGGTGCTGCCCTGGGATTTCTACATGGGGCAAAAGGCGGGCTGCCCACTGCTATCCATTCTCGTTTATACAAAACAACTTCTAGGTTTTAGAGCTCCTAGTGATTAGAAGAAAGGCAAGCCTAAGTCATACTGGAATCTGAATTAATTTTAATTGCATCCTAGCACTGGAGTTGAAAACGGCACTACGTGTCATATGCACATATAATGTGTATAGACAAATGGTGGGTGTCAAGAAATAAATAAATGTACAAAAGAATCCAACATATTATATAGCAAAGTAATCTGATTAGAAAAATGGTAATATTCTAGGATAACTAAGCTACAGAATTTTCTATAAACATTCAAGTCAGAACCTGCGCCAGTGAATTTAACTTATAACAAGCTCCCCTCTGCCCCAAGAATGGTAACAGGTTGCTTAATCTGAATGCAATAAAACAAACCAACAAAACATACATGAAATCTGAAATCCCCTTTCAGCATGGAACAAAGATCCTCTGCCACATCAGACATACAGGGATGCAATGTGGCAACCAGCCTTGCATAAAACGGTAGCAAATCCAACCTGCAAAACAAAAAGTTACACACATGTATAAAACAGTAGGGCAAAATAAAGAAAAAAAAAATCTGTGTTACTTAAAAATGTATTGGCTCTAAGGACATTTCAGTTTCTGTATAGCAGAGACAATGCACTTAGAGAAAATTATGTACGCACTGTATTGGCTTATACTTAAATTATATTTGTGCTTCCTATTAGAATGTCTCACATTTCATTTCCTTAAAAAAAAAACTTCTTTAAGTGAAAAAACTCAACTTGAACTATGAAGTCAAGACTTTATCTCCATAAAAGTACATATTGTTATCCTTCATAAATTCAGAGAAATTCAAAAGGAAGTTTACAAGCCTGTCAACACTCAAAACGACATTTCCTGTAGGCAAAAAATTCATAGATACTAATGAGAACTGGCATTAAAAAGCAAACATACCAGTAAAAGGGGCCCTTTATTTTTGAGGTAAACTAACTTCTGAATGACTAACAGCACTATAATGAAAAGGAAAGCTCAAGAGAAAGCCCTATATAAAACTGCAACAAAAATCAAACTCAAGCAACTTATCTCTTGCAGGAAAAGATAACCTTTTGCAATACTAATACTGTCTGTACTTGCTCACTGGTTTTAAAAGCTTATTTACCTTTACATTTCCTTGATTATAACCACTAAATACTATTTGCATATCTTACAATCCCTACTTTCTTTTCCAGATTTCTCTCTCATTATTTCAGAATGCAGCTTATACTTTCCTTTTTACATTGCACCTTGTTCATTTTCAAACACTAAGCTCAGAACTTAGTCTGCATCTAAAAGTTTAACTAGCACCTGAAAACCCTTTTGAACTGGGTGGTGACCTATTCAGTCACATAATCCCTCTTCCCAAGAAACAGACCATCAGAAAACTTTCAGACAAAACTAGGAGAGGTTCCTAAGAAATCCTATACCAAACAGGTTTAAAGTTCTTTATGGCTTTATGGCTTCTTTAAGGTTCTTTATGGCTGATATATCTCAAGCAATTCATGTACTACGGAAAAGCAAGAAAGAGGGGTCTCGTGAGGTGATTTACAGTCAAGGGAAGTCAGGAACAGTGGCAATACCAGCAAAAGAAAATACTAATCTTCCCCTGAGATTTTGTCTTGGGAAAGGTGGTTCTAAAGATTACCAAATTATTCATTTTAAAAACTTAAATTTGTTTTTAGATGGAATTTTAAGAAGTTAAACAACAAGGTTTCAAGTTTCAATCATGCAAGATTTTGAGTACAATCATTCATTCTCAGCCTACAAACATTTAAGTACATGCTTGTATGTTTACCTGATGGGGACAAGAATGCTTGGTACTTTGTAGTACCCTTAAAGAATAAGATGATACTGAATTATTTTACAAAATTAGCATCTCTCCCCCTGAAAGATACCAAAGGACTTCACAAGCCAAACCCATAAGCAAACTATGGCCATACTACATGTTTCTGTTTCTGGGTTACAGAACAGCAAACAGACTGGAAATAAGCATATAGCACATTGCACAACAAGGACTGGAGGAGAAAATCCGGGCTATGTCACTAGAGCAAATCCTTAACATTATGGAGATCTCTAACATCTACATAGGAGTCAATTTAAATTAATAGTCATCACCAGGGAGGACTATTCTGTAGTTGCTTGGGGATGTAGTGGGGTAGTTAGGAAGGCCAAGGCAGAGATGGAACTGGGACTAGCT
>NW_017728931.1:134534557-134564038 GCF_001723895.1 Crocodylus porosus | reverse complement strand
GGTCGCTTGACCCCAGTACTCTTTCCTGCCATGGCAGGGGGTCGGACTAGATGATCTGCTCAGGTCCCTTCTGACCCTAGAAACCATGAAACTATAAATTTTCAACTGAAAGACCTACAGTAACTTATGCAGTTTCTGCACCTTTGAAAGGCAGGAAGCCAAGCTGGCTCCTAAAGATGTCATAGAAATCCCAGTGAAATACTGCAACCATGTAAGTTAAATGTTTAATGGCTTTTATTCTCTCTCTTGTTAACCAATAACCTAACTTGTATTTGTATTTTAATGGTGGCTGGAGCTCAGTCAAGGATGACTACCCAGAGCTAGTTACTGTCATAGTTTTAAATATCTATTCATTAACTATTAACTCCAGGAGAAGAAATGAAAGTCTTAACAAAACAAAAAGGATGTTATTGCCAAGGAGAGGTTGAAAGAAGTGTTATTCTGAGTTTGTTTGGGTTTTTTTATGGCTGCTCAATTCCACTCTTAAAAAGGGGGGAAAAAAAAAGTGTGAAGATTTATTTAGATCAAAAGTACTTGCCTAATGAAAGCTATTAATTTTATCTCTGTAAATCCCACATACCTAGGGAAAATTAAATCTTAGAGCACATTGTTGCTGTTCCATCAGAGAACACAAAAGGTTTGTTCATACCACAAGTGTGTACTTCCAAATAGGTGAAATATAATAAAGAAAAGCCTGGGGTCAATTACTGTGAAACTGGCAGCCAGAGAGAGATCATGTCTGTTCTCTCTCACGCATGGCGAGATCATGCTGTGCAACAGTATGCAAGAGAAAAGATTAAAGCGTACAACAGCACCACCAACTGGTACCTGAACTCTGAATTCAGACTCTAACTCCTGTCGTGTTTTCATCTGACAGTCTATTCCATCACTAGTATTCCGCCCTTTGAGGCAGCTGAAGGACAACTCAGTAAGTCCACTTTTTTCTACTGAGCATGGCCAAAAAGGAATCACTTAAAAGATGCAAAGCCCTCTCTACCTTCTTGACACAGGTGCTCTAGACCGAATCAAGCCTGGTTTTTAGATTTTGTTATATATTTATCGTATCATTCAAGCAGGCTGTGTTTGTGCCCTTTTAAAGATGTTTAGGAGCCATCTTAGAGCTAATCTAATAAATTAATGAATGCATCCATTCACCAAGGGTTGCCTGAAGTGCAGCTTAGTAGAATTTAGTTGCTCAAGTCCTAGCATTCAATCCACAAAAATCCCCACCTATCCATTTAATTATATATGATACTAGATGTACTTAAGTTTTCATCAGGATAGTTCCTTAAGGCAGCTAAAGTTATCTTAGTGTGCATGGCCAGAGGCAGCCCCATCTCAAATGACAGAGTTCTGTAGTGTCTGTCTCAGAACCTAACCCTGTTTGAGATTCACACATTAGGCTTGTAGAAACCTAACTCATCCTATGCATCCTGTAAATGGGGGCAGCAGAAGGGAGCTGCGTATGCAACATGGGGAGATCTAGGCTTCCTGCAAGACAAGAGGAGTCAGTTTGCCCATGCTGCACATGCATCCAGGAGGGAGGCTGCCCTGCTTATGCAGTGGAGGGGAGCTAGGTTGGTCAGGCTTCCAGCATGGCAAGGAAAGAGCTGGGCTGCTTGGCCTGCAACATGCGGACAGAGGAAAACCGGTTTGCCTGAGCTGTGTGCACAGCTAAAGGACAAGGAAACTAGGGGGAAGCAGGGCTGTGTCCACAGTGTGTGCGGCCCAGCAGGTTCTAGCCCCCTGAAGTCGGACAGCCCTGTCCTGGGGAAACAGTTTCTACTAGCATTTCTGAATTTTAACTTAAATGATTGGAGAACTTGGAACCCCCCTTAGTAAGATGCCATCAATATTTTCTGGTTCTAGAGTTCATCTGGAGTGTAATGCTAGAAAAATGTTCAATTATTTACTTTTATAGAACCTATCAACAGGACTGCACTGTTCAAATAAAACATGAGAAAACCTACTACTGAACTGATGGGCATCAGAATTCAGTTAGCCAACAAGGTACCATCAGTAACTCTTCTAAAAATCAAGAATAGTAATGCTTTGCCAACCGTACAATCAGTCTGTGCAAGTCATACTACCCAGCTTGAACAGGTTCATATTCATTTTAAAATTTGCCTTTTGCTGCTACAAGTATGAATGCTATGTATATGCTAGCAAGCAAAATCTTGTTTAAGAAAGGCATTCCATACTGCTGGTGTAGAGGTTCAACTGCAGCTGACAAATTTAAAATGTGGCCCATTCATTAAGCCTCCAACAGGTCAGTACAGTCCTGAAGTATTCTGGCGCCAATTTTCTTTAGTCAAGAAAAAATAGTTTTTTTCCCCCCACCAAAAAAAGCTGAGGCCTTGACGATCATCACAGATTTGTCCCCAAATGCCCTATATGCTAAAGCAAGGAAATTTACAAGAATTTGACTCAAAAAAAGACAAGACAGAACAGAAATATGTTAACATTAAACCCAACATGCACAGCCACGGTGTTTTATATACAGTAGCAAACAATTTATGGGCAAAGTGGTTTAAATTAGGGCCATCCAGCTTCTAGACAGCCAGGGGCCGCATACCCCATAGGCCATGCTAGCGGGAGTCATGCCCAATGGGCTGCACTAGTAAGGGCCACAGCCCCCACGCAGCACATAGCAGATGCCCTCCCCCTCCCATCACTGCTGCAGCACAGGCACCTTTCCCCTCTCCCCCCCACAACAATGAACCTGTAGGAAAAAACCCTCCCTTCAAATGCTGCATCACACATTGCACAGCCCCATCCTTGCCCTGAGCACCCCATGCTGCGCCTCACCAAACCACCCCCAGGGCAAGCACAGACTATAGAAACTGGAGCAGGGAGGGGGAGCCCAGGTGCTGCAACTTAACCCCTGGCGGGTCACAAGTGGCTCAGGCCATCAGTTGGAAAGCCCCATTTTAAATGATTGATATCTACCTGAACAAAAAGGTAGAAATATAGTAGGCAGCTGTCAATCCTTCTGGATCACGTTGTATGCACGAGATGCCACAAGGACCTTCGATACATATACCTAGGCAGGCATATGAAGGAGTAGAGGCTGCCCAGACCTTCCATCCCCACTTTAGACCATTGAGACAGTACCCAAAGGCCAAAACGAGTGACTCGGTTGTAGTTATACATGCATCTGGGAATTGAACCCAGGTCTCCTACGTGGCAGGCAAGGAGTCTACCACTGAACCATAACAGTGAGTTGTTTAAATTTAAACAACTTTTATCCAAACAACTTTTTTCCTTTGGATACTAATGGAATAGGTAAATTTAGACTACTTTTCTTAAAATGAGCACATTTATCCATGGAAACTAAATACTTCTACAACAGGACACTACTGCTTTGACCTTTTAAATAAGGAGCACAGACACACTGCATCTAGTGATGTTTGATTTCCCCGCGGGATGCCAGAACTTTTTGAAATGGCAAGGCTGGCATATCGCAGCAGTAGGAGAAGGAGAGAGATGGATCAACTGAGGAATATCATACCAGCAGAAAATACTGTTAGTGAACAGACTGTCAGTTCCTTAAGATAGGAAACATGCTATCTATTTGTCTAAAACAGTTTGTAACATTTTAAAGGCCTTTATATATTCTTGGCAGATATGCTGTACAAAAGTACAACATTATCCAGAATTCTTAGAAAAACAAACACACACTGCAAAGTCTGGATTGAAGAAAAGCAAGAGAAAAAACAAAAACACAAAAGTCACTCCCTACCAACTTCAACAGACTGCACAAAAATAAACTTGAACAGCAGGATGGACCAGCATCTGGGGCTGTGGCACAAGGCCTGGAGGAACTGACTGCTGTGCTCCTCAGCAACAAACTATAAAGGGAACATCCAAGTGCTACTGCAGCCCCAAGCCAATTCCACCGAAGGCCTACTCTTGCTGCAACTAGTCATCTGCGATTGACAGCAAGTAGCACAGTCAGCAAACTACAACAGCCAGCAAGGGATGTGGTTGAAGAAGTAGAGTAGTATAAACTGCAGTCAAAGCCAGACACCTACAGCTGGATTGCTAGTCTGGTCCAGGACCTGCAGGACAGGAGGACAACACTCCAAGAAGTAAGTATGAGATGCATCTTGGAGGGACAGTATAGTTGACGCCTGTTAGTAGGACCAAGGGAGTGCCCAGGAGTGTGACATGAATGCATGGTACAGAAAATGTTTCTATGGGAAATGTTGCTGGGTCTCACTCTTCTCAGGTGTGACTGCAAATGGGTGTCAGCTGCACTGAGGAAGTCACAGCTGAAAAGATCACAGCAGATCAAATTGTATCAACTCAAATGCAAGACAAAGATTTTCCCTCCCAATCGAAATGGGGAACAAGGCCCCCCATCTTGCATACAAGGAAACCTCATTGAATACACTCGCCAGCATTAAACTGCTGCCAAAAACAGCATGTGGTCAGTAATGAAAACCAACTATGAAGCTGATCAGCCCACACTGAGCATGACTATAAAATGCTCATGACCCATATGGGATAAACCTACTGATGGGAAGCTTTTTTTTCTTTTATTAGAAATGTTATTAAAATACAATTACATTTTCACATATTGTGACTTCACAAAACAACTACATGTCAAAATATACAATTACGTATATTAAACTCTTCAACATATAGACTTCCCACAAAAAACCGTTCCAGAACTATTTCTTCATACACAGTCCCATGGATGTCAATTAAACTCCCTCTAAAAAAAAACCCCCCAAAACAAAAAAGCCTATTACCTCAGTAACCACCTGAATCTCTCCACCCCTCCCACCAGCCCTCTCTGTTAGTTCAGTGAAACAAGTATCCCATCCTTTTTTCTCCACTTCTCTGCCTCCTGTACTCCAGCAGATGTAGTTTTTCAGTTCAGGCAGCCCCAGATCCATGCACTCTTTCAAATGAAAGCTAACCCCCCAAAAACTCAGAGGTTTTTTACTTTCCATATACTGCTTTTAACACTTGCTAGCAGTGCCCTTAATATTATTTCCTCAGGCCCCTTTGGTATGAGCCCACCTCCTCTTGTGTGAAGGACTGGCTTATTTTTGTGACACTCAAAAACAAAAAAAACCTCCCCACAAAAAAACCAAAAAAAGTACCCTTTCCCCCTACAACTTTTGCATATGTACACTCCCAAAACATGTTTCCCACTATTTCTTTATCCCTGTACAGCTCCCTTGGGCACACTGCTGTTCTCACCAAGCTCCATCCTATGACGTAACCCCCTCACTGGCAAGGTATTTGGTATGACCAGCCACACCAGATCACCATGCTCCCTGTTCTGTCATTCATCAGCCACCTCCCTCTGCACCTTTTGCGCTTGTCCTTCTGCAAAGTCCCACACTGATGCCATCCTCTCTCTCTCAATTTTTATCAGCCTCTTGCAATCTTTCAGGACCTCCAGCCCCATGTTGCCTGTTCCGTATATCCTTATAAGACTTTCCATTCTTAAGTAATGAATGGGAGGTTGCCATGCCCATGGCTTCTTCCAAGAGTCCCTATGTATTCCCCATCTTCTCGAAATCATATCTGCCAATAAAGCACACTGTTCTCCCTTCCCCCGGTGCCGCTTTACACACTGTACTTATGTAGTTTGCGTAAATGACCAATGCTACGTTTAGCATCCCCGTCCCATCCCCCACCCCGGTCTATCTTGCTTTATACAGTTGTGTTGTGACTAGCCTTTTTCTTTTTGCTTTCCAAAAGAACACACATAGTTCCCCTTGTTCTTTCACTAACTACTGCCATAATGGTGGAAACAATTCCAGTATACAGAATGATCGGCACTAGCACCACCTTAATTGCCGCCACTTTTCCAGCAAAGGACAGTGTCCTTCCCGTCTGCGACCATAATACTTGTTATACCCTTGCTCTCACCTTCTCCCATACTTTACTTCCTTCCTCTTCTGCCTCAGTTGGGAACCCTCAAACTGTTCTCTCTGTCCACTACTTACACTCCAAACTTTTCTACCACAGGATAAGTTAGTGCAGCCCATCTGAATAAAATATACGCTAGTGCCCAATGCATGCAGTCCCCCTCATTGCCAACTCTTTTTAAAGTCATGGTGAGCTGCTACACTGAATACATGTTGACTTCCTCTTCACTCCCGCAGCCAAGCTGCACCTTTCTTTCCAATGATTCTTGTTTCTTCACAAGCCTTACAAGTCTGGCAAGCATCATCTGATGGGGCCCCAAACAGTTAATCTAGAATCCCTCTGTCATCAACCCTTCTCTCAGCCTGTTGCATATGATTAGTGTGACCCCCAGCCTCCCGAGGTGGAACTGGACCAGACTGCCCTACACTTGACCTGCATATACATTTTTGGAGGACCCTAGAACTTGTGACAAGTTTCCAGTCATTAGTGGGGGACTAATTAGGATGGGGGGCAAGACAAGCATAACCTAGAGTACACACACACACACTGAGCAATGCTGAGCTACGGGGTTACCATGGCGTGAAATGCTGTTAGCTCATTGGGCTGGGCCCCAGCAGGGTGATCTGGTAAACCATAAGCCTTTTGGCTTTGGACTAATATCATCATGTATAGTTTGTACTATATTCGAGTAGGTACAAAAGTGGTCCTTAAAGTGTATTTATAAAGCACCTGTGCTAAAACTTGCACCAGTTTCCAAAAAGGTATAATGCATCACTTCTGGATTTATGTTCACATAAATCAACCAAATCAATTATCCTTTTATCTTTATAAATACTGGGGGTAACAAATCAATTGTTACCGAGGCAATCATTCAACAAATTTTTCTGCATGTGGTTGAAAGCTGCATTTCAAGTGCCTGAGGTATATATAATCTGTTTCTATCTCAATATAGACAGGTACCTGTAATGATTCCCCTATATGCAAACTTTGCCCCTCACTTCCATGTGCTCAGGAAGAGCAGAGTCTGACAGTAAAAGGGGGGCTGGGGAGGAGAAAAGGGGGCAGAAGACAAGGGCTATCTGACCCCTCTGATTGATTTTCCCTGCTGTAATAGTGGGAAGGGAACAAATTCAAGGCAAACTTCCAATAATTAGATTCTGTATCTGGAAAATTTTAACAAATTTATAAATTTTCTATATAATCTAATTATTGGGGGGTTGTCTAATATTCAAGTAAATACAGTAAGAATTCATCGTCTTGTAGAGGACTCTGTCCAACATCTACCATTGTCAGAACTGACTGGACTGGTTGTGTTAATGAGAGATGTTCACATAAAATCAACCAAATCAATTATCCTTTTATCTTTATAAATACCGGGGGTAACGAATCAATTGTTACCGAGGCAATCATTCAACAAATTTTTCTGCGTGTGGTTGAAAGCTGCATTTCAAGTGCTTGAAGTATATATAATCTGTTTCTATCTCAATATAGACAGGACCTAAAAACCCATTCTTTTATTTGTAGCACCCTATATTAGGTTCCATTTTTTCCCTCCTTACTTTTTTTTTTTTTAAAATGTCATCTGCCAAATAGCACTGTTGCATTCCCAAGCGGTGTTGTTCTACTGCATGAATATACTAATTAGCATTACACACAAAATCACACATTTCTGCACAGATTTTAGGGCACTGGCATCCAATACCCTTTACTGGTTTATGCAACATGAATAAAGTAAGCACCTTTTAACAATACCTATAGCTAATGATTAACTTCACCAATCTAATCTCTATAGTACACTGAATGAATGCCTGGAGAGGGAATAGACAAGTGTTACTACACATTTATAGAAGCCCATTTGGGAGAAAAAAAAAAAAAAAGTGTTTTGACAGATATCACAGTAGAAAAATTCCAGCCGATTACACCATGGCCAGAGACAAAGTCCAAATTGCCTTGTTGGTTTAAACAACGGTCTCTGACACAGATCCAAGTTTTACGCAAATGCTCTTATATAATGGTCCTTGAACATGTTTCAAGATCATCAGAAGACTGATTCACAAACCTTGTTCTCTCTACAGTATAAAAGATGCCCAGACATTGATTGCATTTTTCGGTAATGTGATCATATACAATTACTGAATTCTCAGGAGGTTCTTGAAATTAGTATTGATCTGTTAGATTCTTATCTACTAATATTTGATAGAAAATAGGATTAATGCTGTGAAAGAATTAGAGAAATTGTATGAGCACTTCCCTCTAATTTTGAATAGAAAATTGACATCAAACTGGATTCAGGTTAAAAACTGAGGGGGAAGGTGTGGGGCAGGAGGGGCATGCAAAGACATGGCCAATACTCAAGAAGAAAAAAAAAAAAAAATACAGAATCATGAGAACAGTAGAAGCTTATTGCAAACAGTATGCAAAGGTGGACTGGTAATGAGGTACAGCACTATGTAGTACAACTAGATGCTAAAAATAGCAAAGGAAGACTAGGAGCCAAAATCTGCTTGCTCAAAACACGTATTCCAGAATGGACTTAGAACATATAAACCAGACACCTAAAGTGACTGTTCACTCTTCCACAGGATGAATACCTTTGTGGAAGAGGCCACACAAAGGGAAGCAGTTCAAGAAACATAAAACTGAGGGACTCCAGGAAGATAAAGGAGACAAGACACCTAAAACCAAAAGCTGAATCATCAACTACTGCTTTCCAAAACAGACTGAAAACAAAACAGCTGGGGAGGGAGGAAAGGGAAGAAAGAAAGAAAAATGGACACTCTGCCAATGAAAGATTTTGTTTCTTAATTGTAACTATGCCTAGTGAGATGAACTCTAGCAGACAGAAACCAACTAGCTTGCTTTGCTGTGATTTTCTCTTTAGATTCTTAATGATTCTTTAAAAACAGACCATTTGGCGCTCAGGCTGATCAGAGACGATCACTGACATCTTACAGGAAGAAAAAAAAGTGCCACTCTGAATTTCAGTTCTTACCTTTGTCTAGGCACTATGAAGAGTGCTCGTACTAGCTTTCTTCTGTTGGCCTTTGTGTTCATGTTCATGCAAAAATCCATGGCTGCCTATGAGAAAAACTCCAAAGTTTCACTTTTAAACCTAAGTTTCCATATTGAAAGCAGTAAAACCCAGTGGTTAGAGCTTTCTAGTTTTTAAAATCAAGGTTATGCTACATACAATTGCTTTAAAAAAAAAATCAAGATTATAAATTATATTTTTAAGTAAAATTTACATCTTTAGAAGACATGGAAGTTTAAAAAAATCCTCATGCACAGTTGCTAGAGTATCAATGGAACTTTTGTACTGTTACATGGGAAGTAGTATCAAGTAGTTATGGAGGGGCTGCAAAAGAAAATAAATTCAAAGTTCATGAAAACAGCTAGAAGATTCAACAGCTACAGGCTAAGTAGGTATTTCATATTTATTCTAACTGCCACATTGCAACTGTGCAAATGAAATAGTCTTCTACTCCAAGAAAGGGGATGGTGATACTCAGTCATCTGCTGACTAGATGGAAGAAGGAAAAGTACCATCTAAGACTGGGAACAATCTTTACTACTGTTAATCCCCAAAGCTTGAAGAACTTCGAAAGCCAAACAACAGCATTAGCGTGGCCTGCAAAGTTCTTACGAATGATACAGCTACATAAAAACTCCAAAAAAACCCACTCAAAACCAGCTGCCCCTAAAAAGACAGAAGAATCTGAAAAAGTTTTCTGACAGAAAACATTTAAATTACACTTTTTTCCAAGTCAACTTGCAAAGTCTAGTACTATAGATTTGTGGGTGCTAAAAAGACAAAAATATGACTGTACCTTGTCTATGAGGTCTCTGTTGACACAGTTTGGGAGTTGCTGAAGGAAAGCATCTACTATAAGTTTTAAGTGGGACCCAGTACTGGCCTCTTCATCCTCTTGTTCTAGTAGAAAGCAAACAAAACATCATATAGCTTTATGGTGTATAATAGTAAAACATTGCATTTCATTTCCCAAGTATGATGCATGATTTTACATTCTGTATTTAAAGTACTCACCTACAGATTCCAGGAGGGAAAAAAAAGTGAAAATGAACTACTCAACAACTTACTGGCTGTCTAAAATGTTGCTCACAAACAATATATACACCAGGTTTTTCCACCTGATGCATTACAGCCACAGGAACATCAGCAAATCGCATAGTCCCAGCAAGTCACAAACTTTAGATCAGTGATTCTCAAGTTTTTTAGACCCAAGGCACTTCTTGTTCAACTCAAGATACTCCACATTAGGTCTGAAACAACCCTTAGAAAATGCCAACTCGTTTTTTGATTACAGAAAAAATAATAGAGCAATTCCACTCTTTCAAAGAACTCAGACAGATCACAACAGATCAGAATGCCCTTAATACTATGGATTCCCATTTGAAAACTCTGGGTTTATCTTGTGAATCATGTTTGAACACCTAACAGTGCTAACACTGTATGGCACTCCATGGCACCCCTGAAAGGATCTCAAGGCATCCTGGTCGAGAATCACTGCACTAGACCACATGATGTGGACCAGACAATAGCCTGAAGATGGAAAGGTGAGAAATATTTTGAAGAAATACAGTTACTGTAAGTAACCATTTTTCCACATATGTTGTCTACATGGAATCTCTTTGTGGTGCACTTGTACCTCATATATGAGACTGGATTCTTCTAACCAGTAGTATCCATTGAGGCTGCACCTGCAGACTGGATGCTCTTGTGCCTCTCCACCTGAGACCATAAATGATGACATAGGGCAACCACACCCTTAGATCCTTCAGCAGTACAGAATTAGATAATATAGGACTCCACAGCAGTGGAAAGGAAAATAGGTTACGGAATCCATGTGTGCAGCCTAGACTTGCTTTGCCTAGGTCAGAAGTTGGCAAGATTTTGCCACTGCTGGCTGCTGCTCATCACCCAGCCCCTGCCACAGGCCACACCCCTACACCCCCTGGCAATCAGAAGACACTGGAAGAGAGATGAATAGAAAAAAGCAGGTGCTAACACCCTGGGAATGCCTTTTCTACTTCTGCAGTGATAAAAAACTGGAACAGCAAGAAATACAACCCTGCTGCTGCTGCAACATACTGCTGATTCCCTGAGCTGCCACAAGCCAAATGTAGTTGTTGAGTGTTAGGCTGCCAACATCTGGTCTAGATAATTTAAGACGACCACAGCCACTTCAAGGGTATGAGGGTTTGGACACCTTACAGTATGAAGGAAGTTGTAGGGTGAGGGACTGGAAATAGACTGACAGATGTATACCCTAATTTTAATTTAAAAAAAAAAAAAAAAAAAAAAAAACAAAACCTTAGGGGATCTCCTGTTGCTTCACAAACTATGTCTTTGCAAACAAACTCATTCACCTCCCCCCCCCCTCAAAAAAACCCTCTTGAGAAAAAAAAAAAAAAAAAAAAAAAAAAAAAATCAGATATTTTTGGTTGTTTAAGGATCAGGTCTATGTCACGTGTCCTTATGAAATACAGCATTAAGGTGGTCCAGGAATGAGGGTCTGAACCTTCCTTACCTTTTAAAAAGCTGTTTTCATGGAAAGTATGCATCACTATGGGGTCAGAAAGGTTCTTATAGTTTGTCCATTAACCAAACAAACTACAAGACCATAAGCAAGGAAGGTGACTCCACTGAGTCTAGTCTCCTGCATTCACAGACAAATCTTCTACCCAAGGATTCTCCAAAATTTCCACTTCAAACCCTTAGATACAATAAAAAGGCACAAAGCCAAGAACATCCCACAAATTGCCATAAGTAAAAGCATAGGAGACTAAGAGGTTGCTTATTTCCTGCCACTTCTATGGCAGAGAAATAAATTAGTTACTATAGCCTCAGAGGATCATAGGAAGAGGACCATATTCCGCACTACAGGGGACGACAAACTCTTCCAAGGCCATGTTTTCCACTGCTCTGAGCTTTAGAAAGAAGACCACTCCTAGCTCTAGCAGCATCTTTGGAGGAGTATCCCTGCAGAGTAATGGGGAAAGAGCAGCAAGAGAAGACTGAAACTGAATCTAAGAGGCTGCATTCGGAAGTGAGGAGATTCCAGACCTTTTAAAAATAAAAAAGGAGATTGCCAAAAGGTTAGAATTTCAAGAGACTCTGTTCATCTACTCCCAAGTATGCTGAAGTCTATGAGGTGGATTTTGGGGAAACACCAGAGGAGAAGGAAGAGCACTATTAGAAGCTCTGCTTTCTCCATAGGAGGTCTCAAGATCTCTGTGAAAAGCAATACTATGAGGAACCCCTATTTTAGAATATCTTTATGATCTGACTTCCTTTCTCCTAGGGCCTGTAGAAGATTAAAAAGGGAGAAAAGAGCAGTTTTTGCTTCTTTCAAAAAATGCAGGGTTTCATCAAAATGTATGTTAAAGAGGCCACAATCTCCAAAACAGAGGTAATCCAGCACCAGTGGAATTTGCGAGTATTAGACCGCCAAATCCTAAACATGGGAGGGAGATGGCCACTGAACATTTAGGTTTTTTTTCAAAAGATGCTGGGGTCCATTGTAAATGTTCTGCTATTCCAACAAGCCCTCATTAATAGATACATCAAATGTTCCAGGTATGGAGAAGTAAAAGATATGCAGTCACCTGTGCTTTACTTCCTGAAGTATTCCCCAGTTACACAAAAGTTCCTACAACATTTTAAATAACTCTTTGGCTAAATAGGCCAAAGTAACTTTCACTCTTTGCTGGAGATGAAAAGGAGGTCATTGCTTTTCCATCTCCTTCAAATATGTTCAAAAAATGTCTCCTTACTTTCCTGTTCTTATTTTCACACAGTTGACACAGACTCAGGCTGTCTCATTTGAGCAAATCCACAAAGTTCTCCAGTAGGTAACATTATAGAAGTTGCTCTGCAGTGCAGCACCTGTCCACTAGCAACTGGATTAAAATCACCTAATTCATTTAATAATTAAGAACCACCACATGATAATTTTTAAAAGGTACCAAGCTGATGTCCCAATTCAGCAAACCACTTAAATATGTATTTAAATTTTACCAAGTGCACTGCTTACTAAAGTATCCAGAACCCAGCTAGCCATCTATTCCCTCAGAAAGAATTTTCCTGATCTTAAAAGATTTTTATTATTGTTCCAACAACAGCTTTACTAATTCTCTAAACAGGATACTGAATAATGGGTAAATGTTCAGACTCATTTTCTAAATGGTTTCCTCTACTGCAGATTCCTGGATACGAAAAACATTTTAAACACAAACTTCCTTCTGCTCCCAAGCCCCTTGTGCCCTCCAGCATGACCACTCCTCTCTTCTTCAATGTCCCCTTTGTTCCCCTCCAAATACAGACTCATTCTTTCCACGTGCCAAGCACCCGCCTTTCCTTCAAATGCCACCTCAGAACTCACTTCTTTCAGCTTGTTTCCCGTCACTATTTGCAGCTCCGGTGCTATCGGCTGCCTCTCTCTTGCCTGAGCATATTGAAAATAAAAAAATTAAAATTCACCTAAGGCAAGCATGACACTGAAGCAAAATAAAAGTGATCTCAATTCCTTGTAACCATATACTTCAAAAAGAAGTTTTAGTTCTGATCACATCTCCCCTCCACTCTATTATGATTTTAAACAAGCAAGAGTTTTTAAGCTTTTAGGAGAGGAAAGATCATCCATTACTTATATACCTGTAATACATTGCAAAAAATCTACTATATAATGACAGACTTATCATAACATCAAAAAAAGACTTACATTTGCATTTACTTTGGAAGATTCCAAGCTGACAACTTTGTCCGGTGCTCAGTAACATGAAATGAGTTGTTCAACTGCCATACTCTCACATACCACACCCCCACAAACAAAACACCTTATTTTTGGAAGGCAGAATGAAAAAAAATTGTCCGGAGTTGTGGCTGATCACGTTGACAGATTTAAGTCCTCCTGGGAATGTATAGGCTGCTTACAGACGTAAAAAAGGAAAAAAAAAACAAATCCACCTCCAGTTCTTTAAACTCCACGTAACCCCCGTGCAGAGCCCATTGCATGCCCACAATAGGCAGCATGTTACTTGGACCCAGTTCAAACATCTGTATAGCTCAGGCACTTCAGTGGGGCTTTTGGGCGCTTTTATCTAATAGCCAATTGAATCTGCTTGAGATAAAAGTACCAAAAAATCCCACTGAAGCGTCTGATCTATACAGATGCAGTGGAGTCGGCTCATCCCCATCAGCTATCACAGTGGCTTTCCAGCGAAAAGCTACTGCCCCATCAATGGTTGTAAGTAAGAGCGTTAACACTGAACTTTACCCCTTCTCTTTGCAGCCCCAGGGAGAAGCAACAACCATTTTGTTGGCCGTGAGTCTCAAGGACAGCTTGTTTTGTGCCATCCTGCTTCTAGTCCAGAAAAAGCAGCTTCCCTGATTAAGTTATGCACCCCCCTTCTGGAGGGCTGCTTTGTGGAGAATGTGTGTGGTATGCAAGTAAATTTGGTATTTTCCTAGCACCTAGAGGTAAGAGGAAGGTAAAAGTACAATATGTACAAAAGCAAAAGGTAAAAATTGTTAGAATGCATTTTTACAAACTATTATTGGGATCATTATCAGAAAAATTTATCCTGGAACATGTATCTGGTCTAGGCAAGAAGTTACTAAATTTCCTCCTAGGAGTCCTATAAGATAGAAAGTGGCTTCCCCATAACTTGCCACTGAAGTCTGACCATGGGGTATTAGCAGACAAAAAATCATGTTTAAGCAAGAAAGCTTCTGCTAGCCCAAGGGTGAGCAAAACACAACCTGCAGGCCAGATCCAGCCTGCGATGGCTCTTTGTCTGGCCTGCAGCAGGTCCGTGGGTCCCCTAGCCTAGGCACAGTCCAGCCGTGGCGTGTCCTGCCACACCCCCTGGGTGCACAACACAACTGGGACAGCTTTGCAGCTGGACTGCCTTTCTAGCCAACCCAGGTGGCAGACAGCTCCTCTCAGCTATCACCACTGCTGATCCTAGCCCTGACCCTGTGTGCCCTGTACCTGCTCTGGGCTTGCCCACCCAGGCACAGCAGCAGCAGAATGGGACAAAAGCTATTGTTCAGTGCGGGGGAGAAAGCAGCCCCTCACCATCCCAACAGTTCCCTGCTGTAGCTACCCAGAGTCTGCACCAGGCTGCACTGCATCTCTGCTGCCATCACCACTGCCTCCGGGCTCTCCTATGGGTCAGTGGTGGCAGCACAGAGCAGATGCAGGGCAGCCCAGTGCAGGTGCTGGGCACCAGCAGCAGGGAACTCCCAGCAGCAGAAGAGGGGGCCACTTTTCTCTAGTGCTGAGCAGTAGCTTTCATCCTGTGCTGCAGCTGCTGAGCCTGGGCAGATGAGCCTAGAGCAGGCATGGGTGTATAGGGTCAGGGCTCTGTGCAGATTCCAGCTGATCCGCTCTGGTGGGGGTGAGTCCAGAGCAGGTGGGGCAGCAAGGTGCTGCACACTGTTGGCGGTCGCGGGGAGGCACCGCGGGGCACACAGACTCCGAGCTGTTGCAGGGCGGGGGCAGTACCTACTGGCTCACGGTGGTGCACGCAGGGGCTGCCATGCACACCTCACCATACCCACAAACTCCACAACCACACAAATCACACACCCCACAAACACCACCCCCACCCCCCCACACACACACTGGCACACCCCTCAGGGGAGCCCCACTCACTATGTGCACAAACCACACACGCACCCCCAACCATTCTCCCCCCCGTCCACACATCTCCACAAACCAAGCATACCCAACCACATCCACCCCCCCCTACATATCACATGCACACACTTCCATAGTCCCCCACAAACCCATACCCACGCCCCATACTCTTGTATATTGTAAGGGAGTGTGGTGGTGTAAGACCTCATTTTGAACTATTATGCAATCACCTATACAGGCACCACACGAATGCACACAACACAGGACAAAAATAGTTTTTAATAAAAATTAAAATGTTATTGTCAATGTTTGATTTTTATTATATAAATTTTTTTTCTAGTTCCAAGATAGAAATACTCCTTTTGGGAAGGAGGCTTGCCAAGGGCAAGGAGAGGAACTTCCAGGAGCAACGGTCAGGGTTTTAGGGGATGGGATTTCTGGTCCCAAGATGATGACTAGGAGGAGATGACAGGGCACCTGTCAAGTGGTGGGGCTACCCCTGGGGCCCTTGACATCTTGCCAAAATTCATTAAGCAGCTCTCCACCAGAAATAAATTGCCCACCCTTGCTCTAACAGGGTAGGAAGTTCAGGAGCAGCATTCAGAACTCCTCCACGATATATGCCAACAGAACATCAGGCTAGCCTTGCTACCCAGCTGTTGGGGTGTACAAGAATTATGTATCAAAAGATATTGGTGTACAAAGCAAATGTGGCATTCTTCCTATTACTGATAAACAATAACTGGTTAAAAAAAAAAAAAAAACAACACAAAAAAAAACCCGGGAGGTAAACAATAACTGATTACTGGTGAGTTTTAAAAGGTAGCTGAGGAGTCCAATCCGTGCTCTGCCAGTTTTTCCACACATATGACAAGTGGTGCGTTGTGGGAGGCACAATGGTAAGCCAGGATGCTGTGCACTTTCCTTCTGTGCTCTGCTGTTTCTCAGCTTTGAGCAAGACAGTTCTCTTTGAAGTGGGCTGCAGCTTGATGTAGGGTGCAGCATAATTGAGACCCGTTACCAGCCAGCACTTCCTGATTTGTAGGGATGATGCCACCCTTCTTAAAGTATGCTTTCAAGGTGTCCTTTTAGCGCTTCCTCTGTCCTCCACAGGTCCTCTCACCATGACTCAGTTGAGAGAAGAGAACTTGCTTTGGGAAACAAGTATCAGCCACCTGCACATAGCGGCTTGCCCAGCAGAGTTGATGTTTCATGATCTTTGCCTCAATGCTGATTATGTTAGGTGCAGAGAGGATGCTGGCAGTAGTGCACTGGTCCTTCCATCTAATGCAAACAATCTTCCTGAAGCAACACTGACAATCTTCCAGGTGCTTAAGATGGCTTTGATCCGTCACCCATGCCTCACACCCATAGAGGATAACCACTGCATTGTAGACCAGGATCTCAGTTTCTATCTGCAGTTGTCAGTCAGCAAAGACATGGCATAGTAGCTTTCCAAAGGATACACTGGCACAGCAAATCCTGTGTTTGATTTCTATATCAAGACTGAGTGACTGGGAGAGGTGACTGCCAAAAGTATGGAAAATGCTTGACACTGTACAGAGCTACTGTACAAAAGGTTAGAAACTGTGCCTTAAACTGTGACCAACTCTGTAAAAGCTCTAAGTCCTGTGACTAAAAATGGTTAAACGGGTCAGTAAATATGAATTTGTAACACTAGCCTATTCCTTGTAGCCAACACGACAGAATTACTTGCATTAAATTATTATAAATCTTGTATTTTTTTCCACATACAAACACACCTTTCGCCAAAAATCAGAACCACAAAATTGGGGTGTATATTTTAAACAAGGAAGCAGTTTTCTTCACTGGAAAAGAAACAAGGCTGGAGATGTTGTGTACACCATGCAGCTGTCAAGATAGTAAAGTCCTGTGTTAACCGTCTTACACCCACAGCTACTGGCTAAGCACTGTAACTTGCACCTGAAGCAGCAATGGAGCCACTGCCAGTACTTGATGAGGTTTGTGATGTAGAAGCAACACTTTACTGTAAGTAGTTCTTTATATAAGTGAAGAACTAACAGTTCTGCTACTGCCCTTGCAAGGGTTTGGGACCTAACCTTGTATGACAGAGTAAGGCCTCCTGAAAACAAACAGAGTATCCAGGAAGTGTGGCATCCCAGGAGGCTGGGCAAGGCAGCTGGCATCAGGAACTTCCTGGTGCCACAATTCCTGAACACTTCATATTCCATGTAGGACTTGCTCTCTCTCACACAGATGGACATGACTCTGGAAGAATCTGTCTCCTATACTGTTCCTTTCAAAAATAAGGGGGAGGAGGGTGTTATTTGCAGGCACGGTGTATGTAAAAAAATATGGTATGTGGTTTATTATTTGGAAGAAGGTTCTAATAATGATAAAACCTTGCTATTTGTAGAACTGGCTGATTATATTACCCTGAACTCTAGTCTGTAGGAACCGTTATGAAGCAGCCAAAGCAGAAATCACTGCACTGGGAGACCATGAGGATCCAACCAACAACAGTAATCTCCAAAATGTTTCTTTGACCCAGAACTGCATTAGAAAAACTACATAAGAAAACAACAACACAGACCCAGGTGGTGCCTTGGCCTCCTCACGTCACGTAGATTTGGGGGGGAGGGAGGGGAAATGCAGAGATCCCAGCTGATAGAAAGCACCTAAAGCAGCAACTTGGGACATCCAGAGAATTTTTACAATTTTGGATCAGGCTCTCTCTGCCCTCTGTTAAATGGCTATTTGTCACACCACTGTCTGCCCACTCCTTCAAGCTCTTCCATCAGATTTGGTGCAGACAGAAGTGCAGCTACCAGCTGCAACTTGGAACAATTTCTGCAAAGCATTCTGAATTGCAATGTTAACCGGGACCAAACAAGTTCACTGTTGGTTCCAGGGGGAAGGGGAATTTAGCTGCCAGCTGGGAGCCTGCAGCCAGATTCCCATAGCAGTGGCCAGGGCTTGCTGTTTTCAGAATGGGAGGGGGGAAGGCACCAGAGGGAGTTAGTGCTTGGGGCTCCCCAACTGGTGCTGAAGGGTGGGTGGGTGAATCAGAGCCCCGGGGGAGGGGGGAGCAATACTGAACTCACCCCTCCTGCTCCCTTTCCTCCCTCCCATTCTGAAAACAGTGACAGGCTGAGAGCTCTGCAAACACATGAAACATCTTTATTCGATACCACATGCAACAAGGGCAGATTTTCACCTGATTGGTCTTTTTTTAAATGGATTGCAACTGTACACTTGTGTTTGGTCACAGCTATGGACTACTTTCTGTGGCCAGATTGGGCAAAAATTGTCATTTCTGTCTGCACCCATTCACTTTCCCCTGCCCCCAATAACTCTCCTCCCTTTGCCCTTCACTTTGCCTCCCAATTCACATCTCTTTACCTAACTCCACAACTCTGCCTGCCAAATTAAAGTGAAACTAATCACATTTGCCTTCATCGAGGTATTCATTCCTATTTTGTGCTATCCCCTCCCCCACCATGGCCATCTGTTCTCTTTACAATGTTAGCTTTTAGAAGCCAGGAATGCTACTCTGCATTTATACAGTGCCTTCTACAACAGGGCTTCATTTTCACTGATCCTGGGATACTACAATAAGTAATAATAATATCAGATTACAGAATGTCACACCTAGGGGCTAGGAAGATAAAAGCAGCTTCCTAGGGCAAGGTTACATTTTAAAGCTGTCAAACTGTATTTACTTACAGAATAAAACTAAAAACCAACTTCTTAGTTGAAAACAAGACATAGAACTTACAAAAATCTGTAAAACAGTTTTGCATCACTTTCCTTAATTTCATCTCATAGCTGGAACTAACAGCACACTTAGTGTATTCACTGGTTCACAAAGTATTTCATTCCTCTGTATTGTTTGAAGCAAAAGTGATTCTTACAGTTTCTTTTCTTAAATATTCCCTCATCCCCATCACGTCTCAATACTAAGATGCTTACTTTCTTAAATCTTGAACTAACAACTATTACTGTAAGTACTATTAGTGGAGGGAAGTTTAGGTTAACTTTTAGGAAAAACTTTCTTACTCAGGAGGGTGGCAAAGCACTGGAACAGGTTACCCAGAGAGGTAGTGGAATCTCCGTCCTTGAAGGTTTTTAAGACCCAGCAAGACAAAGCCGTAGCTGGGATGATCTAGCTGAGGCTAGTCCTACTTTTGAGCTGAACTAGCTGACCTCCTGCGGTCCCTTGCAACCTAAGTTTCCTGCAATTCTATGGCGGATTTATATTTTGGAGCCTGTACTTGGGACATTCTCTTCTTATCTTAGTGGCTAGAAACACAATAGTCACCAGTCATATCTTGCTCAATTGTACATGCTCTAAAGGAGGGGTGACGAAACTGCACAACCTGTGCTGCAAGTGGCAGGGACAGCTTCTATATGTAATGTACAGATCAGGGAGGGGTCAGGTAACAGTAGCAGATTGGGCAGGAAGGAAAAAGCAGGCCAACCGATCAAGCAGGGAGCACAGGGCAAAAGCAAAAAGCAGAGCAGGCAAGGCTTACAGGACAGGGAGCAGAGCAGCAGACTGGGGAAGGGCAAGGGATCAGGGTGGCACTCAGGGAAGGTGTAGGGCTAATTTGTAGCATGTCTGCTGAAAATGTTGGCCCCTACTGCTCCAAAGTTTTGATCTGGTAAGCTTTCACTATTTCCCAACCTTTCTGTGCATCAGTAAGCTAATTTTCACTGCACAAACCTACATATCTCATTTCATTTCTACTCTTCTCCTCACCTGCACTCCTAAAATGCTCCCAAACTGCTGAACTTTACTGCTATTTTTTCTCATGTTCTTATACTCTCATATTTTATGAGGCTTCTTTTGCTTCAATTAATTGCTACTTTCCATTAACCAAGCTCTCTCAAAAGAGACAAAAACCCCCCAGAAACAATCACTTAATCAAGTGAATGTAGCATCCATGACATTATCTGGCCCCCAAAAAAAGGAAAAGTGATCACCAACTCAAGTACGTGTTGCTAAGTACTGATATGACTAATCAAACACTGGAGAAGATTCTCTTATATAAATGCGCTTATCTGATGAAAAAGTGTGACTCATCTTCCTTCCATAGGATACCTACATCAAACAGAGTACTCTAGGACAGTGACACCCAACCTTTCTGCCCAGTGGGCTGTGACCAGTCTGTCCATAGGCCAGATCCAGTCAGTGGTTCTGCTCTGGCACTCAGGGTGGTCACAGCAGAGCCCAATTTGGCCTCATTGGGGAGGGGGATTGGGGGGGAGAAAACAGGAGAAGGCATGGCCTGGTCCTGTGGTATGGGTAAGGGGTGGGAGGAGGTGAGGGTCAGGCCCAGCTCTGACCTTCCAGGGAAGGGCGAGAGGAAAAGGGGGCATGGCCCAGCCCTGCAGGGAGGGGAGGATAGGGAATGCAGGAAAGGGGGTGTGGCCCAGGCCTACAGGGGGCATGATCTGGTCCCAACCAAGCCCTACTGGGAGGTAAAGGGGGAAATCTGGAAGCAGGGGCAGGGAAAGCAGGGGCAGGCAAACAGCTGTATTGCCACTGCTTCCCCACTGCCAAAAATTTCCTGACCCATGGTGGGTCCCATGAGCCAGATGCCATGGTTCTGTGGGCCAGAGGTTGAACACCCCTGGTTTAGGAAATACCGAAGTGTCTTAGGTTCTATTGTACCTGATTAGGGCTGACCACTTTCTTAGATGAAGCCCATTCTGTGTTAACAATATATTTTCTTAACCTTGTCCAGAAGCCTAGTGACAGGCTTCTTCCCTCTCCTCTGAATTCTGGGATGTCATACAAGTAGTGGGTCTTCTCATGCTCACTGTCAAAACAAAATTCTTTACTACTGATAGAAACTCTAGTACAATACATCAGTAAAATGCATAGTGAAGAGATAAAGGTGCTGAAGCCCATAAACAGCAGTTCCTAGCTCGCAGCATAACTGTTCAGCTCATAAAAGAAAAAGGAAGGGTGTGTCTTCCTTCCCGCTGTCTGGCTAGCCCACAGAAAACATTAGGGGAAGTAAAGCAAAACATTTTTCAGATAATCTGCATTTTGCTCATTATGATTGTTTGACAGATATGCTCTAAAGAAGACTTGATTACTATTTCTAGGCTGGTGAAACACCACAACAGCTAGCATGCATTTAATAATGCTGGGTATCTTTTTGATAAATGGGAAGTTCCTAATACTGTAAAAGAAATGCACTGAAAGCTACCTTCAAAACAAAAATTACTGTCTGAACTGGTCCTGGCTCTAGCTCTTTTTAAAAAAGATAAAAAGGACTGATGAGGTGTTACAACCCAGTAAAGACTTAGACACTGTCTGAGCACCCTGATATTAGCCAAGTACAACTCATTCTGTCTCTTCATTGGCACAACCAAATGATTATGTAACAGAACTCAGGATAACCTTACTAAAGTTCCATTTGTCTGAAGCTATGGAGTTTACTGGCCACAGATGCGGGCCTAGTACATGATGGCTCTACACTATTAAGAGAAATCTGGGGAATCAACTTCCCCACCAAGAATAAAAAGCAGCAGTTGCATCTGCCTCCGGAAACACGAAGGATTGCAGTGCACACTCCTCAAATCATTGGAGCATGCTGAAAAGGTCATCAGCTGGAGAAAGAAACAAACGGAAGACATGATTTTTCTTTGCCATCTTCACTCCAGATGTGTAGTTCTACCTTCCAAAAGGTTTCAGAAAAATTTGGTGACACTAGAAAGCAGCTTATGCCACAGAATATCAGACTAGATAGAAATCACCTGGGAGAACTTTGTTTTACTGCCTTTTTACTCTTGCCATCTCTGAGGAATCAGCATTGCTACAAGGGAAAGCATGTGCTAGATTCTATTCCTTCTTGCACATCAGTATCATGACTGTTAAATCCCACTCAATTTCATCTACATCAATTTAGTGAAGTCAACATGTACTGCTGAAAGAATATTCATTACCAACTGATAATGCATGCACAAGGAGGAAAGCAGCCTCTCAGATTTCAAATCTGATTTGCAAGTTTAAGGTCTTTTTATTTATAAACCGAGCAACACACGATAAGAAAGAGCCCTATATGCTATGTTTTAGAGAGTCATGTTTCAGACTAGAATTGCGCTGATATCTAATCTTCTCTCAAAACTTACTCAGTGCTACAGCAGTAAAAAAAAAAAAAATCTCAGTACCGAGTAGTAAAAAACAGAATTTATTAAAGTTCACCACACAAACCTCAGTTTTGTTTCCTAACAGCTCCTTAAAAGTGCTAGCTGAAGGACAAAAAAGGTTCCTGTTCTGACAAAAAAAAGGTACTGTTCCTTTCCAGTAGCTGAATTGGTTGCTTAACTAGTATGTGAAGATTGTCTTAAGAACATCCACCAGGAACATTAGGATGAAGAAAGAAGAGGATCTCGTTTAAAAATGCTTCCGGTTAACTAGAGTTCCCTCCAAAAAAATAATCCCAAAAAGTAGATATTAGGCACTGGAGCAATGCTGCATCCAAAGAAAAAACTAGAAAATATTGCAATAATCCTAAAAACATTTTTCAAGTACCCTTTTTACCTTGTTCATCGAGAAGCTTTTTTGTGAGATCTTCTGCCTCATCTCCGCAGTCTAACTCAAGCGGATCATCATTAATGTCCATGTTCTCCAGCTCCAATTCCAAATCTTCAGTACCAGACACTTCTTTATTATCTTTGGCATCTTTGGACTCTATTTCAAAGAAAGCAGACATTTCAATTTAATAATAACATGCAGTGCAAGGATATGTAAATTATAGTTTAAATAACATAAAGACTGTTGTAATATCCCCGCCTCTCCAGGATCATTTCTTATGTTTTCATTCTCTTGTAGAAAGATGTACACTTCTCTTCCAAGAAACATTTATGTTCTATTTGGCCACCGGAGGCTCTCTATTACCTTTGGTGTCACTCCAGTCATGGCTGAAATGGTTTTGCTCCTTTACCTCCTCCTCTGATGTGCATCTCTTAAGAGCATTCACCTTTGAGTGTTTTGGTTTGCTCTGAACTGTACTTCACAAGCCTTCATTGGCTCAGGCTAAGTTTGTCAGGTGTTCTACACCTATCTTACCAGATGTTTAATACCATTGTGCACCACGATGTAAACAGAACAAGACGTTCAAAAAAAATTGCTTCAACTTAAATCTGAATAGGACTTCAGATCCTCAGATGAAAGTCACCACAAAAAGTATTACATTCGACTGTCTAATGCTTTGTGCATTCCCAATTTGGGAATACACATGGGAGAACACATGCATCCAGCATGTTGAGTTACATGCAAAATTTTGAAAGACTGGCCCTTTATGAATAAAGTAAAGTTTCCTCTAGTTAACATATGTAATGCATGACTTCTCTTTGCCATTCTATTTAATAGAATAATATTATGAAACAGAGACACTGTTTTGTATGAAGAATGCAAAGCTAAAGTGCAATGAGACTTCCTAGGGAAAGCAGTTCTCTCTTTCATGGAGATTTTGTAGTTACCATCTACTAAACCTTTCTGAAATGCAGACACAAAAGACCAAGCCCTAATCATCAACAAAAAACAAGTCACTAAAAGTTGGAAATGAAGTCACAATCATATCTTTAAAATAAAAACCATCTGGTATTGTGCTCTGTATTGTGCAGATTATTTGGCTAGTAGTATTATGCAAGAAGTCATACAAAATGGTCTAACTGTTTTCAGCTGAACTTCTGACTGTCTGCAAGAATGACACTTCTGGGTTTTTGTTTTGTTAATGTGAAAATTAACTGTAGCTAGAACTCTGAAAAATTCACCTATTCGCATAATCTTTCAGGGGTTGTTTGGCATACTATAGCTATAACCTTTAAATTTACATTTTATAAAGCTTAAAATAAAATAATACTTGATTACGTAATAGTTTTCAAATAAAAATATGATGAACGTTTCACGTGGCACATACTTTATGGGTAAATAATTAAGAATAGTTTTCAGACAGATGATTTGTTTAATTTAACCTCTAAAGAACAGTCACATTTGAGTTCCTTTCCTAACTGATATTTTTCATTTCATAATCATGAATAAAGTATTTAGCCTTTGTAGTTTATATGGAACCTAAGGTGCAAAAAAAGGGTCCTTATGCACCAAGACATCTTTCTAGCATTTTTCCTTGAGATAGAGGTGCAAACTAACCCTGCCTTGGCTATAAAGCTAGTTAAAATCCAACCCAAATTAGCGGGGGCCTTAACCTCGATTAGCTACACAGGGGTTAGGAATTAATCATGGCCTATCTTCACTGTAAGGTCTCTCCAAGATAGCTGCCTCACATATTTATTCACTCAGGTCAGCAAATCTCAGCATTTATAAAACTGCCACCAATAAAAGCTTTCTTTCCATTGACAATATAAATATAGTCTGTTCTTTTATATGAAGGTGAATACAGTAATACCTACCCATAAATATTAAGCACATTTAGACTTGTTGATGAAATGAACTGGTTTCATTTTTCACCATTATGAAAAGAACCTCATATTCAGATGATCTACTCGGCAATTTCTCCTGCACAAAATCATCCATCCTACAGTAGTGTTCTGTCCATTATATCAAATTAATAAACTACTTCAGCTAAAGACTGATATTTCTACCAAGTATGCTTAAATGTTGTTGTTCTAGAAATTTATTCTACCCATTTTCTCCCATGTTTTACCTCTAGATTCCTCCTTGCTGGGATCCTTGCTCTGAGAATATTTTTCGTTATCTTTAAACAAGATGGCTGGCACAAAAGCTTTTAGATCAATTAGGTTCTCATAGAAATTTCGTGCATCTTCATCTTCCCAGATGCCCCCTTCCAGGTCATATTCTCCTGGTTTGCCTGGGGTAAAAATGTCAATCCCAGGGCCATGCTCTGGAATCACAGAACATACAAAATCATTACCAAAATACTCATACCAAAAAAGAATGAAGTTGGCAATAAATATATACATACAGCTTGCATATCTTTTCATTATAAGAGGTATATTGACAGTAAACATTTTATTTTTTAAAAGTTTCCTTATCTATGCCTAGTACCACCTTGGTTTACTAAAATTGGCCATATTTTCCAAGACATTCTGAGGACAATCTTGTTCAAGAACAATTCAAACTGAATAAAATTACAAAGTCATACTACACCATCAAGAACAGTTTTCAGAATGTATCCACATCAGCATCATTTATTAGGGAATGAAACTGTCAACTGCAGAACCTGTTAAATTTTGTGGAACATAAGAAAATGCTTTCAAGGCATGGAATACTACACTGCTGAGGCAATACAGGTAGTGAAGCTGTATCAGTCGTCATATCTGCCCTACCAAACATGCTTTTTAAAATCTCAAGAAAATGTTTAGACAAAGTTTAGGCATGATTCCAGCAATCTTTCCAGCTGTAAATACTACAGTTCAGCACTTGTTAAAAGACATGGGCTCACTGTATACACAAAAAAATCTTCCAGCATATAGGGAGGTCATGCACAGCCATCTAGTGGCTTATCTGACATCATGAAAAGTTTTCCTGCTTGTAATTTTCATTTAACCTGAACATGAGGTATCAGTTCACTGGAAAACTATATTAAATTACAAAGCTTTAATACACACTAAAAATATAAATATAGAAAAGTACATATAAAGAAGCACAAAGCATCCCAGTTTGAGAACCAATGAAGTTATGAAATATTAAGATGAAGAAATATTGAAAATCTCAGTGGAGATTTCCTGGTATGGTATGCTTAGGCTCAGTGACCCTTTGCCAACTGACATAATTTTGATCCAATGTGCATTTCAGAAGCAATAAAAGGCATTTTTTCTTTTGTTTTTCATTTCTGGAGTTTTTTGGCTTAAGAAAAAACCTACCCCGTGACACTCAGCTTATAAATCAAGCACAACATTTTGTTTTATAAAAGTTATCATTTTCTCTTACTGTAAGCCACCATAAGCTTTTTTTGGGAAGGGCAGCATATAAATTGAAATAAATAAATAAATAAATAAATAATTGGTAATAATTCACTGAAAATTCCATTTGACATGCAGATTGTGTAGTCTGCAGATTTCAATTATCTATCGCATGCAAAATGGAAAAAAGTCTGTAAATGACTTATCTGAGTAACTAATACTAAAGCATACCTATGCATTAATGTGATGAAAAGACCCAAGACATACAACTTTGTTTAAACTGACAACCATTACCTTACCACAAAAGTTAACTAGCTGATACCTATAATATTCCAATGTTAGTTAGCAATTTCAAAGTCAATTTTGTCTATACTTTATTTTCTGCTCTGCCGTCACTGAATTTCAAGATCCTAAACATTAAAAAAAAGGAAACCAGCATTAAGAACAAACACAGATCCATGTGAGGGTTTAGCTTTTTCCTCCCATTAATAGAACGCTTAGCACTGTGAAGCCCATAACATGTTTACCAAACCTAAAGAGGCCCTACCCTCTGGTGTTGGTTTATCTTGGGGAAGATCAGGCATATTTTCATCCAACAGATCAGCTAGAGACTGAGAGTTTGCCAGCAACTTCTGATAGGACATTGCAAATTCTTCATACTGCTTGTGTCGATCTTCACTCAACTCTCCTTTAGAATGCAGAATACGCCTACAAAGGTCAAGTTTTAAAAAATACAATCAGCCATTCAGTTTATTAAAGATATGGAACACCTGACAAAGACCTCCACTTAACAAATTCAGTCTTCCCTCAGGGAACACACACAGACGCACATACTCTTGAAACAGCAGTGATGAAAGACAAAAGTATCAGAAATCTGGTTGAAACTATTTCCAAAGTTCAATAAACAAAAAACTTATTATGGCCATGGCATCTTTATGGATAATGGAAAGAATCTCCTGATCAAATAAGATTTAAGAAAAGAGGGCAAAAAGCTTTTCCTCCTAAAATATTTTTGTAATGCAAAAGTTTTAGCATTCAATATTTAACATAAATTGTTGAACCTGTATTAAAACAGAATAAAGACTGCTTTGAAGGTAATGACAATAGATTTTCATACTACTGATAACAGCAAGAGGAAGGTCGTCACCGAGAGACTGAGAAATGCAACTTTTAACAACCCATTTATTTACCAGTTAACTTAGTAATTTGAGCAGACAACCTTGAAATAAAGTGCAGTTCGGTGTACTCATGTATGTTCTGCCTTCTCTTGTACTACTAAAATGTTAGTTTTTAAGCACAGACGGTTTTTTCAAATGTTATTTTTTAATCAAAAATATATTTTTCAAATGAAATTTTAAAGTTAGGAAGAGTATGATGGACTTATCACACAAATTTCAGGATGACATGCTAACCAAAGGTATTAGAGTTCCCTTTTTTCATCAGAAAATTACAATTAAGTCTGAAAAAAGGAAAAGATTACGAACCACTTCTTCAAACAACCGGTTAGCAGCTTGAGAATAAAACCTCCTCTCCCAGTAAGGAAGCACAAAAAAGGCAGATGGATCAAAAATAGCACCTATTAACCACTTGTTAAAAAAAATGGAGCTATGCTCACTTAGCACCTACTTAAATCTTCACTCACTCATTTCTGCACATCCTCACTATTCTTTGGGTGGATAGGAAGTGAAATGTAGACAAAATGTTGCTCTTCCAAAATACAGTACCATGGTCATTAGGCATTGGCATTAAATTATGCTCACATGGTATCTCAGGGACCAGACAACAGTCATACAGAAGGAAAAAAAGAAAAGTTACTCTGTGCAGTAAGATACCATGAGTCTGGAAAAAGATGACCAAATCTACAGAGCACCCCCTACCCCAAGCTTCAGTTTATTTGGAAAAGAAATAAATAAGAGGTAGAAGGAAAACTCAAAACATGCCATTTAGCTTATATATGACAAATGCTTGTAGAACAATTATAGATGTGCCAGTGAAGGTAATCAAGGCAAGATAGGCATTAACACACAGAAGCACTTGTTCTACTCCTGTTGAGGGGAAGAAGCTGGCATCCTCGTGATGTTCAATGCTGGAACCAAACTACATACTGACTCCACACCAGAACCAGACTGACAAAAATACCAGCTTTAGAGCTCTACATCATGCCACAAATCCACCTCAGATACTGAAAGGAAATTATTGCTCCTCCCCTTCCTTTTTTTTGGTTTTTAAGTCCATTTCTGTTCAGACATACTGCTCGATTTGTAGACAATTTGAATGTCATAGAAGAATATTTATTTTTTTAAACCAGTTCTTATTGAAAAGTTTATGGTCAACTAACACCAGATTTTGTAAACACTCAGTTGCCTGGAACCGCCCCCACCCACACACAATCCCCTTCCTCCCCACCATGAAATTGGGGATCAAATGTGAAAGTGTAACTTTGAAAAATGTGCATTACACTTTATGCTGTCCCAATTTGAAAGTATTTTTAAAACCACATTTTTACATAAGCATCACTACTGTGCATAGCATTTTCACATTCACCTGAGGCTCTGAATCTGAGGACTGACAGCCTAATGTAAAGATTTGATTTGAAATTAAAAGTGATCTCATAAAAAGTCACTATTTTTAAAAGCTATTATACCTTTCTTTATTATCTCAGGTATCATTATTAAAAAAATAAAATCCTAGTTCTCCAGCTTCAATTTTTTTTTTTTTTTTTAAATTTACTAGGTTCAGTTGTTATCCTTCTTTTTTAGGTTTCTTGTACAGATACAAGCAATGATGTCAACCTAGTCCCAAAATAAGTTATTGCAACCCAGATCGTGCCTCTAACATAGATGCATCTCACAACTGCTCATGATCTGATCTAGAAGCACAAACTGACCATGAAAGCACTTCCACTCTTCTGCCACCAAGCTTCTTTGCTTATGTGAGCAGAATTCTAACTTATTACAGTCAGATTCAGCTTCTACTCCTCATGATTAGACTAAAATAGTACCTGTAAAAATTATGAAGCATTCAAGTGTGCATGGCAGGC
>NW_017728931.1:134522922-134534457 GCF_001723895.1 Crocodylus porosus | reverse complement strand
GAGGAGCAAGATTAATCAAAACAGCATTATTTAAAGGCATGATGGGCCTGGTATATGTGGGACTAGAAATTAACATTCATATTACTAGATTGTACCATTTGTTTCTAGCTACCTTGGCTCATTAAATTTCAGATTAACAAAACAAAAAAACAAAAAAAACTTCAGAGATACTGTTGCAAACTCCTGTGCCCTGAAGGTGCCACAGAGTATCACCAATGTTAACACTGTTAGGTATCCACAGGCGATTCATAGGATAAATTTAAACCTAGAGATTTCAAATTAAAAATCCATATAATTGTGGTCCGAGTTCTTTGCAACAGAAAAACTAAGAGCTGGCATTTTCCAAGGGGTACCTCAAGTTTCTCTCAGGGCACCTTGAGTCTAAGAAGATTGACAACCACTGCTATAAGTTTTGCACAAGCTGGGATACAGGACTGTCCCACATATACCTTCCTTTGTCCTTAATATTCTCCCTCTTACACCAGTAGTTTATGGTGACTGGAGGGTCACACTGAAGGCTAAGGATTGACCTCTTCATCCAGAATCTCTCTAGCTATACAACCTGTTACACATGACCACAGACAACACATGGGCTAGAAGGCAACTGTGAACAAGGCCCAATGTTCATTTTCACAATGAAGCCAACACAGTATTATTTTATCTAGTAATCCTCTTTGATTTGTTTTATAGTAGTTTGAATGGTATTTTGGGGGTAATACTGACTGGTTGTTACCACAGACAGACGCTGTTCAAAAGCCAATTCAAAACACAAAAGCCAGCTATTTGCAATAAAATGAGGTCTCCATAACTCTTAGAACAAGGAGTGCATGACTCTGTTCATCCTCCTCAATTTTTAACAACAAAAAAGCTCCACCACTGCATGTTCTTGAGAATATCTTTTTCCTAATGGTTAATAATGGGAAATAAATTTCCAGGCAAGAATAAGAGCTTTTGTGTTTCATCCAGGTAAACTTAAAACAGTTTAAGGAAAATCCCCTCTCCTACATAAAGGGGAGAGAGGAGCTCAGCAGAGGTTTTGCTTGCTGGGGACCAAAACGTCTAGAAGGCATTAACATGCCTTCAATAAAAGCTCAGTAATAATTTTCGGCAACCGTTTCCTGCCACTTGCACCCTCCATTATAAAAGAGGTGACAACTACCCAAAGCATGGGGTTGCATGAGAGAGAGAGAGAGAGAGAGAGATCAGTGGCTCTACTCAAGGATGTGCATCAATCGATAGAAGGCCCAAAAGCTCAGGTTTGTTACACAAATACCAAGATGACATTGTCATGTGAACAGATCTGTTCAATTAACAAGATTTTATTAGAGTTAAATATACTGCTGCAGTTTTGTAAACCCAAACACTGAAGCCTTTGACTATGTGAGCACTAAAAACAGAAACAGAAACAAAACTAGCCAGGAACAGACCATAACAGAAGTAAACTTAGACGAAATATTTTAAAAAAATAATTAAATACCTGTGAAAAGAATAAATTTGGTATCTTGAAGGATTCTGTTTCACACACAAGTACAGGTATTTAATGCAACTTATTTTTGTCTTTCCTTTAACTAATTTCACAAAAAAAGATAAAACCTTTCATTAAGTTACTACACACTATAGATTTGTTGATTTTCTAGGACTCATGAATGAAGTGTTTTATTACAGCATCGTTTTATGCTATTTACACCTTAGCAGTAAATGAACATCATTTCTTTGACAATAAACACTGCAGCAGTTAGGGATATTTTCATCTTAAACAGTTTAATACTGTGCTCTGACTCCCAAATATATTTATAGACTAGCTCAATATAAATTGAAAATTGTTTTCAACCAATTGGATTCCTCTTTTCAAACCGTTTATGTGCTTCTTTGTTCATTTACGAATGCAATAAACCTTCTAAAGGTGTGCTTCACTCAAGTGCCACCCATACACAAAAAATGTTTAAAAGATTACCACACTTGAATTGAACTCAAGTTGGACAGCTCCTCAAAAAGACTGGGTTATGCACACTAGCATAACTCTTCAGCTGTTAGTAAAGCAGGTCATGCTTTGAATATTACACAGAAGTAGCAGATCTGCTGAAAGTGCTATTTTTACAGCCACGTTAAAAAGAACAGATTCTATGTTAAATTCTAGTACATGGTCAAACTTTTCACTGGCCAGAATTTGGTCATGCCTTTCAAATCTAATGAGCTTCCTCCTAATATAGCTATAAATGTGCTAACCAAGTTAAGCAGAAATAGGCTTTTCTCCAATACCAAGGCAAAATGCTATTTTAAAACCCAACTATTTAATAAAAAGTTCTCTCCAAATGAATCTAAATGATCCTGCAGAACACCTCAGCACCAGAACAGAGCCCTGTACTCTAGGTTGTATAAACGAAAATATTTAAAGCATCAAAACCTTCACAGATTTCTCTCTCATTTTAATTCTCAACTTTCTTTGTAATGGGGGGGGGGGAGACAGACAGACGACGACTTAGTTTCTCATTATATAGTTTGGGGTCTAGCATTCAATAGCAGCTGTGTAACTGAAAGACCTAAGTACCTGTTTACTAAACTATGCATCGATTCTAAGATAATGCATTTACATGAAGCCAAGACAATTTTGAATTTAAGACTACCCCCCCAATAATCAGACTAATGCATTTTCCATGTACAGAATCTAATTATTGGAGGGTCATCTTAAAGTTTGTCCCCTGACCCTTGTGACAAGGAAAGCAGTGGCAGGTGGGCAAGCAGCCTGATCCTTGCACTCCTCACACCGCTTGCTTTCACTCCCCTGGCACCTGCCCTCCTGCTACCGTCTCCCTGGCAACTTGCTTCCCCCTGGTGACTGCCCATCTGGCTGCTGGATAATTAAAGGCAGCATACAATCATAGATTCATAGATTGTAAGGGACTGAAAGGGACCTCGCAAGGTCATCGTTTCCAGCCCCCTCCCCTAGGCAGGAAAGACAACTGGGGTCAGATGACCCCAGAGAGGGGACTGTCCAGTCTCCTCTTGAAGATTTCCAAGGTAGGCAATTGCACTACCTGTGGAGGGAGCTTATTCCACAGTCTGGACACCTTAACTGTGAAGAAGTTTTTCCTAATGTTAAGCCCAAAAATGGTCTTCCAGGAGGTCATGGCCTTTACTCCTGGTTTTCCCCAAGGGTGCCCTTGTGAACAGTTGTTTGCCAAGCCCTTGATGTAGTCCCCTGATACAGCTGTAAGCTGCTACCAGGTCTTTTTCAGGCTGAAGAGGCCCAAGTCCCTCAGCCTTTCCTCATATGGCTTGCCACGCAAGTCTCTGATTATACCAGTGGCTCTTCTCTGGACTCTCTCAAGCTTCTCCACATCCTTGTTAAAGTGCAGTGCCCAGAACTGGACACAATACTCCAGCTGCGGTCTCACCAGTACTGAGAAATGCAGAAGAATCACTTCCTTGGCTTTGCTTGAAATGCATGAGTTGCTGCATGCCAAAGTATTGTTTGCTCTACTGGCTACAGCATTGCACCAACAGCTCATATTCATACTATGGTCTGTGATTACTCTTAGGTCCTTTCAGTTGTGGTGCTACTCAGTTTGGCGCCACCAAGCCTGGAAGTATATTGGGGATTGTTCATGCCCAGATGAAGTTCCACACTGAGAAGTGTAAAGTGCTCCAATTGGTTCTGACTCACTCAACTTGCCAGCCCAATTCAGTCAGGCAATCTTCAAGAGTGACCACACTCCACCATAACTTGGTGTCGTCCGTGAACTTGGCCAGCGAGCTCTTCACCCCCACATCCAAGGAACTGATAAAGATGTTGAAATGCAGAGGAACAAGCACCAACCCTTGAGGGACATCACTGGCCACTTCTTGCCAGGATGACACAGATCCATTCATTACAACTCTCTGGGTCCTTCCCACTTAACTGTTGAGCAGTTAAGCCCACAATCCTCCAATTTTCCTGTGAGAAAATCACAGGATACCACATCAAAGGCCTTTTGAAAGTCTAGGTATACAATGTTGATCTCCTGTCTCTTACCAATCTCATCTTCTACAATCAGGTGGATAAGGCAAGACCTGCTCACGATGAAGCCGTGCTGGCTATCATTCAGAATCCTACTTTCTGCAAGCCTATTGCACAGACTCCTTGATGAATGTTTCCAGGATTTTCCCTGGGATAGAAGTTAAGCTAACTGGCCTATAGTTGCTTTTGCCTCTCTCCTCCCTTTCTTGAAGATGGGCACAACATTAACCCTTTTTCAGTCTTCAGGGACCTCCCCCGAGCACCACAAATTTTGGAAGAGTTCACCAGGGGTCCCATGATGACTTCAGCCACCTCCTTCAGCACTCTCGGATGAAGTTCATCTGGTCCTGCTCACTTATAAGTGTCTAATTTTTCTACCTAATCGTGGACCAGCTCAACATCTACAATAGAAAGGTGGTCATTCCCAGCATGCCCATTCTGAACTTTATCTAGTATGATTTTTCCCTTAGTCCAGTGAAACACTGAAGCAAAGTAGTCGTTCAGGAGTTCAGTTTTCTCCTGAGTGTCGGTAACCAGCTGTCCTGTGTTCTTAAGCAATGGCCCTACACTTAAAAGACGTAAAACATTAGTTGGACTTGCCAGGTCTATTAAAAACCCTCCTTAAATGCAAATACAAATGCAGAGGATAAAAAAGGGGAAAGTCATAAATACTTAGGAAATCAAATCAGACCGAAATGGTAACCTAATTTTCCCTGATATTCTTCTTATATTTATCTTTGTCCCAGACTCAGCTATAGTTACAGCAGTTTATATAATAAAAGTTAACATTCATTAAATTACTTACATGGTGACACAAAGAAAAACAGACATGCACACATGTACACTCTTAAGAAGTACTACTACAGAATCCAACTTATCCAGAGTAACTGCCTGATAGGAATGGGCTATGACAAAGACCCGATTTTCTCTCTTACACCCATTGTTAAATTGCTTAGACCCAACATTAAAATTTGTTCATGCCAAAATTTTCTACTGCTTACATTTTCATCTGGATTTCAGGCCTAAAAGACTGGAAATGTTTACATCCAGTTTTTTTTTGTACTGGATACTACAAACCTGTGCAGTTTGACTGAGTCCATGTTACAGAGGCAGCATTTTTACTTAAGGGTCTTATCAATATCTGAAAACAGTCACTTGCTTAACTCTGGCATTAGAATTATTCTAGGAATGCAAGAATTGCCACATCGCATCAATCAATCTACTTACAACCAGAACGACACTTGACACTTAAGAGGAAAGTGGACAGTTATTCATCAACACGTCCATGATGAAAGTCTCTTTCCAAGGTTAGAATATTTAGGTGACCTAATTCCTGAAGTATGAAGGTTGATATTGTCCAATTTAATATCTGGAGTTCAAGTTTAAAAGGGAAAAGTAAATTTAAGCCAATCTATTACAACCAAAAGGATTTTTCTACTAAAAACTTATTTTTACCCCCTATATTCAGATCTTTACTGACAAGGTTGCCACACAAAAAAAACAAACAAAGAAAAGCCATGTTAGTATATGCTCCATAAGAAATGTGGGTGAGGAAGGAGAGATCAGTATGTGCTAAGTGGTAAAGGACTACATCATCTGGGAAAGAAATATTAATCTCAAGCTGCTAACGAAATGTTACAAAAAAATGGTAGCGAAAGAAAAAATTAGAACCAGGGGGAAGGGGTGGGGGGTTACTTAGCAGTTTCCTTTTTTAAATGAGTGCCTTGTTATCGCTTTGTATTCAAAACCCTACATAAAAGACTTTTCTCCACTGCTAGTACAGAGAATCTTCTGCAGAAGTATTTTTTCCCCTCCCACACACAGCATGCAAAAAAGTTTTGTTTGAGGGTAAGCTGGAAAAAAAAATCTAAACATTTTATGAACTCAACTACTTTCTCATTTAATGAAAAACAATGTTTAAATGTCACCTGTTTTGTCTCTCAATATTTTGTAGCTCCCTGTGGTCCCTTTTCAGGTGTTTGGTCAATGATGTAAAATATTCTTTCAACAAATTCTGGAAAGGCTGTTGTTTCTCTGGGCTGATTATCTCACTAGGAGGAAAACTCAGGTTAAACTTCTCTGCAGCATTTTTAACCTTCCTCGGTACCAAGCCAGCAATGTCATCCCCACAATGCCGGCAAAAGCTTATAACCACAGAAACATGAGTGTGGGATTCTCGATCAGCGTTAATAATGTTTTTTAGCTGTTCATAAATTAAAGACAGACCTTCCTTGTCAGTGAAAATCCCAACTATTGTCAATTCTGCAATGAAACGTAAGTCTGTTCTTAGTTTGGTAATGTTGGGAGTTTTCTCCTCTTTCCTTGCTTCAAAATGCTTTTTCCAGGCCTGAAGTAATGAGGGAGCAAAATCAGCATAGCGCTGGTGAAACAGAGAACACAAGTGCACAGCACAGTTCACATCTGATATTTTGAGCTTTGCTTCCACAATGGAAGCTACAGCTTCTGCAATGTACTTGCTTAAATTGAGGCTGTTAAAATCATGGGACAAGGAGTCTCTCTGTTGCTCTGTGATAGTTTTTAGCTTCTTAACAAAAGCTGTGTTCTTCTTCAGACTTGAGTCCAATCTGCTAAAGAAATTTTCCTCAGGGCGGCTGTCTGGTGCACTCTGGTTTTTGCTGCGCAGTTCCTTTCTTGCTTGATGGCGTTCCCAAGCTTCCTGATGGAGCTGATGTGCTTCCTCTTTTTCTCTAAAAAAGAACACAACATTTTTTTTTTAAATCTACTTATTTCTACTACAGATTCCTGAATTTTTACAAATTAACAGTTCTAGGAACCATTTAAAACCAATGCTAATGCATCACAAGTTAATGCATTTTTCAGTTGTAATCTTGTCTTAACAATTCCTGATACTTACTATGCAGTAGTAAACATCTAGCACGTTGTCTTAACATTAAGCAATTCCCAGTAATCCAATGTCTCACTAAGTGGCATGACTGCTTCTAAACTTTACTGAAAACAAGCAAATACCACCCATGTAGAAGATAACAATGCCTGCAAAGTACTGAATGCTTGTTGATTAAAAATGCTGCACAGAGAAGTGCAAATACAAGAATCCTCCTTTTGGAGACTAAAATAGGTCAACAAGGGAACAGAATGCAGCTACATTATACAATTGTTTGGAGTATAATAGTTATTATCAAAGGATGAAGCCACTAACCAAAGGATGAAACCATAAAACAGTGGCTTCCTACTCAGCTACTACAGCACCCTGGGGTGCCATAAGTCCCTTTCAAGGACTCTGCCACCAGGTCAAAGTGCCCCATGCACTTTGTACAGAGCCAGATCTGGGAGCAATGGCAGCAGGAGTGGAAGTTCCTGACTGTATTAAATTTATTGACAGAGATGGCGGCATCACCCTGATTAAGAACCACTTTGGTAATCTGTGGCAGTGGTTCTTAACTAGGGTGGTGCTAAACTCTGAAAAGTTATAGAGGGCTCCCACTGCTGTAAACCATAAATCTTACTTCAGCTGAGCAGCTGCCTCCTCTTGCTGCCGTTTTACTTCCTCTTCTTGTTTCTTTTTCTCCTCTTCTTCAAGCTTTTTCTCTTCCTCCTCCTTCCTTTTCTGCTCCTCCTCAGCTTTTATTTTGTCCTCCTCCTTTTTCTTTCGCTCCTTGTCTTCTTTTTTCCTTTTATCCTCTTCCAGTTTTTTCTTTTTATCTTCAGATGTCTTTAAGGCCTCTCTCTTCATGCCAACCTTGACATCATCTTTTGGTTTCTCTCTACTGCTCACTGGTCGCCTTTCACTGAAGTCTTTATCTTTGTTATTTAACGAAGATTCTTTTTCTTCCATATTTGCTGGCTTTTTGCGCTCAGCTGGCATTATGTTATCCAGGCAAATCTATAGAAATACAGGAATACCACCATTTTTACTGTACTATTAAAATACAAATTAGTTTTCATCGTATTTCAATATTTTCTGTATAATACTTGATTTAAAAACTGCACCATTTGGTTAAAATATTAAGTGAAATCAATGAGGTGAACTTGGTAAATAATATGCATGCAACGTGTACTAGTCTGTTACATTATTCCCATTTCCCGAGGCTCAGGACAAGGAAAATGCTGTTTTGGCAAAAAATCTAAATGTCTGTAACAGCTTTTGGCATGGTCTATAGTATTCTCGTCAGCCTGAGATGTGAAGTCAGATGACTGTTTGAAGCTGCCATAACCTGAGCAAGAACAAGCACTCTAGTAATAATAATTTAAAAAAAAAACAAACAAAAAACCACCAACCCTGTCAGTGCCAAGAAACTGCTAAAAAAAACAAACAAAAAACAACAACAACAACAAAACAAGAATCTCTACTTGTCAAAGAAGGGTTTCCTAAAATTCTTTCCCCTTTCTGTAACATGCTGCAAAAAATATTTTACTGTCCGTGCAATTTACCTTGAAATTACTGACGTATTAAATACTGCTCTGAATTTTTGGATCCTGAAGGATCCTACCTCTTACAGTGGAACATTTATGCACCAACATCAGGGCCTCAATTCTACAAATGTGAATGTATGTGCTCACCTTCAGTCCCACTGTTACTACTCACATACATATGCTTAACCACATAAACACAGGCATTTGCAGAATTAGGATCAAGGGGAAAAGTTTATTATTCCTAATTAGAGTAAGTCATACTCTTACACTACACTCTTTCTGCAATTCAAACTTTTAGGGAGTTGCTGTTAAAATTTAAAGTTTCCTAGCCAATCTTTAGTTATTTTACTAACTTAAAATTGTCAGAACTGATAGTATTAAAAACAAATGACTATTAGACTTTTGTCTACCTTCCCATTCATTTTAAGTCATGAAAACAAATTAGTCAGGTTTATGTTCCCAGTTTGAATGAAATGTCTGAGCGATAAAAGAAAAGTCCCCTGGTTGTTTTCATTCTCATAATTATTACACTGGAAATGAATAAAGTAATGAACATTGAGAACTCAGAAAGTACTTATTTGAAAGAGTATACATTTGAAGGAAAAAAAAAAAAAAAAAATCACCCCACCTTAAAGCAAATCCTTATTTCTGATTGTTTCCATTTTCTCCCAACAAGAACATTCTTTGGTAATCTTTCCTACCTAGAAGACAGATTGAATACTACATGAACAAAGGGAATTTGGGATATTTTGTAGATATTTGACTGTTTCTTGTGAAGAGTTTTTTAAAGATAGTCTAGCTACAGAACAAAAAAAATTGAAGAAAGAAGCTATGTAAACTTTCCAAATCTGTCCCTTATATGTAAAAGTAGGTCAATTACCATGAAAAATCAATACTTGATCACTTACTGTTTGCAAAGTTCTCACTCACTGCCAACTGTTTGGAAAAGGTGGTTGTTTTGTTGGGACTTGTGAAATTTAATTTGTCTTTGTTCAGTTTCCACTCAATACACGTCACTGCAACCACCAACAGATACCAACTCTGGCCCCTACTGAACTGACCAAAATGACCAATGGTTAACTACAACTGAAAAGCTCCACAGCTCACTACCAACTGCCCTTCTCAGGCAGCAAATATTATGTTATTTTTACTTTTTATTTTATCCTGCATCATTTTAAAATAACTTTAGTATGAAATCAGTACATTTAAAAAACTTCATACTAGAAGCCAGATGTGCAACTGGATCTGGGATGGGTTCTAGGAAGGTCCTAGATTCCATCTTTTTTAACCCAATTATAAGATCTGGTCGTCCAAATACTTTGCTGCAAAACTCAATGTTTAGAGTTCAGGAGACTAAGCTCACAGAAGGTACATCATGAAGGCCACATTCATCCTAGAGCTCTCCTCAGTTTGTTTTTACAGTCTGAATGGGGGCCTTCCTACATTTTCGGGTCATTTGAGCATCCCATTGATAAGATCAGAGTTCATTTTAATACTAAACAGAAATCTTTCAGAAAATACAGGAAACAGCTATTAATTTAAAACAACCTTTATCCAAATGTTATAATTATAGCAAAAAGATGTTTGAAAAGAATACATTTAGAGCTCAGGTTAAAAGCAAACAGCTGAAAGACATAAAATTAAGAAGAAGTTGTTAAAAAAATGAACCTAAGCTTTAAAAAAAAGTATAAACTACAAGCATGGTCTTTTGGTAAAGAACTGCTTGGCCCAGCATGACCCTTCTGGCTCACATCTGATGCAGAGAAACTTAAGACTGTCTAGCAAAGTGATCTCTGATATTAGCAGTTTTGTGACCAATATATTCAGGCTGATATTCAGAAATTTGATCCCTGGTCCACTGAACTGGACGTATGAATGTAACAGAGGGGCAGACATAACTCAGGATGTGGTGGACCAGATAAGGACTATTTATTATTACTCATGACAAGGAAAACAACTTGAATAGTGACGTATAGTTTTACCCTGATGACAAAGGTAACAAAGAAATGCATCCAGATGCTTGTGCATGCATGCGCTTACAGAGGGGGGGACTGACAGTTAGACACATGCATGTGTTAAAACCAAAGGGTGCTAAGAAACCACAGCTCAGACAACCAATACGATATTGTTTTTACTTTTATTGTATCCAGCATCATTTTAGTTTATCAACTCAGAGCTGGATGGTAGAAACAAGAGAATGGGATAAGGAAGCCAGAATTCAGGGACTCGTCACGGCAAATAAATTGCTTTCTAGGTCCCTCCTTTTTAAACATTTGCTTCGTTTTGAATGCCATCACACAACGCTGTAATGGTTTTCACTAATGCATTTTCCATCCCAACTCAATCTTTAAGCTTGTCTCCAGAATATGTTCGTTTCCCACGTTTTAATTCTTCACGACAACTTTGATGTGCAAAAACGTTCTGTAGCTTCGTTCGCTGGAAAGCAGGTAACAGAAACCGTCTGCATGAGGCCACCTGTTGAGTCGGAGAGGCACAGGATCTAGCCCTGCCCCTCCCCAACATCATCTCACAGGCCCAGGGAAGAAGAAATTCAAATATACACTAGTCCCTTCTACCCCGGAGATGCCCGAAGGGTCATATTGGCTGCTCGAGCCATGGTTTCTTAGCACGCATTGGCTTTGTAAACTGTCGGCCCCCTGTCCTCGAAAGACACACACGTGCTTCTGGATGCAATCTAAATCACACCTGGGCACAAGTATCTCTGACCTTTGGCATCAGCCTGCAAGGTCCCGTCCAGCCCCCGACAGCTACAAAACAGTAATATCGCGCAGGCCGCTGCCGCCGCGCACATGGGGGAAAGTGGAGGTCCTCGTGGCAAGACACCCCCTTCCACAAAGGGGGCCAAGTCGCCAGTTTCGCAGGACGACGTCGCTAACGCCCATCAGCCCCCGACGAAAGCATTGACACAAGTAGAGACGGCTGCCCACAACTCGCTGGCTTTCCCCCCCCCGCCCTACGAAAGTGAGGGGAGCTTTTCCCCAACCCTTCCTGCCCTGCTCCGGGAAGTTTTGCGTGGGTCACGCAGAACTTCCCACGACGAGGGACCCAGGACCGGGGGCACCCAAATCTGGTGCCTGAATCCCCCCCGGCTGCACTGGGAGATAGAAATGTATCCCCCCGCCCCA
>NW_017728931.1:134513961-134522737 GCF_001723895.1 Crocodylus porosus | reverse complement strand
TGGGCGCTCCGCTGCCCCGACTCTGCCAGCGCCTGCCCCCGACAAGCCCCCGCGAGGTGGCCGCCGCGCCGCCTGAGCACAGCCCCAGCCCGCCCCACGCCCGTCGCCGCCGCCAGCAAGCGGGGACGGAGCAGCGGGACAGGCGCTGCCGCTGTGGTCGCGGGGCGGGTAGCGTCAGGCAGCGCGCGGGGCAGCCCCACCGGGGTCCTACGGGCGCGGAGCGCCCAACCGCCGCGCAGCGGTGACGTCACTACGCGGGGCCACGGCGCGTCAGCGGGAGGGGGGTGGCGTCATGTCGCGACAGGGGACGTTCTATGGAGCGCAGCTGGATCTGATCCCTGCCTGGGAGCGCTGGACTGGGACCGTGGGGAGGTCACCAGTGATTCACAGCGGTCCGTCCTGGTTGTCTCCGATTTAAAAAAAACAAAACCCTAATTTTCAGTGAAAGAAAAGTAACCCCAAATCCACATTTTTCCATGATTTAAATTAAACACTACTGATATATAGCGCTTGCTGTCTTGATACACAGATAGATTTGTTGATAGATATAGTGAGAATTCATTTAAATCATGGGAAAATGTAGATTTGGGATTACTTTTTTAAAACATCCCCAATTTTCAGTTAGAGAAAAATAACCCCAAATCCACATTTTCCCATGATTTAAAACAAACAAACAAACAAACACACTGCTAATAGAAATTTAGCTAGATAAGTACAGTGATGTTTCATTTTAAAATCATGGGAAAATGTGGATTTGGGGTTACCTTTTTTTTAAAAAAAAAAAAAAGGTCCCCAATTTTCAGTTAAGTCAGAGAAAACCAGGATCCTGGCTGATTAAGAACAGTAATAACAACAACACAAGAACAAGCTACTACCTCATGCCATATTACCTGATAATTATTTAACATATTTTCTCTTCTGATTTTATACTTTAGTATGAACCTTTTCTTTATGTAATTAAATTAGTACCATTAGTCTTAGTCATTCATTGTATTTGAAGTTTGTAGCCTATGTTTATGTTCCTAGATTATGTCCACTCAGCACACTCCAAATTCTGGAATTTGGTTTTATTCCTATTCTGGAATATCAGAACAAAGTCTCATTTTAAATTTTCTCCTCAGTTGGGTTTTCCATGGAGGACTCCCCAAGGCCAAGGGACAGGACGAACGGGTACAAAGAGATATATATCCAGTCTTTCACATGTACATGACCAACTTGACATGACGTGAGTGAGCCAGAAAAAAAATAATTCTGTCTCTGCAAAGTTCTAGCAACTGACAAGTAGTCATAAAAATTAAATCAAGAAGTGCCCTGTTATCCTATCCGGTTGCCCAGTTACAGCAGTACTTCGCACTCCTGTTGCTGTTTCAGTCTGAGCCTCTCAAAGGATCTCACAAATATTGATTTAACTACATAATAACTTGTTTGCTAAAAACATTCACGAGCCTAAGCCACACTACTGACTACTAATTATAGCAGTGGCCATGTTTCTCCAGTTTTAGTTGAAACTGACCCAAACTACAAAATTCAAACTTATTGTTTGAACAGTCCAAAGCTTGCAAGTGCCGGGATGCAAGAATTTGGCTCTATTTACTATATGAGTAAGAACTAATGGTGCATTGATTCTTGTTCCAAACAATTCTTTGGTTTTAGCTGGTCTGAGGCCTGCCTTATTTTTTAATTAAAACAAAATTTCATATGGTACTAGGTTTATGATAATAAGCATGAAAAAAACATTTGATCATAAGAACATTCCCTGGCTACAAAATGACTTTGACAGATGTAGCAAAGCTGTTCAGCTGTTAAAACTCGTAGTCCAACAGCAAGAGTCAGCACAAACTGAAAAGACTGTGCGTATGGTTTAATGATGCAGGACCAGACAAGTTTTTTCAGAAACAATCTCTACCTCTCAGTGTTCAACTCAGTTGCAGAAACTCCTAAGAAACTTTGCAGCAGGGTTAAAAAGGCAATGTAAAATATGGCACAAGCATTGAGTATTATTTATGAATTTTACACCAGTTTCCCTGTTAGCCATAGATGGACCCCTTGCTTGATTTCTAAAATATAAGGATTTACCTGCCCAAGTCAGCTATATTTACCAAAAAGTAGATGATCCAGATACAAATTTAAGGAAGTGTATTCCCAGTAGAGAAGTCTGCACTTTGCCTGCTTGATCTTCCTTCACTGGTACTACCAGTTGTGCAACCTGCAAGGAGTTGTTTCTAAAGGATCCAGTTCTGCCCAGCTCATTTGAAGCAAGTAGGGCCAACTTTATCGCTGGTATAACTTCCCTGACAAATGAAATTTCACCAACAAAGAATTTGGCCTGTTATCTTCACAAATGATTGGATTAGGCTGAAGATATTTTGTCATTAGTATTCCTGGCTGAAAATAACAACCCCTTCCTTCTTAATTGGTGAGAATCTCTTTTATAAAGGCAAAAGCATGCTGGGTGGAGAGCTGGTCTTACTGACTAAAAATAGATTTCAGGTTTGTGTTCTGGTTCCTCCTCCTCCCAGCATTTTATGCTAGGATCCTATAGACCATTGTCCCACCTTAAGTACTTGTGAGGTGTCCAAATTACAACCCCCCAGTAGTTCCAGCTAATTTAAGTTAATTGTCATTCAGGATGTAAGTGTAAATAACTGCCCGCCTCAACAACTTTTTTTTTGATGGAGCCAAAGCCTAGGACAATCAGCCCCCCCACCAGAAAAACCCAGCTTCTATTTTTAGCTACGGAGTAGAAATTTCAGCCAAAAATCCCCTTTTCTGTCTCTCTGTTTCACAGAGCATATTCAAACAAAACCATACAAAGAGAGACCAATCCTGAGGCTTGGCAGAGCTTAGTTGCTAATGCTATACCATCAGCAAGGCCCTGGCAAAAACATAGGACTTAAAGTACCAAGAGGCAAATTGGCCTCCCCAGAGCACAAAGGACACCTATACACCTGACAGAGGTCTGCTGATTAGCATGTGTCAGAGCAGACTCAATTAAGCAACTCTGCCAGAGTACTAATTAACACACTCCAGCTGCCTCTGCATCACACCTATTCAGCGTCCCCCTGTTTCAGAATGGCAGCAGGGGTGCTTTAATTAAAGCTCCTTGAACAAGCTTTAGTTAAAGTGCCCCTGCTGCCATGTTGAAGCTCAGGATGCTAAATAAAAATGAGGCTGTGGGTGCTTTAATTAGATCAGCTATAAGAGTCACTGTAATTAAAGTCCATCCTGTCCCTGCCCCCCAAACACATATATAGATACCCAGAGTGTTCTCATCTGGATCCTAAAAAAAAAACCCAAAAAAACAAAAAACAACAAAAAACCAATGAGTAACCTGGAGGATTTCAGGAAATCATGGCAGAACTAATCAAATATTTTAAGCCTGGAACTAACAGAAATCTTTCCACTAGTCTTTTAGGTGATTTATTCAGAAATTCATAGGCTTTTTAGGCCAGAAGGTAATGTTTTGATAAGATAGCCTTAACTGGAACATATATTCTAGAAAAACATACAATCTTAATTTAAGAATTTCAGTGGTAGGGAATCCACCATAGCCCTTGATAAGCTGTACTCATGGTTAATTGCCTTTATCATTAAATATTTATACCTCGAGTGATTTAAATTTCTTGCTATTCAGTTTTGTTTTACTTTGCCCGTTTGGTTGAAGAGACATTTCTTATCAGATTTCTGTTCCCCATATTCCTCACGGATCCATGTTCGCAACCATGCTGTTTAATGCTTTTGTTCGTGACCGTGGTATGAGACTAGAATTGTCCTCCTGTAATTGTGGATGACACAGTTGGGACATATTGCCAATATGGCGAAGGATTGGATTATTATACAGGAAGAACTGGATAATGCTCTGGAGTCGAGCATTAAAAAGAGTGTGAAATTTAATGTGAAATGTAATTGTATAAAGTCAATCCATGCACTTAGGGAAAATACCGAGTGCATCTTCTGTAAAATGGAGATTCATAAACTGAAGGCAGTGTACATCTTGCATGTATTGAATGATCATGAGCCACTAGTGTGATGCAGGCATGAAAAAATCCATGGTGGATCAGGCACATTTGTTTTTAGGAGACAGGAATACCTAAGCACCACTGCTCAAGGCATTAGTTAATCCCTATTTAGAATACTGTGTGCAGTGCTGGTCAAAAGCATGAATTGGAACAGGTACAGAGAAGGATTACTGGGATGGGAAGAAGAATGGAGAACATAGCCTTTCAGAAGTGATTAAAAGAGCTTGCTTGGTTAGCTTAAAGCAGCATTTCTCAGCCTGTGGGTCATGACCCAAAAGTGGGTTGCAAGAATATATGAAAGGGTTGCAAACAAATTTTAAAACATGGATTCTCCTTTAAAGGAGAAACACCATGGCTTTTCCCTTGGGGAGTCTGTGGGCAGGGGGCAGCAAGTCAGGAATGAGGGGCGCTGGATCAGGGCTGGCCATCGATGTTTACAAATGAGTCCTGGTACAAAAAAGGTTGAGAATCACTGGCTCAAAGAACGAAGCCTGAAAGAGGGTATGATTCCTCTTTACAAAAACATGAATGGGCTGAATATTAGGGAGGTAGAATTCTGTTTAAGTTGAAGAGCAATATTGGCATACAATATAAAAAGTGGTCACAGACAAATGTAGACCGGGAATTTGGTGAAGGCTTATAACCAAAAGAGGACTGAAGCTTTGGAATGACCTTCCAAAAAAAAAAAAAATAGTCAAGGCAAAGAACCTGAATTGCTTCAAGATGCAGCTCCATCCATTTATGAATGGTCCTTTCATAATATGATGTGACATGGGCATCCTTGATGTAATAATCTCAGCTTGTTGCATGTGGATTTGAGTTTTTAGTATCCCCATGAAAGTGGTGAAAGGAAACTGGGTAGAATATGTCAGGAATTATTTGAGCAGGGTGGACAGTTATTTCAGCTGAGGGACTGCTTAATGACTTTCAGTGAAATATCGAGGGCTGCCCTCCCCGCTGATCGCTATCTTGGGACTGGAGGTCTCACCCCTAACCCCTGATATTTGCCACCAGAAGCCCTTCCCCTTGCCCTGGAAATACTCCTTTTGGGAGGGGAGCTTGCTATCTTGGAACTGGGGAACAAAAACACCGTATATACTAAAAATCAAACATCTACCATAACACATTTTAATTTTATTTTGAAAAATATTTTTGTCCTGACTTGCACATGTTTGCATCATGTGTATAGAGGTGATTGTGTAATAGCTCAAGATAAACTCCCAGTCCGTGCGCCATTGGGCGGGGCAGGCTCTGTGCTCCCAGATCTGGCCCAGGGGCCATATTTTGCCTGCCCCTGGACTTGAGGCTTCTGCTAGTTGATTGTTGGGGGCCAAGAGGAACTTTTCCCCCTATGAACATGTTACTAGCTTCCACTAGGTTATTTGTCTTCCTCTAAAGCACTGCACCTAGGCCACTGCAAAAGGTGAGCATCTGGCTAGGGTGATCTGATGCTCCAGAAACTAGGAATATTTATAAGTCTATAGGTGTCTTTTTGATGTGCCTGGATCATCCATAAGTCAAACATTGCCAGATTTGGGGGCAGGCAGCAATTTTCTCCCAGGTCAGATTGGTCAGGACCACTGTGGTTCTTCTCCCCTTCTCTGTAGCGCAGGCCTTGAACCTTTTGAGCGGATCATCCGAGTATCTTTTTACCTGACTAATTTTCTGCCAATGCAGTATCAGGGTGGTTCCCTTATCTCTCCTGCTCTTTACTTAGGTCTGTTGTTACCTTTTATTTCATAGGGTCCTTGTGGTATGTAAGAAGGGCAGAAGTATCCATTTTTGATAAAAGGTTGCCTGCAAACACAGGGACTGGTCTCTGCTCTAGAAAGTCCTTGCTGTCCTTTGTTCCTATGTAGGTGCTGTATATATTGTGATCAAGTCATAACTTTCTCTTTCAGAAGCTGCATAAATCAAGCTTTTTCAGTTTCTCACCAGAAAGTATATTTAATCATCTAATCACCCTTGTGGGTCTCCTCTGAATAGTCTCCAATTTTTCAATGCCCTTCTTGAAGCGTAAACACAAGATCTGGTCTCAGGAGACACCCCCACTGCCAAATACAGAGCTACTGTAACTTTCCCCTTCTATTCTATATTCTCTTGCATATATATATCCAAAAATTGCTTAGCCTTTTTACCAAAAACATACTATGAAGGGTTCTTGTTCAGCTGATTATCTATTGTAACACCTAAGTCCTTTTCAAAGCCACTGCTTCTTAGGATAGACCTAGGATCTTCCCACTTTTCTGGCTTGTGCTCTTTGTTCTTAGGTGTCTGATCTGACATTTTGCTCTGTTAATATTGTTTGCTTGCATCCAGCACAGCAAGAGATCCATATCCAGGGTGACTTGTCCTCTTCATTCTTTACCACTCACTTCAACTTTATTAGTAATTATTTTATGTGTCCTTCCCAGTTAGTGATAAAATATTAATTAGCCAAAATCTCATCTGTGCAAGCCTTCATCAGGAATACACCCACCAGATGATTTAATTTTATTTTTGAGAGTAACTAGTTAGCCATTTTTAATCAATGTAATATGTGCCACATTGATTTTGTAGTGCTCAGGTTTCTTAAAGAAAATGTTATCTGTTACCAAGTCAAATGCCCTACAAAACTTTAAGGGCTTCTCTGTACTTAAAGAGCTTCTGCCTCTACAGCTGTGCCAGCATAGCTCTGTCTGCAGAGCCACCTTGAGGACACAGAGGTTTTCTGCTAACATATCTATACCTTCTTCATGTGTACATCAAATAAGTCAAGCCAACGTAAGCACTCTTTTGTAGGCATAGTTACATCTGTATCAAGGGTTTTACTGACTTAGGTGTGTCAATTAGGAGATGTAACTTTTAGTTTCATGCAACATTGCTGTGCCAGGAAAACCTTGTAGTATGGAACTGGCCTGAATACATGTAAAGTTCAGCAACCAAGTCTGTAATCTCATAAAAACAGAAAATGCATTTTATAAAATAAGAGAGAAATCTTTGCCTTGTTTTTCTATTTCTTTTTCCTGTAAGTCAGGCATCTTTTAATGAACATAGCATTCTTTCTAGATTGTAACAACTAAACATCTAGTTCTTCATTTTAAACAATAAGTCAAGTATATCCATTTGAATTCCTGTTCATGGCTTATCTAGTTAAAAATTGTTTTCAAATGGGTGATATTTGCCTTTTTGAAGCACCAAATATATATCTTGCTGGTTGGGTATTTATTATGATAATGCATAATAAATGGAATAAAACAATGGTCACTTGCACCTAAATAACCATTAACTTTGAATTCTCTGACCACTTCCATTTATCTGTGTAGATGCATGTCAAAATAGAATTTTTCATGTTGGATGAAACATTTTTAATTAAGAAAATGGCATCTATAATTTGGCATCTATCATTTTTAAACTTTCCAAATACATTTTAGAAGTAATCACTGAGACTAGGAGTTGTTTAAGTAATCCATTTCCACTTAGGACTTTAAAGTGGATACCAGAAACACCTGGAAATTAATGGGAAGTAGAGAAAGAATTCCAAAGTACCTGCTCAAAAAGCAGAGTGAGACAACAGATAATCAATCACCTAGTGTTCTCGCTGTAAATACAACGGACAAATATCTCACTGCTATCAGAGAGTAGGGGTAAATAAGGCAGCATCAAGGACAAATTATCCTAATTTTACAGATGAAGAAATATAAAGGGGACATGTGACATGCCAGAAACCCAGGAGCATTGCCTCTTGGCCCCAAACTAGCATCAGTTTTAGATACAACAATTAGATTGTCTCAGCTTACTTCATCCCTGCACCAGTATTCAGCCCAGCAGAAAGGATACGGTTCTCAAGAAATCATCCGGACCAGCACACAGACCAGGAGAGACCTTTGTCTAGGAGGAAGCCAAAGCTGAGGAAAGCTTGGATGCTACAAATTAGACCTTTTGTTACTACTTAGCCCCACCTGAGGGCTAACCTATAGTTTTGTGCTATGTTTCCCACAGCTGATTAAGTAGGTACATTTTATCCTCATCTTGGCCTATCCAGGCGATACATTTCAGGTGGTTTCCATGTAAACCAGAAGTTTCCAGTGAAAGGCAACTGACTGAGCCTGGCAGGGCCCCATGTCATGGCCTACACGGCAGGAGCTGAACCCTTGAAGCCTGGTCCTCAAATCACTGCCAGATGCAAAGAAGTAACTTAATAGGAAGGGGCAGAAGCTGCCTTCGGTATCTGAAGTTTGACCGTGTAGCTGGCTCTTCATGTTTTAAGGTCTGCCAATTTTCTCTACCTAACCCTAACCGGCTCCCATTCTTCACCTGGGCCCACAGCCGGGCCCAGCCCCACAGATGCGACTGCCCCGAGATGGGGAGCTGGGAAGAACAGAAACTTGCAAAATCCCTCCGGCTCCGCAGGCCTTGCGTGACGACACCCCCCCCGCACTCGGCTCCGGGATCCCCGCCGACGGGGTCATCACAGCTTCGCCGCAGCTTGGGGCCGGAAGAGGCCTCGGGGTCAAATAAACAACCCCGGCAGGAGCAGCGGGGCCTGGAAAGCCCGGTGTCTGCCCCGGCTGAGCCGCTCGCCGCCGGGGCGTGCCTGAGGGGCTGCGCCTGACGGGGCCGGGCAGCGCGGCGCAGCACCAACCGTGCCACCGTACCTGGACGCCCCGCCCCCAAGCGGGCGGTCCAATCCGAGCCGGGGGCGTTGTCCGGCCCCGCCCCTGGCGGAGGGGAGGGGAGGGGAGCGGAGCGGAGCGCGATGGCGATGGCGATGGCGC
>NW_017728931.1:134506107-134513861 GCF_001723895.1 Crocodylus porosus | reverse complement strand
CTGCTACCGCACCGAGCGCGGCGTCTACGGCTACCGCCCGCGCCGCGCCGCGAGGGGCGGCGGGGCCGTCTGTCTGGGAGGGGGTCAGTCCAGCCTGTCTGCCTGGGCGGGGGTCTGCCTATCTGGGGGGGGCCTGTCTGTCTGCTGCGGGGGGTCTGTGTGTGCCGGGGGCCTGGGTCTGCTTGGGGCTGTCTGTCTGCTGCGGGGCGCTCGGGGTCTGTGTGTCTACCTGGGGGCGTCAGTCCGCCCCGGCTGCCTTGGTTGTTGGGGTCTCCGTGCACAGCGTGGCTGGCATCAGCAGGGTTCAGCGCCCCAGGCCGCTGAGTCGCTTGTGGGTGGTCGCCGGGGCCGGCTGGGCTGAGCCCTTCCCTCCAAGCGGCGCTGGGTGCCTGGCACCTGTTGCCCTGGGGAAGGATAAGGTGGCTGAACTCAGCAGCATTTTTGGGCAAAGTATCAAAAACCCCTGCAACTTGGATGTGTAGGATGCTGGCGTGCCCGGGGCAGAAGGCGGGGGCCGTGTGGGGCTCTGCTGCAGCTGGACCGGTGCCGGGGGCAGACATCAGGCTGATATGCACTGGGCACCACTGGGTTGCCAGGCCCCGCTGCAAGCACAGCTGCTCCGGCAGGGGTTATTTGACCCCAGCAGTCTTTCCTGTCCAGAGCAGGGGGGCTGGGCCCGATGATCTCACAAGGTCCCTTCTAGCTCTAAACTTCTGTGAATCTGTAATGATTTGCTGCCAGAAGAGCACAGGCCCCTGAGCCTTCCTCTGCCCCTGGTGCTTGGGACTTCAAAAACCAAGCAAGCATCTTGGAGACGCGGGCTGTCTTCAGCTTGGATCCTCGGTGGTGGTGATCCCCGAGCTAAGTGCTGGGGTGATGTAGTCATGCATAATCCCTCTCACTCTGCAGATGTTGCAAGTGAGGTGATTAACTTCCCACTCTGGGCAGTTCATCTATTTCTACCCTTCACAGCTCCCAGCCTTGGGGCAGTCACATTTGTGTGGGGCTGGAGAGATATGGCCTGGGGGGAGGGTACAGGCCCATCTCTGTCCCCAGATGGAGAATGCAAGCAGATGACTATGTCTACTTGTTGTGGCAGCGCAGCCCTGGCTCCTTCCCCACCCTCTGCCCCGAGGTGCGGGTGTCAAGCAAAATGCCCTTGCATGCCACACTCTGGCGCCCATGCCGGGGATTGCCTACCCCGCTCTAGAAGTGTTTCTGTGGGGACTGGTGTTAGGAGAAATGTAGCCGTATGGTCCCAGCCTCAGAAAGCTTACAGGGGACGACAGAGGGGTGTAGGCAGCCCCTGGGAGCAGTGAGGTGGTGCTGATCAGCATGATGGGCAGGGGTCACTGCATGTCAGGGGTCTCATGTTGAGTTTCCTGTGCTCATCATAGCTGAAGAGATTTGAAATAAGGGAACAAGGGGGCTTTTCAGATATTTAATGGGAGCCCCCCTTTGGTGTGCTGTGCGATAAAGCATGGCAATCTAGTGAGTTGGGCATGGGAGGTTGGCACTGTGAGCCATGTGGAGGTGGGAGTCACCTTCTCTATATTCAGTGGGAGAGGATAGGTGGGGTGAAGACAGGTTGTGAAGCACCTTGAAAGCGAAGACAAGCCGTAAGTGTTTGTCTACGGGGAAGAAGTGGAGGGATGAATGAAGAATAGTGGTATGGGTTAAAGAGCTGAGCTCAGGAAGTGATTTTGGCAGCGAAGAGTGTATGTGCTAACAGCGTTCTCTGTTTTTTCCCTTTTGACAATTTAGTTGACCATGGTCTTGCCCGTTTAGTAGGGGCGTACCACGAGCATGGCCACAAAGCTGCCAAAATTAACCCTTTGTTTGCTGGTCAAGCGGTGATGGATATGGTACCTGAAATTCAAATGCTGTCGGAAGTTCTTCAAGGGCCTTTCAACGTTACAGGTAAGTCTGTACCGCAGAGCACGTCTCCCCAGCATAATGCAGTATCCCAAGTTAGGTCAGGTATCTTCATGGAGCACAGCATTGTGTGGGCAGACTGGCTCCGGTGCCCAGCGCACTTGGGCTATGTTTGAAATCTGTCATATAAAACCATTGAATTTTCTCTTCTCTGCTAAATGAGCATGAAGTAATATAGCAATCTCACCACAACAGACTGATTACCTGCTTTGTCCTGAATGGCATAGCCAGGTGTTAGGTAGCTGTTCAGTGATGTAATGCCAAATAAAAAATAATTTCTCTGGACTGATTTTACACTATTTACATTATTTTATTCTGTCTCTGTGACATCTACAAACTTAGATTATCACATTCCCTGAAATCACATAGGTATTCCCTGTAACTGTTCAGATAGCTACCCAGGTTACTCAATAATAATACAGTATTACAGCACATGGTAAGACGCAGCAGTGGCTGCGGTACTGGAGTGGAAGTCATGAGATTTGACTTCTGTTCCTAGCTCTGTCCACTAACTTAACGTGGTCTTGAGCAACTCCCAGAACTTCTGCATGTTTTGTCTGTCCATTTTGGAAATTAGCATTGCACAATACAAATAAATGTCGAAGGATCTTGATCATCTCTGAGCTTCGCAGTGCTCAGTACGGTACAAATATGAGACACCACAACCCAGTCCCTGCCCTGGAAGAGTTTAGAGTAACATTTCAAACACTGCAAAGGAGAATGAAAAGTACCATCTAAGTTCCAAGTACTAGTAATGGTAATTATGAAGTTTCTTGAGACCTTGGACTTCAAATGAAGAACAGAGGGGCAGGAAGTGAAGTTGTGTTTTCAAACTGCAGTTCCTAGTCAGCAGTGTCCTTCTTTAGAGTGGCTAATCCCTACGTGCCTTCCAATCTCTTTCTGGCCAGGACTTCTGAACATGGGGAAAGAAGAAGCATCCCTAGAGGATGTGCTGGCTTACCTTGATCACATATACTGCGGGCACATTTCTATAGAGACGAGCCAGCTGCCAAGCCCAGAGGAGAGACACTGGTTTGCTAAAAGGTTTGAGGAGCTAAAACAAGAAGCGTTTACAACTGAAGAGAAAAAGCATTTGTCCAAAGTGATGTTGGAGTCCCAGGTACGCTGCATGTCTTTATGGCATAGGGATCTAGTCATGGACTAGAATGTCCATTGTCCAAACACCAGATCAAAAGGGGAAAAAAAAAGTCTTTAGTCCAAAAAAAGGTTATGGTCTACACACACATTTATTTTTGATGGCCAAGATACGGGTTTTGTTTGAAGGTTGTAGCACAGAAATGAAATAATCCTAATTGGAGACAATTGCGGAAGGCACAAGAATAGGGATTCTTCAGAGAAACTGCAAGGCTCTGCAGCTACGAGTTGAGTGTTTCAGAAAGTGTTTTTTAGCAGGGGAAAATATTTCTGGCCAGAGACAGATCAAATGGAGCTCTTCAGCCAGAAGAGGGAATGGCATAGCACAGCATATTTTAAAGAAGAAACCCAGCATGCAGTGCATTTAAGTGATATTCTGCAAAACGTTTGACATTCTAACAACGCCATTAGGGCAACTTGTGAATATTTTGAAAAAAGAGGAAATGCTCCAAAGTTGCTGGCCTGATGTTTTTGTATTAGACTTGGTGGCTGCAGAAACAACTGGGCATTGCCCTCAAAGGAACGCAAGACGTATGTGATGCTGTTGCACTGCTCTGTATTTCCTCCCCAGCTTCTGCTTCTGTTTTCAGTCACTCTCTGTCTCCTTGTCATCTTCTAGTCCTAGTCCCTTTCAATAGGAATCATTTTGGGAAGGAGGGAAACCTGCCTTTGTTTAGAGAGGTGAATGGGAGTGAGATCAGGGTTCTGGCAGTGTTGTCCCGAGGAGCTGCCTACACACCTAGTGCTGGCAGAGCATTTGGCAAAGTCAGTCTTGCCTCGTTCCCTGCAAGAGGCAGTGAAACGGTCCCTGACTGGGTGTTTCGGCTGACTGTGTTGTGCGACACCAGCCAAATAGTTTTCATATCATAAATTTTTGTGGGTGGTTTTGTTTTGTGGCACTGTCTTTTGTTTTGTTCAGCGTGGATCAAGGGCACAAGAGCAGGTTACATGAAGGTGTCCCTGTCTCCAGCTTTTTGGATAGGGAATGTTAAACCTCGCCCGTCTCCTTGGCGAGTCATTAGTGCTACCTGGTTTATTTAATTTCATTCATGTCTGTCCAACTGTCAGCCCGTAGGCCACGTGAAGCCTGCGAGGGGTTAATGTGCCCCCACCACAGGCATTCACTCAGCTGCTACTCCGCCCCTCACCATGATTCTGGCTGCAATAGCAAGTCTCTCCCGGCTTCCCACTCCTTTCTCTGGCTGCTGCTTCCTGCCTTTGCCCCAAGGCATGAGGCAGTGGAGTGAGCTGAGGGTGGATCCAGGGCCATGCTTAATGAGGACAATGGGGAGATCAGGGCTGCAACTTGGGGAAGTGGGGATTGCACACACGTGTCCATGCAGCACAGCGGTATAGGAGGCACCCAGTGCAGCAGTGGGTTGGGGGGAGCATCTGCATGGCATGCATGGTGCAGGCCCTACTGGTGCATGTGGCCTTTGGGGGCTAGAAACTGGACAGCCCTGATCTAGTTGACGGCTTCATTGCTTTAGTAGCTGTTGCATAGAGTTATGTTGCTAACCCAGGGAGAAACCCTGGCTTTGCCAAATTCAGTGAGACAGTGGCAAAGCCCACGGTGACTTCACTAGGACCAGAATTCCACCCAGGATGAAGAAATAAAAGCTTACAGGAAACACTGCTCTGTGTGCAATAGTACTGTTGTAACTGTAAGTGGACAGCTGACAGTCAGGGTCTCTGGTTGTTGCTCAATCTACTCTTCTCAGTTACGGTCTTGAATCTATTTTCGATCTCTGTAGCTGTAAACATTACAGGACCTGCTAGCATTTGAAAGGTTCCCCCCACATTTCCTTGTATACAAAAACAGTTGGAGGGCACTAATAATAAATGAATTTCTTCCTCTGCCCTACTGCCTTAGCTGTACTGTCTGATCACCCTAGGACCCATATAATAATATGTTGCACTTCAATAGCATTTTGGTTCTAATCATCTTTATGGGGTTTTCCAAATGGTAATGAACTTGGCTTCTAAACTTCTCTCTGAAATCTGTTAACACCACCTCAGAGATGATGCAAGTTTCTGAGCTTCTGTGTCTCATCCCCTTGTGCCTGTGCAGTTTGGTGGCAACGTGTGATTCTCAAATTCTGATGTCTTGCACTATGAGATTAGATCTGGTTGGTCTCTCGGATTCATTTGCAGTCTTGCAGTCTTGGCCTGCGTGGGGTGGTACAATTTGTTTTGTTTAAGTGTATAGCCTTGGGCCTAAAAAAAAGGGGCTCTGTCATGACTTGCAGTATGCACTTACCTGAACATAATGTAAGTTAAGTACAGGAGTGTGCAGTACTATCAGGGTTCGAACTGACTAGTTCCCCTCATTTTTCAAGGCTTGTAATCAGGTTCAGGGCTGCTATCAGAAGCCTTGGAAAATGAGGGGAACTAGCCAATTTCTGACCTGTTCCCTTCCTTCATTTTCAAGGCTTGTAATAGGAGCCATGAAACTGATACTTCCTGTTAACGTCAGGGTTTTTAATAGCAGGTGCTCCCCTTTCACTCTTTCTGGCACTAATTAAGGGAGTAAAAAGGACTGCTGCTACATCCCAGCAGATGGACAGATGCTTACACTTAAGCAGTTTATGCACTTACCTGATATTCAGGTAACTGATGTTTGTTATATTCTAAGCTGGGGGGATCAAATTCCAATATGTTGCTGGCCTGATCTGTCCCTCGGGGCTTCTCATTGCAGCTGCCAGAGCTGCTGTATTAGTGTGGGGATTAATGCCACAGCTGCTCACCGCCCCACTGCTGACGGTTGAAAACCAGAAATTTGACAGTGGATAAGAGGGGCTGGCTGACCTGGCACAGTGGCTCTGGGACCTGGGACGAGAAGCCCTGTGGGCTGGGTCTAGAGGTAAGTCATCCAGCCAGAGAAAAGCCCTGTGGGTCGGATGACCCACCTCCACACACCAAAATGTGACAACCCAGATGCAAACAATAGGCAGCAAATTGGGACTGGCTTTCTGTTGCAGATATCTGGTGGGCATCAAGTACACTGCAGCATTGTAGGGAAGGTGTTGAGATGACTTGGGATGTGCTTAGTCTGTCTCTTTTGCATGGAACTGTGTTGCTGTGGCTTTCATTTTTAGAAAGTGTTTAAAACAATATTGCAATCCAGTAATTGGCTTTTCCTTTTAACAGGAATTTGACCACTTCTTGGCCACCAAGTTTGCCACGGTGAAACGATATGGGGGTGAAGGAGCTGAGAGTATGATGGGTTTTTTCCATGAGTTGTTCAAGATGTGTGCATACTGTGGGGTGACGGACGTAGTTCTTGGCATGCCCCATCGTGGAAGGCTTAATCTCCTCACTGGGCTGCTTCAGTTTCCACCAGAGGTAAGGGATGGGTGCTTTCACTGGCAGCAGCTTGCTGTTTACTAAGAAAATAATTAAATGTGTGTCTGTCTCCTTGCCAGTCCTTGAGTACAAAGTGATAACCTAATTGCCCGCGTGAGTGCCTGTTTCTTCCTAATGTTAGCTCTGCAGATCTCCTGATGAAGACGCTCTGCCAACTGTAGCAAAAGGACTCTAAGGCTACGGTTGTAGCAGTTCTCCCAGAATACCTGCAGAGTGAATCAAAACTTCTCCAGATTTGAAACCTAAGTACCAAGCCTGTTTCTGATGTGCTGTATAACTGTGCTTGTTTCTGTGCAGCTTATGTTCCGCAAGATGCGTGGGTTAAGCGAGTTCCCAGAGACTTCACCTGCGATTGGAGATGTCCTTTCCCACCTGACATCCTCTGTTGATCTAGACTTTGGGTCACACCACCCTGTGCATGTCACCTTGCTGCCTAACCCTTCCCATCTAGAAGCCATTAATCCGGTGGCCGTTGGCAAGACCCGGGGAAGGCAACAGTCAGTGCTAGATGGAGATTACTCCCCGGACAGCTGTGCCCAGCCTGGAGACAAAGTCATCTGCCTGCAGGTACTTGACTCATGATTTGGTATTGAGTACTACAACATGTTTCTGAACTGGGGTAGGAAAGATAATTCTTGGCCAAAATAAAGCACAGCAGGGTGGCACCTGCTGGTTCAGAGGCTTAACTGGTTCAGAGGCATGGACTTTCATAGGCAACAACATGCTGCCTCATTCTCTTAACATAAAGAGTTTAAAATAGGAAAAAATGTAAAGGGCTTGGTTAATTAAGCAGGTCCTGACAATCTCCACCCCCGGGTGCTGAGGGAATTAGCAGAGGTCAGAGCAGGACCTCTGGCACAGCTTTACGAGCACTTGTGGTGCTCTGGCGTAGTGCCAGAGGACTGGAAAAGGGCCAATGTGGTTCCCATTTTCAAAAAAAGGAGGAGGGAGGACCCAGGAAACTATAGGCCAGTCAGTCTTACCTCAATCCTGGGGAAGCTTTCTGAGAGAATTATCCTGGCACATGTCCACGGGCCAGCAGGGGAGATTATGCTTAGGGGCAACCAACATGGGTTCATTAGAGGCAGATCCTGTCAGACCAACCTGGTGGCCTTCTATGACCAGATCACTAAATCCTTAGATGCAGGGGTAGCAGTGGACATAGTCTTCCTAGACTTCCGGAAGGCCTTCGACACTTGTCTCTTACCCCGTTCTCATTAAGAAACTGGGGGACTGTGGTGTCGACACCCACACAGTCAAGTGGGTCACCAACTGGCTGGAGGGCCGCACCCAGAGAG
>NW_017728931.1:134467855-134505547 GCF_001723895.1 Crocodylus porosus | reverse complement strand
CTGGCAGAGGGGAGATTTAGGGTAGATATCAGGAGGCGCGACTTCACGGTCAGGGCAGCTAGGATCTGGAACCAACTTCCAAGCTAAGTGGTGCTGGCTCCTACCCTGGGGGTCTTTAAGAGGAGGCTGGATAGACACCTTGCTGTGGTCATTTGACCCCAGTACTCTTTCCTGCCCATGGCAGAGGTTTGGACGCAAAGATCTGCTCAGGTCCCTTCCAACCCGACTAACTATGAAACTAATTCTTGACTGGAAAAAAGAAAGCTGTCTAGGTGGCCTAATACAGCTGACAAGAGCTCTTCCCCCACTCCACCCCCCCCCTTTTTTTTTTAAAGATTACCAAGCAAATGATTCATCTTGAATGCTACAGCTAGCCATTTTTGTGCTGGAAGAATGCTTTGATTTTTAGAGCTGCATTCCTCTTTCCATGCATCCTTCCCCTCCCAGCCACCTTTGTAGGTTAAACTACCACTGTCATCCACTGTTTTTAAGTAGAATGGAGTAAGTCTCACTGTTAAATCTGAAATGGAGCCAGGCAGGCACTTTCAACTTCACAATGCCTGAAAACCCATTAGTATTAAAAATGAACAACAGACCTTATAAAGTGCAGTAATCTTAATGGGTTTTGTTCTCCTGGTGCTGTGCTCTCCAGACAAATCTTTTTGCGTACCTCAGATATTATAAAACAGACTTTTATAGTTAATAGTGATTTTTTTTTTCCCCTCTGGTACATTGAGAAGCTCAAAAAGACTCAGTCTCTGATTTTTAGGGGAAAAAATGGAATAAAGGGGCCGGAGTAGGATTACTTTTCTGCCAAGAATAAGAAGGATGGAAAAAGTTACTGGGGAAAGTAACTGTAGGCTGCAGTTAAAGAAATGTATATATGCTTCTGGAGGGCGACTCCTAGACCACTAGAAAAATCAGGAAGGAGAAATTAGGATCGTGCAAAAAAGATGGGTGTCCTGGGGCTGGAGGGCCTCATTTGTGTTTCTAGCTGTTCTGTACGGTTTTTGCACTTTGTTGGATTTTGTGCTGACTCTAGAGACCGGAGGCCAACTTTCGTTGTTTTTAATGCTTGTACTGTATTTTGTTCATTTGGTGAAACAGAGCCCTCATCTCCCTAAGCATTCCCGTGCAATATTTCATGGTGGGGTTTGCTTCCCAGCTGCAGTCTCTCTTCTCTGGCACATTCTGTCAACTGCGGTGCATTCCTCTGGCTCCTTGAATGCATTTCCCCATGGAGCTTTAGATGAAGGGGAAAAGAGCATTTGTCTGTCTGGCCTTTTGGCAAGGCTTCTTATGTATGGTGGCAGTAGGGAGGGAAGTAAGGAGAAGTGTTAACATGTTACAGACTCGCCTGTTAAAATATTTCCATCTTGCAAAACAAAAGTGCAAGATCACTCAGTCCCTTCTGGGCAGGAGCTGTTGTTTGGTATTTTGTAGTTTACCATCTTTTTTGCTTCCTGTTAAACCAGTACTGGTCTCAGCTCTTCTGCCCACATCTGTTAATATAAACCAGCTCCCCTATGAGATTGCTATTGGGATTAGAAAAGATTTTTTACTACATTATTTGTGATTATGTGTTTTAACTTGGCTCTGGGTTAAGCACTAGAAGGAAGGTCAGTGCGGTACCATGGTGGCTATTAATCCGGAGAGGCATTCTGTCAAGGCAGAATAATAACATGGAGGTATAAAGCTCCTCCTCTTTCACGGTTTTGGCTTCAGAGCGTTGCTTAGGGCTCTTGCCACATCTCTCCTATAAGTTGCTCTTTCCAGAGAGATGGTTGTAGGAAGCAAGTTCTCAAGGCCAGTTTGCTCTAGTATTCTTTGTCTCAGTCATTGGCTTAGTACAGAATTGCTGAGCTGGGACGTGGCAGCTGGCCCTTTCTCACTCTGCAGAGTTCAATGCTGGTTACTGAGCGTGAAAGATTAGTAGTACAGCTAAGGTGACTGGGAGACGAGCAGTAGACTCAGCTCTCCAAGGTCTTCAGATCTTCCCTCCCAAAACTTTCAGGCAGGTTTCTCTCTCTCTCAAGACTGTAAAATGATCCATTTGAAAATTCAGCATCTTAAAGGATGCTCAGTACTTTTTCAGATAGCTGTTAAATTTTTTTACCTTTCTGTAATTCTTTATTTCCTTCCTGATTGCAAGTTAGAATCAAAAGAGCCTGGTTATTTATAGTCTGTATATATAGTATCCTGAATTGTGTTTCCTTCCGATATAATACAGACCATTTGTAACTAAGACGTGCTTAATGATGAAGTGGATCCCCACTAAGACAATGCGTAACAGTTCTTGAATTTGTAACAGTCCATGCTGTCAGACATAGTTTAGCAATAACCATGTTAACAGTGATTTCACAACCCAGAAAAGTGGTGGAATCTCTGTCCTGGGAAGTTTTTTGAGAGCAGGTTATGCAAACTCCTTGGGTGGGATGGCTTAGTTATGGATGACCCTGCCTTGAGTGTGAGGACAGTTTATTAGCCATCTGTGCTCTGGACCCATGTGCCTGAACAGAAGAGCACTTGTAGTTTGGTTGACAAAAGTGCCAAGCACTGGTTGTGAAGGGCTAATTGCAGCAATTTTAAAATCTCATACAACAACTGACCTATTTCTCTCCTTAATCTCAACTGTAATGTAGAGGCTGCTGGAAAATAAATGTGTGCTATTGATAGATGCTACTTATAAATGAAAGTCTGCTCTTCCAGAAGCCGTCTGCTTTAGAAAACATACCCTTTTAGTTAGGCCTAACCCATCTAGGTTTGTCTTTTGGCGCATGAGACGCCTAGAACAGGTCTCTCTTGTTTTTTCAACTTCCTCTGAAACCTTTCCTGGAGCCTCAGGAAACGTGTTAAAGGTGCAGACCCTTTGCTGTTGGACCACACTAGGTGGCACCAAGGACCAGGTGGTGTTTTAACAGCAAAATCAAAAAGTCTGGGGTATAGTCTCTTATTACTTTCACAGTTACCCTTGCACCTCTTTTCCAGTCTTTCAGGCTAACATTGTGCTCCTCTATTGACATGTTTTATAACCTTCAGAAACAGAATACAAATCTACCACCCAGTAAGAGAAGCTTGTTTGCTCAGTTAAGTTGCCCGGTCCCATGGAAGAGATGTTGATTTTTTGCATTGTTCATATGCTCCATTGATTAATGGGCCTTTTACTGTGGCAGTAATTAAGCAACTCATTGCTTTTTGTGGGAGCCCCTTGTAAAATTGGTATCCGCTCACAGCATAGAAATTGGTTCAACTTCTACTTGAAGGCTAAGATTACTAAGCAACTGATTTTTTTTGTGCTGGTCTGCTGACTTACTGTTTGGAATAAATTTAACGTATTGTTTTTCTTTCTGTTTTCCGCTCCCATTTTTAGTAGAATGAGCTGCCATTGCTGGAGGAGGGGCTAACTAGCTACTACAGAGGATTTAAATAGAAAAGAGATTTGTGACTCAGTTCTTTGATATCAAATGTCCCACATAGCCTCCTCAATTGGCTGATTCCTTGTAGAAGGTTTGTGTCTGGATGATGGATGACACTGGGAATGATACCAGAGCATTGTCTAACAATGTTATTCAGATGCTTTAGGATACAGCTATATAACACAAGGCAGCATCATGCAGAGAGACCCTGAGCTAGTTCTGCAGCAACTTGCTCCAGAACAGGGCTCAGTCTAGCCATGTTCACATAGCATTCTACTTTGGGGTTAATAAGCTCTATTTTTTCATGTATGCTTTGTGCCACATTTAATTTTTAGGGCAGAGAGTCAGTGTACCACATGGGGACTGGCTTATAATAATGTTCATTGATCACTACTGTGGGTTGCTGACCATGACTCCTTTACTGCATCTGCTACACTTGAGATCATGCTGTGTGCAATGGTCAGTCTATTTTAAGAGATGATGAGTCTGCTCTGAGCAGATGGTGGACCAGCCAACATATATTTAGATGTTAAGACTGCAAGATTTCTCAAAGCATAAAAACAGTAATCAGTAGGGGAGCCGGAATCTGGGTGAACATGTAGAGCTGTATGTGTTCCCCCTTTTTCATTTTAAAGGAATATGAGTAATGGGTTACGTCTCATTTTTGACACCTCTGTTTCAGTGATGGTACTGAGACCTTTCTGTCTCCTTCCGTAATTTAGGTTCACGGTGATGGTGCTTTCTCTGGTCAAGGGATTGTTCCTGAAACGTTGACGCTCTCTAATCTCCCACATTTCAGAGTTGGTGGAAGCATCCATCTGATTGTTAACAACCAGCTGGGATACACCACTCCTCCAGAACGAGGGAGATCATCACTGTACTGTAGTGACATTGGTATGTGTGACAGGTGCATGAGGCAAGCTGTTTTGTAGCCTATGCAAAAATAACTATAAACTCTGTATGTTCTTCTTTGGGGTCTCTACAGTTAATGTTCACACATCCTGTGGAATCATCTATGCTTAGGATGAGTTAAGCAAAATATATGTGCATTTTGAGAATACAGTAGAACATGCGTAGCAAATTTGTGGACGATAGGTTGGTTGGAGTTGCAGACACTTTGGAGGACAGGATTAGGATCCAGAATTGTCTGGATAAACTGGAACAATGGTTGGGAATCAATAAGATGAAATTCAGCAAGGCCAAGTGCAAAATCCTGCACTTGGGATGGAATAAATTCATGCACAAATACAGATTGGGGAATGACTGACTAGGCTGTAGTACTGCAGCATAAAGATCTGGTGGGTACAGTGGGCCAGAAGCAGAATATGACCCAACAGTGTGCTCTTGCTTGCAAAAAATTTAACAGCATACTGCAATGTAGCAACAGGAGTGTCACCTGCAAATCAAGTGAAGTGATTCTTCCGCTCTGTTCGCTGGAAGTATTGAACACACTTTGCAGTACTGTGTCCAGTTTTGAAGGATGTGAACAGACTGGAGAGTGTCCAGCACAGCACAACAAAAATGATTACGGCAGCAACATAGAAACACAGCTGGGTGCCTGGGGCACAGGGACAGTGGCAACTTTGGTTGACTGTGTGATCACAGTTGTCATTGCTCAACCACCTGCAGTAGCCACTTTTTTTTTGGAGGGGGGGGGAAAGGTGCTTGGCCTGTCCTGGTTATACTGCTGAATTGTAATCTGGGATGTAAGATTTATGAGGAAAGTGTGAAAGAACTAGAATTATTTAGTGTGGAGAAGAGAAAACTGAGGGCACTGAGGTCGGATTTGATAACAGTCTTTAAATACCTGAAGGGATTTAAATACCTGAAGACAGGATTGGCTAATGTGGTCATAGGGTACAGGACTAGAAGCAATGGCCTCAAGCTTCAGCATAGGAAATGTATATTGAAGATTAGGAGAAACTTTCTGATTATCAGGGTGGTCAAGCATTGGAACAGGCTACTTAGAGAAATTGTGAAATCTCCATCCTTGGAAGTTTTCAAGAGCAGGTTGGACAGACACTTGGCTGGGCTGGTTTAGTTCTGGATGATTTTGCCTTGAGCAGGGGCCTGGACTTGATGAGCTTATGAGGTTCCTTCTAGCCCCTTTCCTATGAGGTTAAAAAGCAAAAAACCTAATGCAAAGAAATGTTCACCCACTCAAAAATGTAATAAAAAAGTAAAATTCTCTACTATTTTTACAGAATGCCATAGAACCCACATTATATGCTATGGCATTCTGTAAAAATATATTACTATGAAGTTTTCATCAGTAGTGAAGATTTCTTTTTATTATAATCAACATGCATTTAAAATATGTCTTGTGATTTAATATACTAAGAGCTCTTTTCAATTTACTGAATACCAGTGTTCAGTATGGCTCTTCCAGGCTTTCTGTTAACAAAGTCCTACTGTGTCATTAGTGATGCATAGGGGGTGCACATGGGTGCATGTGCACCCCCTGAGCATAGCAGTGTACCTTCTACAAAAAGGGCGCTCACCACTTGCCCTCACCGCTGACCGCTGACAGCGCCAGCAACATCTGCAGGAGCTCCCCGTTTACCGCTGCCATGCTCCCGCTGCCACCAGTGCCGCCGTGCTCCCCAAGCCGTCGTTCATGTACTGTATCACTTCACTATACCTCTGCTATGATCATAGTATAGCTGGTGGCCTTCTATATGAGATGTAAGGTCAGTTTTGCGACAGAGTAAAGTAAATGAAGGGCCTTGTCTCAAAGTGACCTTCATTAGCCTTGACAAGGCTTTTATAAGTTTGCCTTGAATAGTTAAGTCATGCACACTCCATTCATTCATTCCTATGTATGCCTGTACCCATATTCCCCCTATAAGCAAATGTAGGTGTGTGTCTTGGCCATTTTACATTAAGTGTTTCTGTTTTACTGCTTCATCAAATCAGATGTTGGTGGATACAGGAACACTGATGGAAAAGTAAGCTGTTCTATTTCTCTGCATTGCTTTTGTATCTTGTATTCCTAGATTTCCCGTGTTGCTGAGGTTACCCACCTAGGTTAAGAGAAAGCGGTCAGATCAGAAAACAGGGCTTGCTTTCCTATGGTGGAGAGGGTTGGATGTTGTCCTAAGTGTGACTTATCCTCCTATATTTTGACTCCTGGTGCAGGTAAGATAGTTGGGTGTGCAATTATCCATGTGAACGCGGATGATCCTGAAGAAGTCATTCGAGCCACACGACTAGCTGTCGAATACCAGCGCAACTTCCGGCAGGATGTGATTGTTGACTTGCTGTGTTACAGACAGTGGGGTCACAATGAACTCGATGAGCCATTCTTCACGAATCCTGGCATGTACAAAATCATTAGGTAGGCTTAATACTTCTAATATGAAGAACAGGACCAAAGTGGGACTTGTGTCTGCACAAGCCCCACATAATACTCTTCTTCACTTTCATATTATAACAGAACCCTCTGGCCGAAATATAATCTAAGCCCTTGATCTCTCTCATTCTGTCTTGCTATTCACAATAGAGTTCACAGCAGAAATGTCAATAGACAAATAGATGTGTCGCTAGACATGCTAGTAGACATTGCTGTACTGTCTTCAGCATACTTTCAAGAGAACCTGCATCCTAAAGAGAAACTAGGTGTTACCAGGGAAGGCATCCCTAGTTTGTTAGTTGATGCACCTCTGAAGAACATGCTCACATGTTACTTGTATTTTGAAGCCATACATAGTGGGTCTTCACCTGTGAAGAAAAGGCAAATCAGCCTCTGGGTTCAGGGTATGAACTCCTGGGTAGGAAGGGTTGGTAGAGCAGGACCAATGACTTTTGGTGGAGTTGCACATAAGGCCTGCCCAAGATGGCTGTCTGCTTAGCTTGATCCTTAACTTTTGTATGAGTGTTAATACTGATCTCAATTTTAGCTCCAAAAGCAGCATTTCATCCATGGATTGTCGGAGTTGATATGGAGGGTACAGTGAAATGGATATAGAGCTCATTAGAAGCTCACTGCAAGCTCATTATTTTAGAAGATGAGCCTAATAGTATCAGGACTCACCTAACTGTGAGCCTTTATTTTTGCCCAGTAATTGCCCGTTAAAGAAACCTTTCCAGTACAGTGACAATATAGCAAGTTGTGTCCTGGAGAATTTCTGCCGGACTCAGAATGACAGAAACAGAAACTCCATCAGACAGCGTGTATAATTCTGCCTCACACCGGCAGGGTTATGTTTCCTTATTACTTTTAACTGTGGGATTTGATTTTTTTTTTTCTTTCCCCTGACAGATCTCGTAAGAGCATCCCAGATACATATGCAGAGCAGCTAGTAGCTGGTGGACTCATGACTGAGGACGAAATATCAGAGATAAAGACATCATACTACTCCAAACTGAACGACCGTCTTGCCAAGATGATGTTGTATAATCCTCCTCCCACCAACCTGCAGGCACACTGGAGTGGCATGGTGGAACCCACCGCTAGGATCAGCACGTGGGACACAGGTATGCCTGTGTCGCTCCTGCAGTTCATTGGAATCAAGTCCGTGGAGGTTCCTGAAGAGCTCCAAATGCACAGCCACCTTCTGAAGACATATGTGCAGGTATGTAGGATTTACTGATGCTCTGATTTAATCCTATTACTCAGGCAGGAGGCCTGTTACAGAAATGTAACACAGAAAGTGATGATGTTAAAAAAAAAGAACGTAATCCTCTTGAGAAAAATAATTCTCTATTGTTGAAGCTGGGATCTGATTGCTGTTTTTACTTTATTATTTTTTTTTACTGAAGCCAAAAACGTCAACTCGAGTATGGAAACATTAACTCAAGTGAATATCAAAACAGGTGTGGAAACAACTTTCAGAGAAGCATTAGACACACTGTCAAGATGCTCAGGAAAGCTAGGTTGTGTTTTATCAATCTGAAAGAGATGTGCATTTGATTCTAATGACAACAAGACCAAGGAAACAATATCTTTTGATTATTTTTTGCCCAGTTTGCTGTGACTGTGTATATGTAATTGATGATATTGCAAATCAATGCAGATTCCAATAAAGGTTATATTGTTTTTGCTTCAATCTTAAAATGAATAATAGATCCCTAGGCCCCTAGCATATTATCAAGCTTCTAGTTCATTTCTACCTGCAGTAAAATGTGTATTGTATTACATATGATGATGTACTATGCCATCTGCACCCCTCTTTTCAAAATCCTAGCTCTGCCCATGGATGCTGCCTATGGCCTGCAGCTCTCTCCATCTACGGGCTACTTAAATTCTGGCATCTTTCACCAGCATTAACTAGATGGAGCAAAAGAATAAGATGTTAAAAGCAGAGCCCGTACTCTAAATAGTTCAAGATCCAAGGTTTTCACGCCCTGTAATTGGATTCATGAGTCATTGTTCATCTGAATGAACAGAAGTCCCCCTCACATGCAGAGAGCTGTTTACAGGCTAAGCGCTTATGGTGAATAATGACTTAGAGTAGTCGTGTTGCTCTATGTGGGGGTTTTCCTAGCTACACAGATTGATCAGTGGCGTATGATATGCAGACAGGAGTGATAACCCATTATTTTTACTTCTCATTAATGGACAGGCAAGAAAACAGAAAGTGGAGGAGGGAACAAAATTGGACTGGGCTACAGCTGAAGCATTAGCTTTTGGAGCCCTGCTCAGCCAAGGTAAGAAACAACCAGACAGCAGAGAATAGAAAACATTGTTGCCCTATGAGTTTTGTGCACGTCGTGTGATTAGCTGCAAGAATTATTACCAGCAATAAAACCTGACATTTCAGCTGCTTTATTACCTTAAAAATGGAGTTATGAGTCCTGACTCTCTTGGGTCACCTTTGCTTATAAATTAGTCCCTAAAGTGACCCAAAGGATTAAGGCCTTAATTCAGGAAAATAAAACAACTGAAGGTTTGAAGCTAAGCACATGAACTGTCGTATTGATTGATTCCAGGGAACAACCCATATGCATATTCTGAAAAAAAATACTCCTGTGGTTGACTAATAGATTTTTCTCCACTCTGACCTGGTCTACAGTTTGCATTACACATGTATTTTGTGTTTTGTTTCTGGTGTCTTGGTTGCTTATTACTAGTATCACAAAATAACTAAGCAGTTGCCACAAGTGGAAGTCTTTGCTCAAAAGGGTCCAGTGCTAGGATAGAAGGGTGATATTTTGTGTTCAGTTGGTCTCGTCTTCGTTAGCTTCAGTGTGTTAGTAATAGTGGTGACCGCTTTGGTGCCTGCTCCAAAGAACTTAGGTTCTAGCGTAGATACAAGACAAAAGCGGTTCACACAAATCAGTCTGGCTACATATTTATACTAAAGCTGTTACCCATCACAGCAGCATTGGAGTGTACAATCTGAACCAGGGGCAATATTGAAAGTCTTCATGGGTGAAGTGTGTTTGAAGGAGGGGAACAAGATCAAGTCTATGAGAGGTAATAGTGTTTGGAGCAAGTGTACAAAGTGAAGTGAGGGAGTACAAAAATGAGTGGTAGAAAGCATCCTGGAGAAGCAGTTGGGGCCAAGGCGTGGGAAGTGTTGGGAGGATATTGGCTAATGAGTGCAAATATGGGTAAGTAAAGTGGGGTGAATAGATCCAGGGTCTTTCACCAAATAAGCTTCAATTTGATGTGGTCAGGAGAGATTTGAAGAGAGGAGCGATATTGTGGAGGGTAGGGAGCTGTTGTCCCTTATGCTGTCTCCTTTTGCAGCTTGAATTGTTTAATCATACTTTGTTCCTTGCTTGATAAGGGTTTAATATCCGATTAAGTGGACAGGATGTCGGCAGGGGAACGTTCAGCCAACGGCATGCAATGTTGGTTTGCCAAGAGACGGACGACACTTACATCCCTCTGAACCACATGTCCCCAGACCAGAAGGGCTTCCTGGAGGTAAGCTGCACATTTGACAGAGCAGACTTCATATAGTATTAAGAGCAGGTACTTTCTGCTTGAGAAGCAGCTTTGATCTGCTCACTGGGGTGCTAGTTGAGAAGAATAGACCAGATGTTTGTGGTCTAGACCTGATCTTCATCTCTGTTCAGCCAGCTCCTGAGAAGCACTTTCAGGCATACTTCTCTTGTTCGCTTGAGAGAGAGAAACAAATGGAGCACTGCTGTGGCACATGTCCATATCCCAAGCAGAGCAGGCACCAAGAGTCCTCGTTGCCAGCTAGTACTGAGGCATCACATGAAAGATAGGGGTGGCTGGACCTTCTTCATGCTGGGCATGATGGAGACATGACAACTTCTGGGGCACAGGCACAGCTTCAACAGATGCTGCTGACCAAAGGAATTGGATCATTCATGCATGGGGCACCTGTGTCAAGAGTGGGATTCACATTTTGTTTCTGGAAGAATACTCACCCAGGTTTCCAGCGCTCCAAACCTTTTCCCTAATTAAAGGGTCTGGTCTTATGTATAACAAGTGGTTGGCCACTAGAGTCAGCCTGGGGTAAAAGGAATCATGGCCTGACTTGCAGTTGAGCAGCATTACACCATTACCAATGGTAATGCTGATGGGAGATAGCTGTACATCTTCAGCTGTAGTGCATTATCTTTTAACTTCCATTTAAAATGGTTTAGAAGTTTTTTCTTGGTGGGAGATCAGCTCTGGATGGGTAGATGAAGTCATAAAGGGACCATCTAAAAAAACTTTTCATTGATTCCAAGTAATTGCATTTGACTCCATAAAGCAGATCCGTTTTGTCTTTTTCTATCCCTGTTACTGCTTCCAAACTATTTCTCTGTGTCAGGTGAGCAACAGCCCCCTGTCCGAAGAAGCAGTGCTTGGTTTTGAATATGGAATGAGTATTGAGAGTCCCAAATTATTGCCAATTTGGGAGGCTCAGTTTGGCGATTTCTTCAATGGGGCCCAGATAATATTTGACACTTTCATTTCTGGAGGTGAGTGGAGAAAGGGGTAGATTATTCAGAGTTATTGCCATTGGTGGGTTTACAAATACTCCTTTGAACTAAGACAGTATGCACAAGGCAAGCAGTTCTTCCCTGTCATGGGTGCAAGAAGTCTACCTACATAGAGAACCTCTCTCATCCCACCCACAAACAAGTGTCTGTGAAAGGTCTATTCAAAATTGAAAGCAGAAAAATCACTGCAAACAGAGCAAGGATGACTTAATCCACAATAATATTACAGTTTCAAATATTGGTCATAAAACCAAATTGAATTTGCAAGTGGAGTGAGACCTGAGTTTGTTGACAGCAGAATTCTTTGTCAGTGGTATGTTGGGATAATAGAATTTGCATATAATTTGAGATGGCATTTCATTGAGGAAGTTCCCAGGAAATGGGCTTAACCTAATTATGGTGAATGGTAGGACAGGACTGCAGTACTGGATGGTATTAGCATACATTTCACCAAGGCCAAGTGATTAAGTTGACATACTAGATATTAAAAAGCTTGCTTTCCTAGCAGTTTGGTACAGAAATTGCTGTATAAGAATTCAGAAGAGGACAAACAGTGAATTACTTCCAGTCAGAGAGTTTTAAGTTTACATCTACTTAATATTATTTCTTTTTAAGAGGCTCTTGCTAGGGGCACCTACCTAATCAGGATGAGAGAGTGATCAAATATAAGTGGAGTCAGGGTTTACAGTTTCAGCAACAAATTGCACCAATTTTAGGTTTTTAAGTGGAGAAGAGGGAGCTGGTATAAGTGCTGGAGACTGAATTCTCCGTAGAGCCTGATTTATATATGAAGTGTCTCCTGGAAAAACTCATGTTACTGCCAATTTGGGACACTTCAGATGATCAAATTTGTGCCATGACAAACTGTAAAATTGACCAATTAACTCCCACATTAAATCTCATGATATTAATTGCATGGTGATTTTAGTCTCCTGATAGATTACTTTAAAAAAAGCCTTCTGAGAGATGATTTTTACAGTCTTAATGCAAGGTAACAAGTCCTTTTGGGGTTTTATGTCCAACATAAATCTCTCCCTATCTTCCTTGTTTAGGTGAAGCTAAGTGGCTCCTGCAGAGTGGAATTGTCATTCTTCTTCCCCACGGCTATGATGGCGCAGGCCCTGAACACTCGTCCTGTCGATTGGAGCGCTTCTTGCAGGTAGATCAATGCACCTGTCTATCTCATGTTATTGAGGCTTGTCAATGGCAAATGCTTTGGAGAGAAGCTGTCGCAGGTTGCTGCATGCCTATAGCACTTGTCAGCGGAAAGGTTGGAAAATCTAATTAGGATCCTTCAGTAAAGATAGGATCTGTAAACAAGAAATGGTGTGTATGAGTAAGGGAGAAAGGTTGAGTTTAGGGATTCAGGTGGAAACTTGGAGTCAGTATTTTCATTGTAGAGTTTGACACAAGCTTAGGCAAGGGCCAAAATAGATTAATCAGTGGAGATTAAGTTGCTCTTTTACAGCTTCGTGCCTCATTTTTCCAGCGTGATCTGGGGCAGGCCAAATTCTCATGAAGATCCTAGAACTAAAAGCTTACATAAGAAAGACACGACCTTTAATTTGTAAGGGGTGAGGTTAGTTGCATTATAAGCCAAACCTATAAACAAGTTAAGTACATAACTTATAGATTTCATAGATGTTACGGCTGGAAGGGACCTCACAAGATCATCGGGTCCAGCCCCCTGCCCAAAGGGCAGGAAGTCAGCTGGGGTCAGACTCCTCTTTCTCCAAACAACTCCGTGACATCTTTACAAACTATCACTGAGTGATGGTAGCATACAGGTCCAGGCTCAGATAGACGTGTTTTAAAGCTCATTTCTGCTACAGAGGGATAGGAATGGTTGCAGAGCCTGTTAAGCTTGTAATGCAGTTGGGTGCTAGCAGAATTTTGTAATACTGTAGAGCTAAAGCCACATCCCTCTTTCCCTCTAAGTCATGCAGGACCTTTTGGCACATGTTGGAACACTTACCTCTTTTCTTTTTCAGACGTTAGTGTGAGTACCAGAGTCCTCCTTTGCTGGGTCTTGGATGCTTGGTTTGTGGCTTGATGAGGTATTATTGTGTTCCCTTTTTCACAGATGTGTGACAGCTCAGAGGAGGGAGTTGATGGTGATAATGTGAATATGTCAGTGGTGCATCCAACCACCCCAGCACAATATTTCCATTTACTCCGTAGGCAGATGATTCGAAACTTCCGGAAACCGCTAATCATTGCCTCTCCCAAAATGCTCCTCAGGCTCCCGGTAAGGCAAACCTCTCTTTCTTGGTTGCTTTTTCTTTTTCTCTCTAAGGTCTAATCACAATGCCAAACTATGTGGACTTGACTGAAGAGATGGTTTTGAACCAGTGAGGTTCTATTGGTACAACTTTGTGCCTGGACGCTTGGGACATGTTGGTGCTGTGTGAGACAGCATGCATCTGAATCTGCCGGTCGCTGAAAATATGCCAGATAGCCACCTCTTGGCCCCTGCCAGGGCATTCCCATGCTGCTCTGTGGTTTTCAGGTTCATTTTTGCTCATGAGAACAGCAGTGGGTACAGCAAGTGCCTCTCTATAACAGCAACTTCATGACATTTTTCCAGAATTCAGCATGCACGGGGCAGAGAGTGTTTTCAGGGCAGTGTAGATTTGCCCTCTTAAATCAATTAAACCCTGGCTTGTATCTTGCACCGGTAAACTTTACCAGTACAAGCCAAACCACTATAACACTTACATTTCCCACATAGGTTTTTTAAAAAGGAGCTACAACAGTGTCTAATTTGACTGTGTCCTCTTAATCTGACCTGTGTGAAATGCAAACAGCAGACATTTAAAACTGCACTGCTCAGTTTTGCTTCCTGATCTTTTTGCATTAACAAAACAACCTGCTGTGTTTGAGGATCACAACACTGCCCCAGAATACATCAGTCCTACTAGCTTTTGCCCTCTGTGGAGGGAGAGAGAATCCTGGAAACAAGCAAACAAACCAAAAAAAACCCTCCCTAGGTAATTTTTCACAGTGGTATAATTTTCTTCTTTAAATCTGGTAGCTAAAGTTAGCATGCCAGAATTGATCTAATGATGATCAGTATCAGCTGTTCAGGGGTTTTATTGTAGCCATTGTTAACAGTGAACATTGTTAGCAAAGAAAGTCACTTACTATGGGTGGCTGATAACTTTTTGATTTATACCCAGTGGCATATGACTTTTTGTGGATATTTCTCAGGCTGATGTTTCACTTACTGCTTACTTAACTGTAATTTGCTTTTTATACCTTTTAGGTCTGTAAACCACAAGTTAAATATCCTGTTTTCTCCCTGGCCTTAGGCTGCTGTGTCAGGTCTTCAGGAATTGGCTCCAGGGACAACGTTCCGGCCAGTCATTGGTGATTCATCAAGTGACCCCAAAAGGTAATTTAATTCTTGTTTCTCATATTAACATTCCAAAGACTTATCTGTATAATTGTCACTAAAGCAAGTTCATACTTAGAAATTTACGCCTGATAATTTCCTGAGGAGAGAGAATGAAGAAGTAGAATGAGCGCCCCTGTAAATAAGAGAAGGATGTGAAGGAGATTTCCATAAATGCAAACTTAGTGTGATTTATTGTGCAGTCTTTGGGGAATTTTACACTCAAAACAAGCACGCAATTTAGCACAGCTGGCAGCTTGTAGAGAAGGCTCAGGAATAAAACACTAGAAAAGTTTTGGGTATAGCAGTTCAGGTCTGAGGTTTGTTAACAGAGCTGAGTTTGGGAATGGCGTATCTTGCTTCTCTCTGTAATACGCTGGACACTGATCAGTTCTGCAGATCCAGAGTTTCTAAAGGGGGTGCATCTGCACTGCTGTACCCCTTCCACTTCCCCCCCACCAGATTAGTCTCTGGTTCTGCTCATTTATAAAATGCAGGTGCTCTTGCCTTTTCCCTTGACTTTTTATGAGGAAGCACAATTATTTTTGTAGCCTTTGTTTTTGGATGTTTGAGATGCTGAAGTAAAGAGTGTAGGGACGAGGACCACGGCTGAAGCAGGAGTTCATATTTTAATAGTGTGTTGTGCATGTGTCTCTTCCCCTCCCTGCTTCAGCAATAGCAAAATTACCCACTAATTTCTGTATGAGGTATTTGTCACCCCCATCAGTGTGGTATCCTGTTGCCTCAATATCTTTCACAACACTTATGTAGCAGAAGAATGCTGTTCTCCCCATGTTACGGATGGGGAATTGAGGCACAGGTTAAGTGATTTATCAAGGATCACATAGGCAACCTGTGGCAGAGACCAGGTCCTCAGAGTCCCAGGATGGCAATCAAACCACTGGATCCATCCTTCTCCCTTTATGCATCGTCCCGTCCACCCCAAAACTTGCTTTCGTGTTCAGATACTCAGCACTTTGGCCTGAAACAGTTCTTAAGAAGAAAAAAAGAATTTCAGGTTTAGTGTATAGTGGCTGCACAGTGTCTCTTTAAGAGGTTGTTGTACCTCAGCTATTTGCATTTTTCTGTCCCTTAGCATCACCCGGGTGGTGCTGTGTTCGGGCAAACATTATTATGCCTTGGTGAAACAGAGGGAAGCCCTTGGAGAACAGCAGCGCAGCACTGCCATCATCAGACTTGAAGAGCTGTGCCCTTTCCCTCTGGAAGCTCTCCAGCAAGAAATGAACAGATACAAGAACGCCAAAGGTCAGACAGGTCTTTGCACTTTGCTTGTAGGTTTTCTTAAAGGAGGTGAAATAAACTCACAGCTATCTAGGAGCTCCTCCTTGTTACTCTTGCCTTTTTAGTACTAAAATCCTAGAGTGTTTTTCTTCTCCATGAATAGTTTGAATCTGACTGCTTTTCAGATGCACAGGCCTTTATTACATGACCTAAGCATAGCATTTTAGGGTCTACAAGATGGACACACAATTTTGAATCAACTTTTCTACACCTTCAACCATACGCTACCAGTTTCTACTCAGTTTATTGAGTTTGACATTATTTGTCTTACGATGTTACCTACAGACCCCAGCTGAAATTGGAACCCCACTTTGTTAGCTATTGTTGGAGATAGTCCTTGTTCTGACTGCCTTTCTGATATTGAGGTTTAATTTCATATGTGCATTTAAATAAAGATTAAAGATCTGATTTAACTCAGTGGCAGACTCTCTGCTGTTTGATACCTTGACAGAGAAAGAAAGAGTCAAGGGAATGTTTTCTATAATACAAGGAGCTGAAGGTAGAAGAACAAAAAGGGAAGAGAGGGATAGTTTGTTTTTAAATCATACACTTTTACACCTGCCCGTGCATGTTTTCACACCTTGGGGTTTTGTTTTTGTTGGGGGTTTCTTGGGGAGGGGGGTGCAGTTCATTCAAAATATAGCCCTCTGGCTCTAGTGGTCTGTGACATGAAGGTAAATCCAGTCTGCTGAACATAAGCATGTAAGGCAGTGCCCTGGTTAGGGTTGGTGAGACCACTGTAGAAACAGTGGGAATGTGCAACAAAGAGGATTAGCCAAGGAGATAGGTCATTACTTGGTTTTGGATTCAGTGAGAGAATGTGTAGTGTAGATATACACAGAAAGCTGCTTCTTTTTTACACACTGTGTAGTTAGCTTGTGGAATTCATTTCCACAGGATGTGGTGGAGGCAGATAGCACAGCCAGGTTCAAAAAGGGACTAGATAAATTCATGGATGATAGATCTATTAATGGCTATTGAATAGAATGGTTGGATAAATTTCTTCTGGCATCTCTAACCAATAACAGTGGATGCCAGAAAGGGTATTGAACAGGAAAGAGATCACTCTAGCAATATCTGGGTCAATGTTGTCCTTCTATAGCATCCATTCCTGCCACTATTAGAGACAGGATACTAAGCTAGAGGTGCTGCCCTGTGGGGTCAGGCCAGCTCTCAGGATCTCAATATTGTGCTGTTAGACAGGAGGGTGTGACACAATTGCACATATACGAACACACAAATCAATTGGGTACACATCCAAACCAGCCTAGGCACATGCATACCCATCACCAATTCAAGCACATACAATATACACCCCAGAAGTTAGACACAGATCACTAATTCGCATATCATGCACACAATGACATACATACATATACACATACTCACCAGTTCACACACATACACACAGGTAGGTTCCTAACTTGGATGGTACTCTGTGTGTGTATGTGTGCTTGGGGTACCTGGGATACTTGGGGGAAGGTTCAGGTGAGAGAGAGAGAGAGAGAGTTAAAGTGTAGGGAGTGAAAGTTGCCAGAACCGGGATTAAAACCGGTAGACTACAGAGAAGCTGGCTGAGGAAGTAAGGCTTGGGTTTACGTAAGGTAGATGGTGGCTGGAAACTGAGGCAGACAGCTGAGATATTGGGGTGGGGGGTAGATAAGTGGTGGCAAGGAGGAGATGGCCAGGAAAGAAACTGAGGCAGAAACCTGGTTGCTCAGAGGAAAAGGAAAAGGCAGTGGGGATAAGACAGTGGCAAAGAAACAGGGGGGGTTGGAGGCAGAGAAGAGCTCAGGACAGGTGTTGGAGGTGGCAGTAAGCTAGAAGCAGGAGAGGGAGAAATGAGACAGAAGTTAGAAGGGCAAGGAGCAGAGATTGGAGCAGGGCCAAACCACAGTAAAGCAAAACCCAACTTACAGGTCCAAATAATAGTTTTATTAAACAAACACACTACACAGCCCCATGAAGTTATTGGTTCACACACATCCAAGCACTCACAATGGCAGCAGGAGAAAGAGACTCAGTGGAAGGGATGGAGTCCAGGTAGGGAAAAGAAGCAGAGTCCAAGTCCTTGGTTGAAGAGGGGGTGGGGGATGATAGCCACCTATCCAGGCTAGGAGGGGGTCCTTGTCCAGTAGGTGTTGTCCAGAGTGGGGTTGCCGGCAGGGCCTCTGGGTGGATAGGTGGTGTGGCATGGTGCTGGTCCAGATGGAGAGGTTGTCCCAAAGAATCAGTCTTCACTACCCCTTTTAGGGGCAGACTATCTCTGATCTCCTATGGGGAGGGCCTATCCAGGCAATATCAGTCCTGTCCCAGAGGGCTCCAGGTGTTCTTACTGAGCATGTGCAGCCTGGCACAATGGTGGGTTGCCTTATCTTTTGTTTCTTGAATGCTGAGGGTGGTTCCAAGGTTTGGGTTGTTGGTCCAGGTATTGGTGTTGATGGTTTGGTCATTCAGAGGGAGATATTTTTAGACCTACTGCCATTGTCTCTCAAACACCCGCATTAATTATGCTTTCTCTGATTTCCTGCCCTAGTGTTTTTACCCAGTCACCACTCCCAATTCTTCCCATTAACTTTGGGCAATTCAGGAACCAAGTTACATTGGAGGGGTAGGTGTGAGTCATGGGTTACACAACCGGGCCTAGGGACAGGATGGAGACTTGATAAACAAAACAGAAACTTGACATGACTTATGCTAGGCCTACATATGTAGGCCTGAGTCATACAGTAACAGTAATATAGAACAGTAAAAATCAATATAAACATAATTGTACAATATAAAGAAGGAGAAAAAACAAAACAAATACAACTTGCTACCAGAATAAAATGCTGAAGCTTATCCTATGTCTTAGCTCACTTATACTTATCTGTAGGGAATAGAGAGGGAAAGAAAGTCAGAAATGGTTGGGGAAGGGGAGGGAATACATTTTAAAAGAAAAACAAAAAAGAAAAACTAGGGGTTTTGCTACAGAGGGACCATTGGTCTGACCCCGTATGGCTCTGATTCTCACATTCTCTTACAGATTTTATCTGGAGTCAGGAGGAACCACAGAACATGGGTCCCTGGACCTTTGTGTCACCAAGGTTTGAGAAGCAGTTAGCATGTAAGGTAAGGTCATCTTATTGTGCTGTATTCTTTTAAACTGGAGTTTGAGCTTTGAGACTGTGACAGGGAGCCATCTCGAGGCCATCCAATCATTGGCCTGCCCACCTATCTAAGGCAGTCCGTCCACCTGCCTCACCTTTGATGCAACTGAAAAGATGTTTATAGGTGGGAGGCTGCCCATTTAATGCCTGATGCCAAGGGTGTAATACATGGCTCCATACCAGCCCTACACCATGTCCTGTGCCTTGCAGATGGCATCACTACATGGCTCTGGCCCCACTATATTCTAATCTGACCATTCAGACCCTGACCTGGATCCCTTCTACTCAGGTGGCCTAATCTCTACCCTCATACTAGGCTGAAAATCCCCCTAGGCCCCTTTCCCTCTTGGCAGTGACCCCCCCCCTTGGACTTTTGGCCTCACAGGCCCTAGCCTGGCCTCTAGGCTAGTTGGGACTCCAAGCCTCTAGCTTTGGCTATGCTTTGTGGTGGCTGCTCAGGTCCTTTGACTGTCCTGGTCCTGGCCCCACCATTGACCAGTCAAGGTTTTATTGGTAGGTTCCTGGCAGCTAGTCCTCTCCCATACAGCTCCTCTTTCTGAGCTCATGGACCACATAATTATACTGGACCCCTCCTAGGCCTGCTGTTGCGCCCTCACTGGGCTCATTCTCTCTCTCTCTGCCCTTTACTAGGCCTCTACTCCAGTCAGCCTATGTGCAGTCCTTCAGGCCCCCCTCACGGACCATAGTCTACGCGGCCTCTGGAGCTCACTCAGCCCGCTCACTGGGGCCAATACTCTGTCCCCTCACTGGAGCTTCTAGGCCTTATGCCCCATGGGCCTCAAGCCCCACTTTGTGGGCCTTGGCCTTGTGCTTTTCTGTCAGGGTGTGCTCCACTAGCCTTTCCCTCCTACAGGGTCACTCATAAAGCAATGGGAGCTGAGGCTTTCCAGTGCCCCATACTCACCTTTCACTAGGAAGGCACTGGTGTGGCATTTACTGGAGACTGTCTTGCCTCAGGCAGTCCCACCACACCATTCAGCCTCAGCAGGGTGTAGTTTTAGGTCATGCCCCAGGACCAGGAACCTCCTCCATCCCCACAGTTCCTACTCTGACCTCCAGGTGTTCTGGAGCAGCAGTACTCTGGCTGGGAGATGTTCACTCTTCACCTCTCCAATTGCAACAGCCCAGTTGTGCTCCCAGGGCCTGTCTTATACCCTGTCTGCCTGTTTTACACCAATCAGGCAGTTTTCTGGGTGCCATGTGACCCTCCTGATTGGGTCTGCTCCCGCCTGCAGGCTGATCTACAGGCTGATCTACAGCCTGCTCAAGCCCTTCAAGTGGCAGGCACAACCTGTGCTCTGCCACAGAGATGTATAATATATCTCAAAGCTCAAACTTTCCAATATATATTGGTCATGATCACTATGTGCTACTATAGTATTAAATCAACAATACCCTAGGCTGAATATATCATTACCTTGAGAAGTGGTGGAATTTCAATTCCAAAAAAACCCTGTGAAAGGTTTTTTTAAGGCCCGGCTTGACAGAGCCTTGGCTGGGATGATCTAGTTGGGGATGGTCCTGCTTTGAGCAGGGGGTTGGACTAGATGACCTCCTGAGGTCCCTTCCAAACATAATTTTCTATGATTCTGTACCATATCTCTCAAAGCTCAACCTCCAGTTTCATTTTTATATTTCTGTATAAAAGAATATGGCTGTAAACAGCCATAACCATATACTCTTTTAAAAGGGAGAAGGAGAACTTAACCCTCAGACCAGTGTAATTGCTTATTCTCTCTCCTTCTATACCAGTAATTTGCTATAACTTTAAAACATAAATGAAATAGGTGGATGCTTTCTATTTTGTTACCCACAATTAGTAATGAGTCTAACTCTGTTCATAAACACAGGGTTATGAATGTTACGTTTAACCTAGGCTATTGTTGATTTAATATTATAGTAGCACCTAGCAGTCAGAGCCAGTTTGGGGTCTTATTGTACTTAAGTACTTTAAATACAACTCTTTGGGAAGCTGATTTATTTCTGTGTGGGATTCACTGATCCCATATTTTTATTGTATTATGAGGCACTTGGATCCTACGGTGATAGAAGTCCATGTAAAGGTATAACCCTCAATCCTAATTAGTCATCAGTCTAATTGTAATTTTTATTTAATTTCAGCTCCATCTTGTGAGCCGACCTCCCTTACCAGCTCCGGCAGTGGGCATTGGAACATTACATCAGCAGCAACAAGAACACATACTTACCAAAACGTTTGCTTAAAGCCTTTCTACTTAAACAGCTACAATTCCCTGTGTATAACAACTTTTTTTCAAAGAACTTGCATGGAGGAGCTAAAACCACTAGGCCTTTTAGTCTCAAAAGGCAAGAACAAATCAGGAATTGTTCTGTAAAAAGCAGGGAAATCTTTAAATGTACTGATGCAAACAAACCCATGCTGACCCCTGCCTGTCCAGCTCAGACTAGGCACAGCTACATATGCCCCCCCACCATGGTGCATTTGTTACTGTGCTGTCCTTTAGTATTTGCTTTAGGAAGTACTAAAGGACAGCACATCATTATTTTTAGCAGCTAAGTTGCCATAGCGATGCACTATAGTGAGGCACCTCGTTGCTACAGCGACATAGCATCAGTGTCACAGTTAGTGCTTCACAGTAGTACGTTGCCATAGTGACAAGCTACATCACCATAGTGCAGGGGTTGTCAGTTGGGGGTACATGTACCCCTGGGGGTATTTGGAAAGGCCACAGGAGGCACACGGCGCAGAGAAGTGGGGACACTTCTGGTTTTGCCGGCAACACTTTTGGTTTCGCCACTGTGGGCGGGGGACCCCCCCACCTTCACTGCCCATGGATCAGCTGCCTGAGGACTCCCCTTTCCAACCCCCCCCCCTGCTCATCAACTGGCTGGGGGACTCCCTGTTTCTCAACTGGATGCCAAAAAAAAGGTTGAAAACCCCTGCCATAGTGCATCACTACAGCAACATGGCATCTGGTGTAGATGCACCCACTGAGGATGATTCTTACTGTCCTTTTGTATTTTTTACATTATGTAAAATCAAACCCATTGTGAGATCAGTCTGTTCACTGGGAAAAAAAAAAAAAAACCCCAAAAACCCCAAACCCAATGTGTTTATAAAGACCTATATAATAAAGAAACCCCTTAATTCTTTGTTATGGTTCACTCTGGAAACACTTTTCCACCTTTTTAAATTTAGACTCAAATCTCAGGAGAATGCTGGCATGATGTTTCTTCTGTAAAAATAAAGTATCCTCCTTGGCTTGAGTGACATTTTCAGCAGAGCCCCAAATGCGGTGAGCCTATTTTCTCACCACCATAAACAGAGCCTCCATGTTGGGTTTGAACCACAAAAGCAAAGCAGTCTGGAGGAGCACAGTGATGCTGCTACCTGTGGTGAGGTGAAGCAGAGCAGTAGCCTCAAGCCAGCAATTTTCTTCAGGAAAAAAAACATCACTTTTAGGCAACTTGCCATTTTCTCAGATCAAATTAATCAAAATGGCTATTCCTTAGCTCACAGTCAAAGCACAAACTATTCCCATTCAACCATGCATTCCCATGGGGATATGTGGATAAACATGATAGTGTTCCGAGTTTCTGTTTGTAATTTCCTAGAGCTTTTTAAAAAAACAACACAGAAAAATAGCAATACTATGATGTGGCATCATTTTGAAACCAACACAAGTCATGAGCATGGTTGTCGGCTTTTAATTCCACTGTTCAGACTTGTCACTTGAGCTAATGGAGTAACAGGTAGCAGTTGTTGTTAGCCATCCTACATCTTCCATGAGCTAGCACAGGAGATGGGAACATTATCTGTGACCTGCCCCACAGTATTTAATCTCGCCCTTCTCCTTAACCTTTTTCTGCCTCAGTTCTTCCTCTTCGCTAGCCCTAGCTCACAGAGGCCCATTCGCTTTTTCCTAGTTCTTAGGAAAGAGCCATCTTAGTCTCTGTAGCGGGGCAACCTAGGGGTGCTGTGAACTCCCCTAGCGCGCCCCTACCTACTGTGCCAAATCGGGTCCAAATGTACCCTCTTTATCTCGCCCGCCACATCTTTGATGTTGATCGTTAAAGGGAGGCTGCCTTCTTTCCTCTTTGGCACAGTGCCCTGATGCATCTTGGCTAATGCTCTGCCTACTTGTCCTGGTGCACTCCAGTCTCAGGGTTATGCGTGGGCTCTGCAGTCACTCATGCCCTCACGGCTCCCTGGGCTCACCTCTGTTGCCCACCTGTGCCCTCATGGGCGCCCCCTTGCTTCCCTCGCGGCCCTCATAGCCCACACCGGGGCCTGTCTCCTGCAGCCCTCGTAGCCCGCATCAGGGCCTTCTCTGCACCTTCGCCCTCTCCTGGGCTTCCTTCTATGCGCTCGCCCTCCCTGGGTCTTGTATTCCTAGACACCCCCTCCGGGGCGTCTCTCAGTGCTCGTGCTCACGCCAGCACTGGGGCCTTGCCTTGCGATTCCCCTGCCCGCAATCGGGGCTCAGGTGGCTGTAGCCATGCCTGGCCCCCGGACACCTTTCTAGATCCTATGCCCCACTGGGGCTTTGCTCAATTGGGCTCAGGCAGCCTCAGCCTTACCTGGCCCTCGGACCCCCTTTCCAGGTCCTACACCCCACTGGGGCTTCCCACAATTGGGGCTCAGGCGGCCTCGGCCTTACCTGGCCCCCAGACCTCCTTCCTGGGTCTTACGCCCCACTGGGGCTTTGCTCAATAGGGCTCAGGCAGCCTCAGCCTTACCTGGCCCCCCAGACTCCTTTCCGGGGTATCACACCCACTGGGCTCCTCCCAATGCTGCCCACCCTGGGGCCAGGACACCCCAAAACACAGCACCCTCTCCGGCGCCAGGAACCCCCCACTACTGGGAACCTCCCATGAGGCCTCCTCCAACCCTTACAGCCTCACCCAGTCCTCTGGTGTTACACAACAACCAAAACAGAAAACTACTACTCCTGGGTTACAACATAAACACCACGCCAAACTGGCTAACCTTCATCCAGATCCCTATCAGGCCATCAGCCTCCTCTGCTATGCCTGCCCTGCTTGCTCCAGCAGAGCTCCAAGCCTCCTTGGCTGCCAGAGGGGAACTAACCCTCCGGCCTCAGCCTGGCTGTTTATAAAGGCCAGGCCCTGCCCCCTTCCGGTCAGCTGACCAGACTGGTTGCCCCGCACCTGTGCTGCCCTGGTGACTGGCAGCTGAGCTCATACTACTATTGTCAGTAGCAGGCACCTTAGTGCCCTGCTACAGTCTCCCAAGTCTTAATCTCCACCTAAGTGCTCCTTAGCTAATTCACGTCTCCTTGCTTAACCAACCCTCAAATGCTCTGGTCCCTTATCTGATCTGTTCCTCCTTACCACCCTTTCGACCCCAGTCTCTCTCCCTCAGCTTCTCCTCCAGTCTTAATTATGCTTTCTCTGATTCCTGCCCTAGTGTTTTTGCCCAGTCACCACTCCCAATTCTTCCCATTAACTTTGGACAATTAATGCTATGAAGGCTTACCGTGCAGTAAAATACCGCACAGTAAGTCTTTCCTAGGAGCACATCTATATATGCTCCCTCTTGGGAGCAAATCTGCTCCCAATGAGAACCACCCAGTACAGTATGGATCCAACCTTGCTTTAGCCTCAGGCAGCCAGGGGGAGCTCCAGACTTTCCCTGGGCATTAACCCGAGGGTTGGTAGGGAGTACAGGGCCTGTCCCCATCCACACAGGGCCAGGAGAGCTGCCAGTTGCAGAGGCAACTGCCTCCTTACCCCATACACATCAGGGGGTCCTGATATGCACAAGGCTGGGAGATGGCTGCCACTGCAGAGATCTCCCACCCCGTGCACATTGGGACAAGTTTTGTGCCCAGCAGGGCTTCCCTGCACAGTCCAGGGCTGGCTGGGAACTGTCTCCCTTCTGGGGCAGCTCCTAGCCAGTCCTGGGATCCATGAGGATTTTCCCACCCAGCCCAGAGCTGGACAGGAACTGTCCCAGTTCTGGGGCAGGTCCAAGGAAGCTCTGGGCTATGCTGATTTCCCTGCAGAGCCGAGAGCTGGCTGGGTGCTGCTCCAAAGGGAGGACAGTTCCCGGCCACCCCTGGGCTGGACGGGGAAATCGCTGTGCAGCCCAGACCTGGCTGGGACCTGCTTCAGTACTGGGACAGTTCCCAGTCAGCCCCCAGCTGCGCAGGGAAGCAGGGAGCTCATGAGTCCCAGTACTGCTCGGCTCTCAGCTCCTGCGGGGAGCCATGAGCTGAACAGTGCCAAGATGGGGGTCGGGGCACAGAGCTACCCCGTTCCCACGCTGCTCGGCTCCCAGCTCCTGTGGGAGTTGGGAAATAAGTAGTGCCAGGACTGGGGGAGTTCTCTGTTGCCTGCGGCCCCCTAGTGTTGGGGCTGACTGGGAGCAAATTTGTTCCTAGCCAGCATGTACACATGCTCTATTTGCATAGAAACTACTGCACAGTTAGTTTACTACCTGTATTTATGGGTAGTAACTAACTCCACAATAGACTAATTTACTGCACAGGAAATGTATGCACGTCTAGATGGTGACGCTTTACTGTGCAGTAAATTAGTCTATTGTGGAGTTAGTTACTACCCATAAATACAGGTAGTAAACTAACTGCGCAGTTAGTTAGTAAATTAACTTGGTAGATTAATCTACTGAGTAGTTGTGCATTTTGTGTGGACACCTTTTAGTTCTTAGTTCGCTCTCCTCCTCTTACTCAGCTCCCAGACTGCCTTCACACGGTCTAAGCTGAACACACAAAAATATGATATGAGAAGAGATGACCTCAAGCAAACAGTTTTATCTTCCATGGATATTGGTCATTTAAAACATCCACCCCAAATCTTTTTTGAGATAGAAAATACATAAAACCAGTCCATTTTAGAAAACTTACAACGATCTTGCAAGCGCATCTCTTTTTGCCCCTCAGGAAATAAAAGGATCTTGTTGTGTGTCAAGAAGCAAGAGATAACAATTGGACACGGAGAAGTATTTACTTGCCCCAGATGGCAATCACAGGATATTTTAAATCAAATTTCCAACAGTCTATACCCTAAAATGTTTCCCTATTCTTCTGCATGGCATAGTATACGGCATCTGTAGTCTTTATATGAAATTTGGTTTCTGTATTGTAATATTACTCAAGCTCTTCTGGGTCATGTACCCCTCTTAAGTTTGTTATACCACTGTATCTAGGATTCCATTTCACGCATAATACAAAAAGTAATATTTTACCCTATAATAAGCACATGGTTTTCTCTCCAGCAATTAATTAATTATTGTTGAGTTATTCAACATTTTTTCTTTCTTTTCTTCCATTTGTGTTTCCCCTTTCCCCGCTCTACTTTTTTATTCATTCTTCACATATACCCCATGCCATGTACCCTTTAAGAAACACTGATTTATTACAAAAATGGGGTTGGGCTCAACCTCAAGGGTCCTCTAATCCAACCCCTGGCATAAATGCAGGATAAACCACCTCTGTCAAAACTGTTATCCAGCCTCTTCTTGAAAGCTTCCAAGAAAGGAGATTGCACAGCTTCTCTGGACAGCTTGTTCCATCGTCTGACTGTTCTGATAACAAGGAATTTGTGTCCGAGATTTAATCTAAATCTGCTTTTCTGCCGTTTAAACCTAATACTTTGTGTTCTGCTCTCTCTGGTGAGGCAGAACGGTCTTTTCCCCCTCTTCTTCCTGGCAGTCTTTCAAAGATTTGAAAACTGCTATCGTGGCCCTTAACCTCCTTTTCACCAGGCTAAGCCTACCTAGTTCTTGCAGCCTTTTTTCACAAAGCTCACATTGTATTCTCTCATCTTTGTTGCTTGCCTCTGGATCCTTTCCAGTTTCTCTGTATTCTTCCTAAAGTGCAGTGGTTAGCAATGTACACAATACTTCAGCTGAATCCTGACCGGAGTCAGATAAACTCAACCTCATTTACAATGTTCTTCCTGTCCTGCCCTGTCCTCCCTTTCTGCAGTTGTATCCCATTGCTGACTTTTGCAGAGTGTGTGACCCGTGGAAACTCCCAGCCAACTCTCAGCACTGCTACTGCCTAGCCAATTATCTCCTGTTCTGTATTTAGTCATTTGGCTTTTCTTTCTTAGGTGGAGCGCCTCACATTTTGCCTCAGCTGAACTACTTTGTTTTCTGCAGCCTAGTTTTCTAATTCACCAAGATTCTTTTAGATTTTACCCTTATCCTCCAAAATATTTACAATCCCCCCAGTGTTGTTATCTACAAACTCCATCAGGAAGTTTTCTATTAAAATCTTTATTAAAAATATTAAATTGGCTCTGTGGTACCCCACTTGAAATCTCTGGCATTCATCTACTTGCAGACCAACAATAGTACTCTTAACTTGTGATGATTCAGTCAAGCATGTATCCACTCAACAGTAATTCTGTCTAGATACAGCCCTCTTGACTGTGCATGGATTCCATATGATTTATTAGTTTGTACAAGCCAACAAAAATATTTGTGAAAACTTTCAAGTGGCAGGTGCCTTCTATGAAAACAGTTATTACAGGATGTCTCTAAACACCCTCTGTGGCAATCCCACAACCAATGCCAAGAAATAAATCCCACTTACTGTTTGCTGATCTCTATGTGCCACAAGGGGAAAAATGTGTACTTGCTGTGAGAATGGTGCTGGGGGTGCTCAGTGCCACGTGACACTCTCCAGAGCATGCCCAAGACCGAGATCCTGAGGGCTTTTCCAGTCGTGTTTCCAGAACAGAATTATGCAACATTTTTCAGCAGGCAACACGTGCAGAGCAGGAGCAAGTGCCTGGGGCTTCTTTCTTAGCAATGATTTTGAGACCTATGCACAGATGCAATCAAACAGTTTTGTGGCTAGGGCACAGGAGAAGAGACAAGTGATCTGAATTGGGTTCCCAACAGGCACTAGAGCACTAACGGTAAAGGACTTAGCCTTTTGTTTTTTCAGAGTTAAAACACATACTGATGCTTGGTTAAGCTTATAAAACACTTTTTTTTTTCCATAAGGCAACGAGGTGATCTAATATAGATTCTATCACACAAGATCCCCCACTTTTGACTATGTAAATTATTTCCTACCCACTGCTGGGCAGTAAATTATGTAAATTATTTCCACCTGCTGTTGGGCAGTAAATTATGTAAATTATTTCCCACCCTCTGCTGGGCAGTATTTTGACTGCTATGTAAATTATTTAAGGTACACACTCCTTGCTTTTACCAAGTTTGCATGCCATCTGGCCAAAATATTAAAAAATGATTTCTTCCAAGTTTTCTCCTTTAGATCTACCTCTAATGGAGTTCCTATCCTTCTGGTTATCGTTGAACAAGATAGCTGGCCCAAAAGCTTTTAGATGAATTCCAGTCATCGTTTGCCCTAGTACCCCCTGAGTCAGATAAAAATGTCAATTCCACCCAATTTTGGAATGTGAGAAATAACCAGAAATCTTTTATTTGAAATTAAAATTTGAAAAACTGGAATACTACACTGCAGAAACAATTTGGGCAATGAAAAACATCCTACAAAATCATTCTTCTGTTATTTAAATTCCAGATATGTTTGGACAAAAATTAGTTCTACAGTGTTAAGAATATTTTTATCCGTAAGTACCAGCACTTGACACCCATCAAGACTGTGCCTGATGTTATGCACCAAGTGCTGCACTCAGATGAAGAGGTCACACATGGCCATCTAGTGGCTTTTCAGACACTCATCATGGAATATTTTCCTGTATAATTTTAAGTTGCCCTGAAGGTATCTCAACATTCATTTGAAAATTATTTTGTATTGGAAAACTCTAGTATACAGCAAATCAGTAACTGCAATAAATATTCAAATGAGATTAGGAAATAACCAGAACAAAGTGCCTTATATATGATTCACGAACCAAGGAAATACATATGTAGTAAGGAAATTAAAAACATAAATAATGGAGACTTCACAGTAGTATTTGTTTGAATATTTATCTAGAATTTAATTCAAAGTTTCACTTTAACATAGTTTAAATCTGATGGTTGCATGACCTATCACAACAAAGAAGACTTGAAGTGGTTATTCATCTGACATGAATGCATTATATGTATTTACTTATTAAAGTCATGGACTCACAGGGCAAATCTTATTGTACTTTACATGGCATTGTCTATCTTACCACCTTCAAAAATCACCTTAAAGGAGTAAGAGTGTTATCAACATTAGGTAGCCAACCTCTCTAAGAGTCCCATGGTTGCTAATACATTTTAAAGTAAATGTTATTGTTAAAGGTCTGCTTTGGTCACTCTCTTATATGCTGGAAGACCCTGAACTATTAGCATTACAAAGAAAAGTAGCTTTGAAAACATGGATTAGTGGGAATTAGGGACAGTGTATTTTTTTAATTTTTCTTTTAAATGGTATTGTGAAATTTGGGCATGTGAAATTTAAAAGAGGGATGCTGAGACTCTGGGAGGGGAGGAGTCCAGCCACGGGACTGGAGTACAGATCCCAGAAGAGGGGTCAAGAGGAGGAATAGTATACTTACCAGTGCTGGTGAGGAGACACTGGTCAAGGAATGCCAGAGCAGTAGCCGCGGCAGGCACTGCTGGACAAGTATGGCTGGCAGGGGCTTCCCAGGATGCTGAGGGCTCCAAACTCTCTGGACCTGCAAAAGGAAAGAGACGGAAAGAGAATGAAAGGAGCGGTTTCAGACAGAAGCCTTAAGTAAGAAGCTAAGCTCATTGTATAAGAAGAGATGTAGCCCAGGTGATAGCAACCCTGGGTGGGGTAAGATGGTTACCTGAGAGGGGCAGGAACCCTCAGGTAAGGAGGTGGGCCAATAGCTGTCGGAAGTGGGGCCATACTCCTGTTGTGAGCAAGAACAACAGGGAAGGGCACCCCTGAAGAGACAGTAACCCCACTGAAGGGAGGAATCACTTAGTGGCTGTGTGGGCCCAGGGATTTTGTAGCATATGACCACCCAGACTATCTCTAAGGAATTCCATGACATTGTAAGTGAGGCCAAAAGGGCTCTCCTCCAAAGGGGAAATCCCAGAAAGAGGAAGATTGGGGGAGGGAAGGATACCAACTCCTCATGGTGTATGGCTGCTTTGGTTTAATATTATGACGAGTGATGATAACTCTTTATTTTACTTTGCTACTTCTGTTGGCAGTTTAATAAAGGCAGGAAACAAGCCTCATAATCATCTTTGACTGAACAGCTAGGTCCCCAAGGCAATCAAGATCCTCACAAGCCCTAACAAAAATATCTACTGACCAACCAAGTGCTGTTAAGATCAGAGGGTGTAGGGGATGGTGGAGCCACGTACTTAGACCCCAACACTAGGGCCACAGACATAAGGCAGCCTCCCACAATATATTTTTCCAGCAAGAAAAGACATCAAGACATGGTGGGTGCATGTGAGACAGACTGCCTGTACAGGAGAACCCCATACTCCTGTTACACACACATATTGCTTCAAAGGATGTAAACAGAAAGGGATGTTTTTCATGTTAGACAAGTACTGCTCAATCACATTGGACATTTCATTATCATTATCCTCAGGTGGTCAGGGAAGACACATTCAGTTCAATTTTCTTAAGAGAAAAAAATCAATTTAAGTTGTCTAGAGCTCTTGTCTTTTTTTGTTTGTTGTTGAAGTGAAATCCTGTTCCCTTAAAGACAAAATAAGACAAACTTACCCATACAGAGAGAAAGCAACAGCAAAGGTAAAAATTGCAGCTGCTGTCTCTGGTGCTGACTGTCACTTGTAAGCCTGATGAAGAAACATAGCCTTCCTTACCAGCTGCTTAAGCCCTGGAAATTGTCAGTCTGCTTAAAGCACAGCTTTTATCTCACTGTCTCAAAGCACTGTTGTAAAAGATGGACTCTTAGTTGACTCAGCCAAAAGTAGATGCACAAGAAGGAGCAGAAATATGGCAGGGAAGGCAGATGGCAAGAAGAATGATGTGACAGCACCCTGCCAGTGTCCTCCTTGCAAGGCTTAGCTGAATAATGTATAAGTGGCAGTGCCACCTGGATCCATCTCTCTAGCAAAAATCTAACGAGGACCATGATAAAAACCCAGTGGTGTCACAGTGTGTCATTACACACAGAGGAGCTGGCTCCAGGCACAATGGTCAAGCTTGTTCCTTTCAGCCAAATCAAACTATCCTGTTTTCATGTTGTGATCACCACCACATAAGCCAGAGCCAAGAAGAACTGGTAACCTCATCCCACTGAAATTAAAAGTTATTTGGGTGATTTTCATACACATTTCCTTAGGGCGGAACATCTCTAATATGAGAAGACTATCCAGGCTTTATAGATGCATTATACTGCCTTGCACTGCACTATTTTATTTGCAATCTTTTCATTCCTGGAGGAGGGACTTGAACCCTGGTTTCTTACTTTCAAGGTGACTATTCTAGAAACCAAACTATTATAAAAGTTAGGCTGCTGCTCCTTCTTCAGCAAGTGTAGTATAGAAAAGAAGCCAATACAACTCCATGTTATGAGAGGTTCTGGTTCTGTCAGTGTATGTTGGCATGCTTGGATAATGCCCACGGGAGTGATTTCTTAGAGGACTTGGGCCTCTGGCTAGTTTCTGGACTCCAGGGGGGGACATTGTGGAAACTAGACATTGACTGCTCAGGCAGGAGTATTTCTGGGCACATGCAGAAATAGAAAGTCCTAGTAGAAAGTCTGACTTGCAGGTCAGAATGGAGATGCTCAGAAATTTTAGATGCTTGCAAGTTTAGGGAGCCGAGTCAGGGATTTTGGGGATCACAATTTTGCCCTCAAGTCTGCCTCCATCCTATCTGAGATCCCTACATCCTCTTTTCAGTCTGGACATAACTACCTAGCTTCTAAGGAAAGGCTGAAACAGCTAGGTCATTTTGGTTGGAGCGGGGTCTGGGGGTTGATAAGTCTTCAAATACCTGAAGGGCAATTACAGAGAAGATGGAGATAGTTTTTTCTCTGTGGCCAAAGGGGACAGGACTATGAAGCAATGGCCTCAAACTTCAGCAGGGGAAATTTAGGTTGGAGATGAGGAGGAAGTTTCAGATGATGAAGGCATGGGAACAGGCTAACCAGAGAAGTTGTGGAATCTGCACCCTTGGGAGTTTTCAAGAGCAAGTTAGACAGACGTGGCTGGGATGGTTTACTCAGAGATGATCCTGCCTTGAGCAGAGGGTTGGACTAAGTGACCTTGCAAGGTTCCCTCCAGCCCTTTTTTTGTATGATCCTACCCTAGAAAATCTTGCCCCTGGTAACAAGAAACAACTTGTCTATTCACTAACTGCAGTTAATGTGTCCTTGGTTTAAAAATAAGTTTGAAATGCAAAATGTTTGGATAGATTTGGCTATCCAGCACATTAATGTATTTAACCAACAATGATCCACTTGATTGTTGCTGTCATTGTCATTGCTTGAAATTGAACTTTTCTGGGCTTTAATTTGAATATAATTATTGTCAGAAATTAATTTCCCCACATTGCACTATGTGCTTCTGCAAATAAAAAACTTCTGGGTCTTGAATTAGCTCATTTAAAGCTGCCCTGCAGTCTGCAGTTTGACCATAACCCAAGTCAATTTTGAGGGACAATGGCAGGGCAGCATGGTGGGGGGCAACATTGTTGTGCCTCTGGGGAGGGGTGGGAGTTGTTCTCAGTAGAAGACTTCCAACCTCCAGGGCTGCCAAACCAGTTTCTCTTCTTCCGCAAAAATGTCACTTATCTATTTTTGAAGAATTTGCCATTGTTTTCTCTGACCAAATGAAGCAAAATGACTGTTTCTTAGCTCACCAACCTTTGTTTTCACCTGCTATCCATGTGTCAAGACCAATATGATGAGGCATCCTTCTGGGCGTGTATTCCTGTAGGGCTATGCCTTTAGTCATCCCTTATTTTCATTTCCAAGTCATTGCCTGTGCTGAATTCTGTAGCTATGGCAATTGATGAGATAACAGATCTCTGCAAAGTCTTGCTATATGGTCTTGCTGTGTCTGGTCGCTTGTCATGGACTGAATCGAGAATCTGGAGCCACCTACCCTGCACTGAAACATGTGTCCATGTTGCAACAGAGTCTGTTGATCCTGGATTGGCCTTATCAGCCATCTTCACACCCACAGATAAGATAGACAATCATGGAAGACAGTCATCCTCCACTGTGAGGGATTGCTGAAAAAGAAGGTCTGGCAGAATAAAAAATGCTGCAGAATGCTAATTTAACTTAGCCTCAGATTTTGGAGGGGGGAAAAGTAACCAGCAAAAAGGTAAGCAGTATGATGGTAAAAGTAAGTTGGATTATTTAATCTCTGGTACTGGGAACACTGAATACAGTTATAAGCACCCTTCTTGGCCTTTGTACTTGGTTCTATAATTCATTGAAGTCTTGCACAAACTTTGCCACAGACTTATACTCTAGCTCCTCAGTACTGTGATGCAAGTCCAAACTAATCTTAAAAGTTAATTCTAAAGCTATCAGTGAGCTTGTGTGCATCCTGCAGAAAAACTGCAGGAGAACCCCTCAAGTCACAAAATATTTACAGACTAAAAAGATATTAAGCCAAACTCTGTCCCTCAAATTTGTATGAGGCTCTTTTCTCATGTACAACACCTTCAGTGCCACTCCAGAGAATTCAGTGGGGCTGAGGTAGATATGAGGGCTAGAGGAACATATTAAAGAGTCCCTGGCAAGTGTTTCACTCATAAACTCTTTTTTTCTCCATTAAAACATTTCTGGTCACACTGGAGCAAACTATAGAGTACTCTGGTAACCAATAAAAATGAGTAACCCCAGTGGTTTCAAAATAAAATGGCTTTTCATCTTAAATTCACAAGTTAATTTCATCAGCATTTCCGAGGGAAGTTATTCTCTCATTTTATAAAATCAGAGAGATCAAGTAATTCTACCTACTGTCACACAAAAAAATAAGTGGCAGTGCTGGAAATAGGACTCTGAATTTTACATTCACCATTCTCAGCCTGTTAACACTTGTTTAGAATAAATTCTACACTGGTTGTCAGGCTAAGCCAGGGATTCTCACCAGTACCCTGGAGCGCAATGGGATGCTTTGAAGGGTGGTGTGCTGCTCAATATTAGCATTGTTAGGTGTCCAAACATCCACACCATTCACAAGATAAACACAGGCAGAAGGCAGGGTAGAAGTGTACCTCAAAGACTAACTGAATCCTGGATATTTCAACTAGGAATCAATAGTGTCAAAAACATTGTGACTCGTTGTGGTCCTTCCGAGTTCTTTGCAACCGAAGAATTGACGTATATTTTTATGTAGTCAAAAAACAAGTGAAAGCAAAGAGTTGTCATGTGCTGAGGGGTGCTTTGACTCTAATGAGGTTGAGAAAAGGGTATAAGATCTGAGCTATTCAGGTCCAGCATGAACTCATATTAAACTATGTCCAGATGGTGAACACTTGTAGAATCTTACATGTCACTTCAGCAGGCAACATATGAATTGAAAGCAATGCTTACCCTTCCAAGTCTTCCTTACACAGGCTGGTTAGAGTATTGCAACGACAGATTTCATTCAAATTTTTGTAGTAGTGGGTACCAGCAGCAACACTTACTGCTTTTTATATCCCATTCTTCAGGTGCTGTCTACTATGTGGTAAACCAACTCCTGTTTTGCATGTAAGATACAGCTGGAGCAGTGAGTCTCCGGCTCCGTGCAGTGTGCTGGTACACAACTGGTGCTGAGTGCCTAAGTGACTGACTGTGGCGTTTGTACTAATCTATCACACTCCTGCAAACCCCCTTTAAAGTGGGACACTTCAGCGTTCACCCCGGTTACACCACCCCATACTCCTCCGCTTTCTCTTTCCCCTATTTAACACTGCACCAGTACAACAATCTTTTCTTCTTGATTCAACCTCATCCTCCCTAATCCCTTTCCTCCTATTCAGTTCAAAGAGATGAAACTCAGAGACGAACTACTGACACACTTTACAAGCAGCTGAATGTGGAGTTCAAACCCAGAACCTTGCCTAGGTCTTTACACAAAGCAGAGTGCTTTTTATTCACCATTTCCAGTGCCTTCTTCCCCTTCCCTCCTCCCTCCCACTGAATGTTATTATATTCTCACTCAATTGAAAGGAAAGACTTTTCTACTATTTTTCATCCTGAATGGTTCTTGTCTCATAGCTGGTATGTGGATGGAGTATATTAACCCAATAAACGGTGTACGGCAGAGGGACCACTCTAGAGATACCTGGGTTGATGCTCTCCCTGCATAGCATCCACTTCTACTATTGGAGACCAAATACTGGGCTCGTTGGACTACGGATACGACCCAGCAAGGAACTTATCTTACATTCTTACACAAACTCCCAAGGTCTACAGAGGGTTTAATGGACCACTGTGAGCCGTCAGCCTGGCGTGCTCTCCCCAGTAAGGATGAAGGGGTGATAAAGCTGAGCTCTAATTAAGAGCTAGCAAAAGTTGCACACGTTCACTGGCTTCTGACCCCTTGGTGAGGTGTGCGAACTTCCGCGGAGGTTTGGTTTAAGGACTGAGCCACGAGCTATTGTTGTTGGGCAAGACACGGGGCCAGGAAAATTTCGGGAGAAGTCGCGCACACCGAGTTCACAGCCCAAAGCTGGCACCCAGCCGGCAGCCCCTCCCCGGCGCAACGGTCCTCCGACGCACCTCCCCGCGGCCGCGGAACGCCAACACCGCCCCGCAGCCAATGGTTTCCCTCCCCGGGACGCTCTGCCCGCCCCCTTCGCTCCCATTGGCTCCGACCAAGCAGCAGGCGCCAGCTAGGATCGCGTCTCCACAGCAGGGACCGGGGCCTCGCCCCGTTTTAGTCGACCGGCAGCTGCCTGACTCACCATAAAGTAACTCGAAGCGGAAGTTTGTTTTTTCCCCCCGCTCAAACCGAAGCTCCCCTTCATCTTGGAACGACTGGGGGAGAGGAAATTCCCATTCCCACCCGCACGCCCCTCCTACGAAAGCACACCATAGGCGTCCGCGGCACTGCCCGATCTGCCCGCGCAGGGACAGGGGTCCTGGCTTCAGGTCACGTGACTGCCGGCGCCCGGAGGAGCCGGAGGGGGGAGGGGCCCCGAGGCATTGCGCGCCCTGTCCCCGCCGCCGCCGCCATCATGGGCAGTGAGTAGCGGACGCCCGCGGGGCCGGGGCGGTGTAGTGTGTTGTTTCCCTCCCTCCGCGTCCAGTTATAGCCCTGCCGGCTGCGGCACGTGCAGCAGTGAGCTCTGCAGCTTTTTGCGCCGCAGTTGATTGCTCCTGGATACCCCCTTTACACGTGCGCCCGGAGGGGCCCCCTCCCGCAGGCAGGGAGCCCGGGGCTGGCTGGGGCACTGGGGTGTTCCGGGGCTGGCGGGCAGGTCGCCGCCCCTGCTGGCCCCGGCAACGTCACCGCGATGCCAACGCCTGTGATATTGGGAGTTGTTTTTAAAGTCTGTGCTTTGGGAGTGTGAACAACTTGTGTGTGTGTGTGTGTGTGTGTGTACATATGTGCATGTGTATATGTATATATATGTGTGTGTATATATGCGTGTGTATATGTGTCTATATGTCTGGGTGTGTGTATGCGTGTGGGTGTGTGTGTATATATATGCATGTGTGTATTAATGTAAGTATATATCATATGCGTGTGTATACGAGTATATATGAGTGTGTATATATATAATGCATGTGTGTAATATATGCGTGCGTGTGTGTGTATATGTGTGTGTATTTGCATGTATATATGCGCCCGTGTGTGTATGTGTGTGTATTTGCATGTATATATGCGCCCGTGTGTGTATATGCGCATGTATGTATGTGTGTATATATTATGTGTGTGTGTGTATATCTGCGCGCGTGGGGGGTGTATATGCATGTGTGTATGAATGTAAGTATATATCATATGCGTGTGTATATATGCGTGTGTATAAGCGTGTGTATATATGAGTGTGTATATATATATAATGCATCTGTGTAATATATGCGTATGTGTGTATACGCATGTATATATGTATATGTGTCTGTGTGTGTATATGCGTCTGTGTGTGTGTATGTGTGTGTGTATTTGCATGTATATATGCACCCCGTGTGTGTATATGCGCATGTATGTATGTGTGTATATATTATATGTGTGTGTGTGTATATCTGTGCGCACGCGCGTGTATATCTGTGCGCATGGGGGGTATATATATATCTGCACATGCAAGTGAGTGTATATATATACGCATGTGTGCATATATATATATACACACACGTGCATGTGCATATATACATACATATATACACACATACGCACGCGCGTGTATATATGTGTATATATATACGTGCACGTATGTGTATATATGTATAAATATATATGTATGCGCACGCATCTATATATACACACACACACATGTGTGCGTATATATGTGTGCGCACACACATATATAGATGTGCGCGTGCATGCGCGTATATATATGCTTGCGTGTGTATCTCTATATATGCATATGTGTGTAATGTGTATGTATGCGCGCGTGCGCGCGTGTGTGTGTGTATGTGTATATATATATATATATATATATAT
>NW_017728931.1:134464391-134467825 GCF_001723895.1 Crocodylus porosus | reverse complement strand
TATGCATATGTGTTTGTGTATTTATGTGTATATATTTTTGCATGTGTGTATATATGTATGTGTGTGTGTATATATATGCATATTTGTGTGTGCATATATAGAATATGTATGCATATGTGTGTGTGTAGTATATATGTATATATATGTGTGTGTATGTATATGTATGTATGTTTGTGTATATATGCGTGTTTGTGTGTGTATATATATGTATATTCATGTGTGTGTGTATAAGTATAAAACAGCTATGTTTTTCACAGTCCCGAAGCGTCGACTTTTAAGAACAGCGCCAAAAATCATGTGAGTTGGCAAGACTGACGTCTCCTTGCACAAAACGTGCCCGCTGCGGCGCAGCGCTTGCGTTTACGCATCCGACCCTGCCGTGTTGATTTGCTTCCTGTGCCGCTGGTGGGGTGGAGACGGAGCTGATTCACTGGCTCCGCAGGAAAGGTCCCGTGCGGAGTATGACTCGGTGCCTGAAACTCCTTTTCTTTTAAGGATCCTGATCGGAGGTGTTTGTGGGCATCAGTGAATTTTGTTCCTTAAAAGCACATGTTATTAAGGAAAAGTGGGTGGGGAATCGCTCCTTTGAAAAAGAAACTAATGTCCGTTGTATGTTCTTGTGTCTTTGTGCAGTTAAGTTTTTAGAAGTTATTAAACCTTTCTGTGCTGTTCTCCCTGAAATCCAGAAACCTGAAAGAAAGGTGAGCGCTGTGCTATTTTTTTTTTTTTTGCTTGTACCTAGCTGACTGATAGGTTTGCAGAGGGAGGCCAGAATGGTCATTGTCATTATTTAGTTTGCTCTGCTATATAAATACAAGCCACAAAACTTCCCTGAATGAATTCCTGTTGGACCAGGGCAGTGATTCCCAGACTGAAGAACCCTCTATTCTCAAACTGGTCAGGTTGCCTTTTAACACTCTTGTTAGACTAACTGGATTGAGCTTCTTGAGTCTTTGAATATAAAGCATCTTTTCCAGTCCTTTAATCATTCATGTGTTTCTTCTTTGAGCCCTCTTCATACATCCAAGGGGTTGCATTTTAACTGCAGGACTGCAATAAAGGCTCATCTTTAGCTGGTTATTTTCTGCAATCACTAAAGCTTTTCAGACTTGGGGGTTTTCTTTGTTCCCAGATAGGACCTTACTTTTAAATCACAATGGTTGTGTACATACAACTTACCTGTTGATCTAGGTCACTGTATCAGTGACCTTCCCTCTTTGTTGTGTTCCTTTCTTCAATTTTGTCATCCACTAATTTAATCAAATTTGATTTTGTTGTACTCAAGGTTATTGATACCCTTTGCCAATTCATCTTCAGAACTTCTGTTTTTTGTTTTGACTTTGTCACACCAGCATAGCATTTTTACTCTTGTTTAAAGTTGTCCTTTTCTGGTACTGAAGCATCACCTTGCTTGCGTAGAAGACTGGGCAGGGTAGCATATTCAAGATGAATTCATTCAGATAGACTTTAAGTTTTCATAGGCTACAAACTACTTTGTCAGGTATCTACAAATGCTTATACCTCTCTGAATGATTTAGTCTTTGATGTGCCTTTATCCGTCTTCTGCCTGCCTTCAGACTAACGTGGCTAACTACATCTCTACTTATACTTGCATAGAGAGCAAAGAAACATTGATTTTAATTGCTGCAGGTTTGAGTGCCTTAAAATTGTAAGAGAATGCGGAGGAGATGAATGTATTTTGAGGCCACAGAGAAACTGTTGGGCTGCCATAAAATTTGTTAAGCCTTTTCTATTAAAAAAATAAATCTAAAGTATAGATGCCAGCTGATTGATACACTGCTAATCCATTTTAATCAAGTGCAAGAGAGCGCTGTTTAAAACCTAGAATGCCATGTCATTTAGCTTTTTCTGTTTGTTACTTCAGTATGTTCTGCATGATTTTTGGCTTGAAATTATTTTTCAAAGCAATATTGTATCTGTAAATGTCTTTGATATTTGAAACATAAGTTTGCTTGCAGTTCCTTAAAACGAAACCAAGAATGACCTGTTTTACTGCTGTGGTTTATAGATATGTAGCCTGGGAGCCAAGGGAGCTCAGCACCAGTAAATTGGGGCATTAATCCTCTTCTTTGCAGACAAATTCAGTTATTGGAGCTCTAGTTGAAGGTGGGAAGTTTATGCTCCCCATGTTATGACCTGCATTCATAACTCTTTAAGTAGCTAATGGATATCTATGTGCAAACTTCCTAATGTAGTTTACTATCATAAATAGAAGAGTGGAAACCTGAACACACTGTCACAAATATCAGGCTGTCTGCACCTCTCCTGTCTCCTGGTCTCCCTCAGAGTGCTTCAGGCCTCCAGAAGTCACTTGGCTCAAGGTAGAATCATTGAATTCTCCTACTGTTAGTCCAGGGCCTTGCTGCACTGTTTAATGTATCAGCCACAATAACTTCCAGTAGATCTGACTTGCATCCAGGTTTTGCATTTTTTTCCCCTCTGTGCACATCTACATGCTTACATTAATGCACAGCAATAAACTCTGGTACACATCATGCCAGAATTCATTGCACCCAGGCCCCAGATTTACACCGCATTTAAATGTGCACCCGGGACTGCAGCATGTTGAGTCAAGCTGGAGCAGCTCCGGCTGGCGGGGAGCTCAGGGGGTCAGCCTGCTTCATTGTGCTGCGAAGAGGCTGGCTGGGGCCTGAGGGTGCTCTGGTGTGGGGCTAGCTGGCAGACAGCCCCTGCACTGAAGCATCCTTGTGTCCCCACCAGCCAGATCAGCATCTATACAGGTATTGCTCTGCACAAAAAAAACACAGCAGGATAGAACTTGTAGATACAAGTATTATCCTGCTGTGGAGTTTAGGCTGTAGAAAACTAATAATAGGACTGCACACATAAGGGGCAAGATGTTTACTGCAGAAGTAATTGGGCAACTCCGTACTAACTGTCTTGTGTAGACGCATCCTCTGACAACCAGTCTTTTTAAACAAAGTATGATTTATAACAAAACCATTCAGAGAAAACAGGTCTTAGAACAACAAAAGGGACTGGCCAGGTATCCTAGAGTCAACCATGTTGGGAACCTTGTAGGTTTAACTTCCTATCGACTTCCCCACAAGTCATCTCTCTGCTTTTCCCAGATTTTCTCTGCATAAACCATATCTCCTTGGTAATCTTCTCACCTGCTGTCAAAGGTGCAAAGTCACTTTAACTCTTGATAGATATTTGATCTGGTAACTCCCAGGTTTGGGAAAGCAACTTATTGGAGGCAGCACGTAGGGTCCTCAAAGCTAATTGTCTTTCTCATCATCTTTCGAGTGTGTTCTGCCATGTTGTTACATTCTGGCACAATACCATTGAATGGGAGTACTAGATTTCATAGATTTCATAGACATTAGGGCTGGAAGGGACCTCGGGAGATCATCGAGTCCAGCCCCCTGCCCAAAGGGCAGGAAGTCAGC
>NW_017728931.1:134432741-134464380 GCF_001723895.1 Crocodylus porosus | reverse complement strand
ATCAGATCACCCCTGAGCCTGCGCTTTTCCAGGCTAAAGAGTCCCATGGCTCTAGAAGCTAATAATAAATATTTCACTAACCCCAAAATAAAGTATATATAGTTTATCTTAATAACTAGATTTACATACCCAAATCCTTCAACTTAAAAGTAGTTGTGCAATAGTCCCTTTTGTATACATCAGAAAATCATATTCAACATTATTCAACATTAGAAGTCTAGTTTTATTGTTGAATACTTGGGCCGTCTGAACAATACAAGATAAAGCATTTAATTCTAAGCATGCTAGTAGATTATCCTTCTAAATACAGCCTGTTGACGCAAGATTTTGATTAATTCTCATCTGAATTCTGTTCTTTAGATCCAGTTCAGAGAGAAAGTGCTATGGACAGCTATTACGCTTTTCATTTTTTTGGTGTGCTGTCAGGTAGGTAATCTGCAAAAAGCCCTCTTATTTTTGTTTTTCTGTCCTGTTCTACATATGTTTGTCTTTCTCTGTCAGCTTGAATCTAGTATCTTTTGAAAAATTAATTAAAAGTAGCTTCAGCTACTACACCTCCTACTGGACTCCTCGTAATGTTTTTCTTTGGTTTTAATAGCTTTCCTCTTTATATAGGTATATATAATCTTACTTCTCTGCTGTAGGACAGACTCCTACACACAAAATACTGTAAACCTCCTGCACCAACCATCTCTTTGTCCTCTGACCTTTATCTGTCCCTGTTTTAAGCTTTTAGAAGCTTTGAAGACCTCTCTGATTGGCTATAAAAGAGAATTATACAAAATGGTAAAACTTCCTTCCCTACCTTCTGCCTCAACGTTGCAGCTTACAGACTGATCCATTCAGAGAAGCATGAGCTACAGCCTACTTTGTCATGCTATGAATGGACTTGCACAGTGTAGGTGTCCTAAATAGAAAGGAATACAGATTTATTTTGTGCAGTCAGTGTTAGTATTTGAAGAGAAAAATATTGAAATACATTTTCATAAGCACTGTACTGGTGTTGGGTTACTGCAGGGTTATATCTTTAGATTAGTGCAGGATTCTTCTGTATTGAGTGTGTATGTGCATTCACATCTATATAAATATTTCATGCAGTCTGCCTTGAGATGTGTTGATATTGCTGTGCATTTTAACAGATACCTTTGTTTGGAATCATGTCATCAGACTCGGCAGATCCTTTCTATTGGATGAGAGTCATTCTTGCATCAAACAGAGGTTAGCAGATTCGATTGTTTCTCCTCTCTCATACTGTTTCAACATGACCAAGCATGATGGACATACTATAAACATTAAACATATTTTTGAAATAGGTGATTTCATGGAACAGATGTCAGTAAAACACTGATTCTTTAAGGTGGATTGTAGTGCTTTAAATTCATGACAGTTGTGGTGATCTTGGAAAGTATCTTACCTTGAAAATAGGAGTATCCTTTGAGGAACAAAGGAGGTTCAACTTGAGCGAAGGACTCTTGGAAACTGTATCTCCTACCTGGAGTGTAGGTGTTTTGCCTAGCTACATGGCACTTCTCATGATTCCTTCTTATTAACTCCACTTGTATTTGTGGTGAGATTGAGCAGAAAGTGCTTTACAAAGACTTCTGAATTAATGAACAAAGTAATTGTACAGGTGGGGAAGCTGGGGACCTAGAGGTTAAGATGCTTGGCTGAAATCACAGTGTACCTGTGGCAGAGCTACAGGATTAGGACTTGTAGCTCTTCGTCCTTGCTCATCAGACTCTGCTGTCTCTCGCTGATTTGATCTGTATCCTCTTCAATTTGTAACAGTCTGATTCTCTAATATCATTTTATTAAACTTTGTCAGTAGTTTTGTGACTGTTAATGCAGTACAAGCAAGAGCCGAGTAACAGACTTTGTTAAAAACTGTCTTAATTTTCTCTCTTTGTACAGGGCCTAAAGTTAGACCTAAAGAAGGGTACTCAATGACCCAAAGTTTGTCTAATAGCTCTCCCAACTATACAGTCTAATGACAGATATCAATACAGATCCTTGCCCCGAAAGTTTATCTAAGTTTATCCATGTCTGAGACCTCTGAGTGCTACTGTAATGCAGATAATTGGTTTGCATCTACTTTTCTGTCTTTAGATAAATACAGGGTGAAAAAAATTATTTGACGTGGCCTGTTCTACATTAGACTTGTAAAACATGCCAGTACCTATACATTTTTCATTCTTCCTCAGAATTAAGATTGACTATGAAAACAGTATAAATAAACACTGGATCGGCCTCTGTCTGATTTTGCGCCTTCAACTGTTTGGTCCAGATTTTTGTATTTAAAAAACTTTTTCCACTCTTTGCTGATTCACAGAAAGATTTTTTTTTTCTTGTAAAGTCCTCTTTTGTAATGCTGGCTTTAAGCCCAAACATGAAGATATAGAAGGCTATTTACATAGGAGACAGGAAGGTTTAATGCACAGATGAGATGGGCTGTTTTGCACAGATTTTTACATTAGTTCTGTTCCAGTACCACCACAAACTGCTTCATCAGTTCTTAAAAGTTAAGCAGGGTTTTGTTGGGTAAATGTGCGCATTGGAGCTATTTAAGAAATGCTTTTCTGTTGAATGAAGTGTTCAAGTAGGTAGCACCTTGTCCTCAATGTTAGTGCTAAAACGATATTCTAGCAGGACATAGATAAAAACAAAAAACATTTAATGAACGTTTTACCCTCTTCTTGAGAAAAGGCAGTTTCATCTCGCTGTCCTTTCTGGATTCCAGTTGAGAGATTGCATTTCACCTTCCTAAAATCCTGCACTTTCAACTGGTAGTTCAGTGATCATTACTGCTGGCTTGGCAACCACTTGTAGTCTGCAGGTTTCTACCTGATGCTTCACAGAACGATGCATTTTCAAAAACCAAGTTGCTGAGGGCTAGTGCTGGTGAGAGGAGAGTAAAACATCAGAGAACTTTTTCCAGTAAAACTTAAAAATACTGAAGAACTGTTTATCCCATTCAGCCCCTGTAACGCATCAAATTTTGATCTTACTAAAATTTCATACAAATGTTCAAAGTGAAGGACTACAAAGTTTTCTTCGCATTGTCTTCAGGGCTACAGGTTTTGAGAGAACATCTTCCTTTAATGAGGATACGGCAGTCTTTTTGTTTTTCATAACTGTTTTAAAACCTCACTGGACAGAAAGTGCTATTGAAAAGATATGAAGAATTTAATGGCAGGTCAGAAACCTTTCACAAAGCCTGATACCTTTGTTGTGTGATCCTTTTTGAGGAGAAGGAGCGTGGTTGATAGGTTTTCTTAATTCTCCTTCCTCTTCAGGCACTTTGATGGAATTGGGTATCTCACCCATTGTCACATCTGGTTTGATCATGCAGCTGTTAGCTGGAGCTAAGATCATTGAAGTTGGCGACACTCCAAAAGACAGAGCTCTGTTCAATGGAGCACAGAAATGTGAGTAGTATTCTGGGTACAATTGCTACAGTTCTTGCTAATTGTGCTACCTGTGAGGGGTCCTTGATATGGTAATCCAGCAGCTGTCTTTAAATGGGTGTTGCTTTCTTGTTCTGTTGCAGTGTTCGGGATGATTATTACCATTGGGCAAGCCATTGTGTATGTTATGACTGGAATGTATGGCGATCCTGCTGAAATGGGAGCTGGGATTTGTCTCCTTATTATTATTCAGGTACGTCATTAGCTTGTCCTAATAGCATTTGGAATCCTCTGAGCCATTTACAGGTGGATGGAAAAGCTTGTTCCTCACAGACTGTTGGGTTTCTTCTCTTGGGTTGCCCTTTTCTCACATACTCTTTACTGCAAACAGCACCTTCTAAATGTATAATACGTGCATTTGAAGGGTGTAAAGTTTCTCAGAAGGGAGAATAGGCTGGTGGTGATTAAATGTTAAAAATGTTCCAAATAAGCAGCTTGACTTCTATCTCCTTCATCAGACCTATTAAGTATTAAAATAGAGGAACAGAAAGCTTTGAAAGCAGTACGTGCTGAATAACACTTGAGATGACTTCTGATCAAAGAATCCGAATGCTGCACAAAGAAATCTTGGCCTTTAGATCAAAGTAGTCAATACACAAACCTAAAAAGTCAACACAAGTCACATCTATGTAAACAGGATTTATTGAGCAATTGGATTACTGGAACCAATATGGAAAATTTGTGTAAAACACAGTGAAGCCGCTGGCCCTTTTATTGACTTTGGATAGAGGTGCACCAATATATCGGGCTGTATCAGATCGGCACCAGTAAAAGGAAAATTGACATTATCGGCAATCAACTTTTTTGGCCAGTAATGTCACCGATAAATGCTGTGTGCAGGTGCAGCATGCGTGCAGCCAGGAAAACAGCCCGGCACCTTGGGGAGCAGTGTCTGGCCAGTAAGTCTCTGGGGGAAAGGGGCATGGGGTGGGGAGTGGGTTGCAAGACAGAACCATGGGTGGCTTGCCTGGGGGACAGGAGGCTCCCCACTGCTGTGTGCACCCCTGGGAGAGGTGTGGGGGCCATGTGCCTCCTGAATTTGTGTGTGGGGCGAGGGCAAGCTGCCCACTGTGGGTTTGGGGGCTGTGCCAGTCTCTTCCCGGTGGACAGGCAGGAGCAGGACAGACCGCAGCAATGCTGGGAGGGGGGCTTTGGGATGGGCTACAGCCACCCCAAAATTTGCCATAGCCACCCCTTCCATTGCTGCCTGCCCCAAGTGCAGCCCCCAGCCTTGAGCCCACAGTGGGTAGCATGCCCCCCATGCCTGCCCCAGGGGGTGCAGGCCACAGTGGGGAGCCCCACCCCCTGCCCCACCCCAGCTGGGCAGCTCTTGCCCTTGCTCGGGCCCCACTCCGTCCATCTCTGTGGGGGCCTCAGTATGCTCCTCCCAACCCCTTTGCCTCAACAGACTTACTGGCAGGGAGCTGTTCTTCAGGCTGTATATTGGCTATCGGATCAGTATCGGCACATATGGCTGGTTAGCAACCAGCTGCCGGCATCAGCCAAAAAAAACTGTATTGGTTCTCACCTACATATAACGTTGGCAGATTTGCCTGTTATGAAGATAGAATTACATTCTTGACTCCAGTTTATTCTTGTCTCTGCTTACTCGCATTTCTTTCCCCACAGTTGTTTGTTGCTGGTTTGATTGTGCTGCTGTTAGATGAACTGCTGCAGAAAGGTTACGGCTTGGGGTCTGGTATTTCCCTATTTATTGCTACCAACATCTGTGAAACCATTGTCTGGAAGGCCTTTAGTCCCACTACCATTAACACTGGCAGAGGTACATGTGCTGTATAAAAGTGTACAAAGTTTTGCTGGGTGCATGCTATAGTTTCATTTTCTTAAACAGCAGAGTGGAACTGGTTTAGTGGTGTGCTGATTAGCTTCTATCCCTAGCTGTTCAGCAAAAGTAGAGCATTTTCAAATCCAGAAAATGCTGCTTTAAAATCTAGTGTTCGCTATTAAGATGTTTTCCCCAGATTTCAAACCTAAATTGTGTAACTGATCTTAGCAAAATTAGTTGGATATTCAGAAAAGATGGTGTATTTTGTATTTTCACAGGAGATGCATGTGATACAGTGGCTGCCTGTGTGTGATTTGTAAATCATCACTATATTTAATACTTTTTTAAGGTAAACAGGAAGCACGTTTGTTTGTCTGGAGGAGGAGGATTCTTCCCTTTCTCCCTTATGCCCTCATTAGCCATGGCCCTAATGTGAACTCAGCTGTATCCAAATAAAATCCTGCCTATATCTGTGCTAGAAGGTCATCAACTACCATAATGGGTAAATTCCAAATCCCAAACTGAATTTTTACTTTGATTTCTGGTATTCCTATTTATTGTGCTTTGCTGCTTCTTTCCCACTATCCTTTTTTTCCTCTTTCCACACTGCTCCTCATATCTCCCCTTTTCTCCCACATAGACGAGGGCGAGTGTATTTTGTCACAGGGTTAAAACTCTAGATTCTGTTATAAGGGACCGTGTTCTAAAACTAGCTTGATTCTGCAGACTGAAAGGGAGCCTTGCACTGCGTCTGTCTTGTTGTAAAAGGACTGCAATACACTATATATTATTATACCTATAAATCACTTTTGCAGCTGTAAATTCATTCTAGGCCTTATTAACTTGATATATTAAGCTATATTTTGCCTTAAAAGGAAAAAAAAGGTGTGGATTTTCTTTTTCCGTTTGCTTTACGCAGGAACTGAGTTTGAGGGTGCCGTGATCGCATTATTCCATCTTCTGGCTACCCGAACTGACAAAGTCCGTGCTTTGCGGGAGGCTTTCTACCGACAGAATTTGCCCAATCTCATGAATCTGATTGCTACAGTATTTGTATTTGCAGTAGTCATATATTTTCAGGTAAATGAAATGTGCAATCTACAGCTTGCTACAGAGCAGTTACTTATAGAAGGAAACAGACTCCATGGACTTAGACTGCTTACAGACATTTAAAAAAAACAAAACAAAACAAAACGGTGCTTTACTTTTAAACTGCATGTTCCCACGCTGAGCCCAGCACATGCCCAAACGAGGCATTGTATTAATTGGACCTGGCTCGCCCAGCATCTGTATGGATCAAGCACTTTAGCAGGGCTTTTTTGGTGCTTGTATTGAATAGCTGATTGGATCAACTTTAGAAAAGGTGCCAAAAAGCCCCACTAAAGCACCTGATCTATATAGATGCTGCAGAGCTGTGTTGAAATAATGTGCTGCCTCTTCCAGTAAAGCACCTTTATTTTTGTTAGTTTGTTTGTTTTTAACATCTCTAAGCAGCCTTAATTTTTATTAGTTCACTACTGAAAGAATGAATTGAAAAAGTTAAAAAATGAACCACCAAGGTGTTTGGCTTATAGTGGGTGGGTAAGAAAAATGTAATTGTTCTTATTCTGTGTACTACCATTTCATTAACAGGCATTAACAGTACCACTGTCTAATATATATCCCAGAAATTGTTGTGGCTGAGATGTACCCACATCAGGTATTTATGAGATTATTAGCATTGTTGTTAAATCCCATGTGTATATCAAGTATTTTTTTAGTAAAAATGTGTTCATATCCTGGAATTGAAATAGCTTTACTGCAAGCCTTAATGGCTCTGCAGTGGATAAAATATATGTACAACAGTATGGTTTGATTTCATGGGCAATTCTTGTAAGAGTACCTTCAGTCACAGCTGAAGACCCATGTTTCTTTCTAGCATGAGTGATACGTACAATTTTGTTCCTGAAGTCGTGAACTGACGCATAGTTTACTGGCTTAAAAGTCTCTGAATGTTCAGCTTCTGTTTGAGGAAATGTTGAAAATTGTACATTTCTGATCTGGAGTTCTGTGAGAGAGCAGTTTTGGAAGATTATTTCCATGTGGACTAAATACAATCTGTGGTTAGATTGGGATTTAGTGGCTCCTAATCCCATGTGGCTCTTGGTGTCTTTTGTTCAGTCTAAGTCAGGAAAATGCTTTGCTAAAAACAGGTACTCTAGGATGATCTTTTGAGATTGAAGGGTTAGGCTTTTGCATTAAACGCTTTTTTTTTTCAAACAAAATGAGTGCACTTGAAAGGCACACTTAGGTAGTCTGTGTTGGAAGTTCATGTAAAATGCAGAATTTGGGGATAAAATCCTTCTAAAAATCCTTATGGCTCTATCTAAGTCCAGCTGTGTTTTGCAGCAGTAGAGACATCAGGGGCACGTCCCTGTTGTACTAACTGCTGTGCAAACAAGCCCTGACCTACAGCACTGATAATCTAATGCCTCACTGTGTGATTTGTAATGCCAACATTGCAGCACTATGTGGGTGCACAAAAACCAGAGCAGGGGTGTAGGTTTAGCCGTGGTGGTGAAAAGACATAGGCAGAAAAGGTTCTTTGGGTGAATCTGATATCTTTTATTAGACCAGATCATGCTTTCCACCGTGCTCTAATGTTCCAAGTCAAGGAAACTGCTAGCTGTCTAAATGGTGAAAGCTACCAGAAGGAGATAGTAGCAAGGAAAATGTTTCTTAAAAAAAGTTACCTAATCAACTTATTTAGATCAAGGGTGTTAAACTCATCTGAGCTGTGAACCCCCCTTCTCCTCACTCCAAGCATACCTGATCCAGCGGCTGCAGTGTGGATCTGGGCCTGGCCAGAACAGGGGTCATATGCAGTGAAGTCTGTCCAGAGCAGCAGCTGCACTATGCAGTCCTGGCCTCCTGCTGGCCAGACTGCACCTGCCCCAACAGCTCCAGGACTGCACTGCGCATGGCTGCTCCAGCCACTCCTGGCAATCATAGGTGCTGCATGCAGCATGGGTCCTGGACTGCCAGGAACAAGTGCGGTGTGTAGTGCATTCTGAGAGCTGCTGGGAGGGTGCATTGCAGCTGCTGCTCTGGCCGGACTTCACTGCTTGCAGTGCCTAGTCGCTTCAGGATTCGTGGTGCTGTCTGGAACAGCCACCAGATCAAGTATGCTGGGGTGGGGGCTTGTGGACCAACCCTGTGCCACAGGTGTGTGCTGTGCCCTTTGTGGGTCTAATCAGACCCAGGGGCAGTGCCAGTGGCTGGATGGCAGGGTTTGGCAGGCTGTATGTTTGATACCCCTGATTTAGATTAATTAAATTCTTAGACACATGATATATGGTTCTTATGCATGGCCATTGTAGTGACAATACTTGGCTGAATCCAAGGAACATTGTACCAGAAAGCAAACAAGCTAGGCTATTTATTTTGGCCCCTGCCTTTCAAGTTTATCTAGTGAATGCTGTCTCTTGAAGAGTGCTTTTCTGATTATTCCTTTTGACTTAGAAAGTATAACGGGTATTTTCTAAATTTGTTTTTCAGGGATTTCGTGTGGACTTGCCTATCAAGTCAGCTCGATACCGTGGACAGTACAGCAGCTATCCCATCAAGCTCTTCTATACCTCCAACATTCCCATCATTCTTCAGTCTGCCTTAGTTTCAAACCTCTATGTTATTTCCCAAATGTTGTCTGTCCGGTTTAGTGGCAACTTCCTAGTAAACTTACTAGGACAGTGGGCAGTAAGTATTTTGTCACCATATTAGCTTTCATAATAGGTATTTAACTAGTGGGGAATGTTTTCTTTCAAGTTCATATATATAACATGATGATGAAGCCTTCATAAATGTGGGTTGGAGGTAACAACCAGTTGGCTCTTCTTTGTTTTCATGTAGGATGTCAGTGGTGGTGGTCCAGCTCGCTCTTATCCTGTTGGTGGCCTCTGCTACTATCTGTCTCCCCCAGAATCCATGGGAGCCATATTTGAGGATCCTGTCCACGTAATTGTATACATCATTTTTATGTTGGGATCCTGTGCTTTCTTCTCCAAGACATGGATTGAAGTATCTGGTTCATCAGCAAAAGATGTAGGTGTTCTGATAATTGCAGTTTAATACTATGTTTTCAAACTGCTTCCAAATTAGATTTGACTAGTTTTTAACCGATCACAGCTTTTACTTCTCAATGACTGAATATCAGCTGTTTATGAAACACTGCAGGTTTCTAATAGAAATGTTTCTCTAGGTTGCCAAGCAACTGAAAGAACAGCAAATGGTAATGAGAGGCCACAGGGATACATCAATGGTTCACGAGCTTAATAGGTAAGGAAATGCTGGTTCCTTGGAGTGCTGTTTTCTTGTATAATAAATGCTTGGATAGGGCTAGGTCAACCAAACCAGGTGTCCCCTGCAGAGTCACTCAGGCTGACTCCCACTGCAAGATTTGTTATGACCTTTTCTTTGTATTTGCACTTCTCCCAGTTTTTTCTGTTGCTGTCATGCTAGTTTGAGTTTTATCCAGGCAGACATGATAATGAACTTGCAGGGGTGGGTGTTTATGAAAAGAATCAAAGAGAAGTGCACGGGGCTTCCTCTTTAAACAGGAGACTGGCTGAATTTGAGAGAAGCCTCACGCAGTCCTTTAAAGGGCAGACATCTCAGTTCCCCAGGTACTCAGACAATTACTGTTGAGCTCTGGCATCACACTGCACCTTGCTCTGCATGGTACGCAGCACTGGAACTCAAGCAGTAAATGGTGTTTTCCCCATGTGGAGATAAGGGGATTTCTGACGGCACTTTCTTAATGGGCTTTTTTCTCAGAAATCATACCCCAAATTAAGAAACTTTCATATTTGCCTCATGGGATGTTTTGCAGAAAATTATTCTTATAGTAAGCTGTTTTCATTCTGAGAAACTGGAAGGATTATTGAGGTTTTTTCACGACTTATGTAATTCTTAATTTTTTAAGGTATTTAATATTTGGAAGATTCTCTCTAGTAAGTGCAGGATGGATATTAAGTATTGCTGTTATAAATGCCATTCACTTGGAAAATTGGAACCCAGGATTTTTCTCACACAGCCTTATTTGTAGATTATGTGAATGTCTTGCAGTCTAACCCAGGTCTTGGGGTTTTTTCCTCCTATGACATAATCTGTTCCAGTACAGTTCATGAGTGTATTGGTAGAAAAATGAGTTTTGGATGAAAGCAATTAATTGTGAATCCTTTCTGTTCCAGATACATCCCGACAGCAGCTGCATTTGGTGGCCTGTGCATCGGTGCCCTCTCAGTATTAGCAGACTTTCTTGGAGCAATTGGGTCAGGCACTGGCATTCTGCTTGCAGTCACTATTATTTATCAGTATTTTGAAATATTTGTAAAAGAGCAGGCTGAAGTTGGTGGAGTGGGCGCTTTATTTTTCTAAATGTCCCAATATGTAGTGGGCCGTGTGAAAGGGAGTGTTTTGACAACATGCATCATTTAGTCCAATAATGCTGTTTCCCCCCCTTGTTTTAAAGTGCTAAATGTCCCGTTATTGTAATGGGCATTGAGCAATGCCTGCGTGCAGCATCAGTACCAGCTGCCTTAAGAGAAAAGTTTACATTATCTCGTTTCAGTATCTCTAGTGTTGCCTGTAACGCTGGAAACCAATGCATCTACCTTGCTGTTCAAACACTACAGTGAGATGGTAAAATGTATCAGTCTGATATTGGTGAACATTTTTTGCACACGGCATTAAGATTTCTTTCCCTGTTTTTAGTAGGAAAAAATGTCCCCCGAGTTCAGATTGCCACGTGCCAGTGTTCATGAGCTTATTAAATAAGTTCTTGAAAGAATTTATATATAATCTATATTTTACATGAATTCCTTTTTGTACTTTTTTAACTTGCATTTCCCTATCCCTGTGCTCAGCTCTCCTTATTTCTTTGTGGTGTCTTCACCTGGGCACCTTTTTCCTCACCATGAAGGTGGACAAATATTTTACCAGAGACTGATACTCATCTCACCTGTGAACCGGTTCTGCGGAGGAGTGCTGTATGTGCAAGGTCCAGAGCACTTCGGTTCCTGGCTTGAGCTTCCCACGTGGCAGCACAGTAGGTGCTGTCATGTCACCAGGTTGGCCCAAACATTTTATTTTTAACCTGTACTTGTGCAGACTGTGCCACTGAAACGTCATGTCTACTTCGCTTTTGTGATTCTGAAAAAAGAAGCCTGGTTCCTAGAGCAGTGTTCATAGTGGGGAAATGAGCAGTTCCTGCTGCAGACTTATTTATGTTGTTGCCCTTGGCAGCAGCAGTGTAAGGAGTGTAAACATTGGACAATAAACTTATTTAATTAAACTCGTTCTGTGTCTTCTCTGTGCAAGGTGGTTTATTTCTCTTTTTAAAAACAGCATCTCCCCCAAATGACCTGATAGCGGCTAAATAGAATCACAGAACTGGAAGGGTCCTGTACGATCATCAAGCCTGGTCCCTTGCTGTGGGCAGGAGATCTCCTGCCACGGGCAGGAAAATGAACAAATGTTTTTGTTCATCTAAAACTTACGCACCACCAGAAAAGTTGTGAATTCATAATTAGGAGCATAGGATGGGATGGAAAGTTGGGTTCAGTCTAGCTTCCTTGTTACGGGCAACCATGTTGTATATCTACTTCATAAAGTGATCAAGGGCTCTGGAGAAAGCAATCAGCATATTTACCTGAATCCAAGATAAGTCTGAATTTTAGATGACCCCCCATAATTAGATTCTGTATATGGAAAAATTTTAATTTTGTCAGAATTTCTCAGGTATAGAAAGTAATTATTGGAAAATTGTCTGAAATTGTGTCCCCTTCCTCAAAGCAGTGGCAGGGAGCAGGTGGCCTCCTTGTCCTTTTCCCCACGCCTTTCTTCCCCCTGCAGCCTGCCTGCCCCAACTGGCACCTCCACTCTGCAGCCTCTGCTCCCTTCCCACCCCACCTGCTGCTGTGTTGTGCTCCAGCTCCATTCCCTCTCAGCCACACGGCAGCATCCTGTGGCCAGAGTTGTGCTGCTGCTGATCGGCTGGGCAGGGCCTCCATGTGCTCTGTGCCCTGGGAGAGAAAAGAGCTGGAGCTGGGGGGAAGAAGGGGAAGAGGCTGCTGAGGTGGGAGGAGGGGAGGGCTGGTGGGGCAGGGCAGCAGATGCTGTAGGTTGGACTGGTCCTTACCTGGGCTTGGGGCCAGAATCAAAGCCGCATCCTGCACCTGTCTCCCCTCTCCCCCCCCACCCTTGCTGAGTGGGGGTGGCAAACTTAAATCTTAAATTCAACTAAATAGTGTAGATGTGTGGATCTTCAATCATTACCCTACTGGCAGGCTGTTCTAGTTTCTCAGCTAGTTAGAAATCTTCTCATTTCCAGTCCAAGCTTATTCACGGCCAGATTATATCCATCTGTTCTTGTGGCGGCTTTGTCACTTGGCTTAAACCATTCTTATCTCTCTCTTGTGCCTGCTTTATATATAGGTATTGAGGTGTAATCATCTTCCTCTTGGCCCTGGTCTGTTACGATAGCTTCTCTGTTCTTCTGATCACCATCCTGACTGAGGTTATCTATTTGTTTCAGTTTAATCTTCCTTCAACATGGGTGACCAGAATTTTACCATGCTCTAGATGAGGTCTTAGTAGCGCCTGGCTACAATAGCATTCGTGCTTTGTTCCTCTTCTGGGAATTCCTTGTATGATGGTTCATAGTATCACCTTTCCTTTTTCAGCTAGATCACACTGATAGCTCAGAGTCATCCTGTGATGAACTAATACAGTGGTGCTCAACCCCTGGCCTGTGGAGCTGTCTCATGGTCACATCTGGTAGCCAGGGAGTAGTAACAGCATTAATTACTCCCAATGCACCAGCAATTAATACTGCTACTGGTCTCCTGCCACCAAATTTTCAAACCCAGGTGGAGCCCCACAGTTCAGATGACATGACCCCACAAGCCAAATTGTGTTGTCATGTGGTCACTGCAGCCAGATCCAGCATGTGGAGTTCAGCCAGCTCACACCTGCAGTCCAACCAGTGTGTAGGATCTGTCCTGGAGGGATTGAGCCCCCACAGATTAACACAGTCAAAGTCCTTATTCTCCCTTTCTCTTTGCTTTCAGTTGCTGAGTCCCCAGTTAACAACAATGAGAATTTTTACCATTGTTATTTCCAAATACAGGGCTTTGAATCTTTTGTGCTGTTGAATTTCATCTCCTTTCTACTACTCCATTTCTCAAGATTGTCCAGTAATTTTCCCCATTTTATTCTTATCCTCTGCCATTTGGATAAGGCCTTCCAGCTTTGTCATCAGCAGCATACCTATTTTGTGCAAATGTCATTAAAGGATAAAAGGAAAATTAACATTATTGGCCATCAGCTTTTTTTGGCTGGTATGGCTGGTAATGTACTGATAAGTATAAATGTTGCTTCTGGCCAGGGCCCCAGATGCTGCATGCATGTGCACAGCTGCAGCACGCCATGTGGCCAGGAGTGCAGCTGGATGATAGGGAGAGCAGTGCCCTGCAGGTGAGTGTGGAGGGGCAATGGGGATTGCAGAACGAGGTCCCCAGTGGTGAGGGAGGTAGTGGGACAGGCTGGGGATGCTGCCCATCCAGGACGGTAAGTGAGACCCAGGGCTGGGGTGGGGAGCAGGACAGAGCCATGGGCTGCTCATCCAGGGGGTGTGGTGGGGTAGGGTGGGCAGCTCTCCATCACTGCATGTATTCCTTGGGTGGATGTGAGCTGCTCGCTGCAGGCTCAGGGCTCTTTGCCCTGCTGCCTTTGCCCCAGGAGCCACACGCTGGCCACGTGTCCCGTCCACCTGGCAGTGCTGGTGAATTGTGCCTCTTGCTGCTGGGTGAACAGGGAACATGCAGCCAGTGTGTGGCTCCCAGGGCAAAGAGCCCTGAACTTGCAGTGAGCAGCCCACATCCACCCAAGGGATGCATGCAATGACAGAGAGCCGCCCACCTTACCCCCCACCACACGCCCCAGATGAGCAGCCCATGGCAGAGAGCCCCAAGCTCGCAGCAAGGAGCCTGCACCTGCCCTTGCCCCACACTGCTCCAGGTAAGTGTCCACATGCTTAAAAATGGTTGCGGTGGAATTTGAAGTAAAGCTGATTTGACAACCTTTACCTTCAAGTACTCCCAATGCCATTTGAAGCACCAGGCCACTGATCCCCTGGATGAGCTGCCTGTGGCTCCATCCTGTTCCCCACCCCAGCCACAGGGTCCTATTCATCACCCTGGCTGGGCAGTGCCCTCAGCCCCTGCCCCTCTCCCTCACTCTGGGGGCCTTGATCTGCCCCCACACACCCCTTCCCCTCCGCAGGTTTACCTCCAGGGCACTGTTCTCCACACTGCCTGGCTGCATTTCTGTAAATCGGTTACTGGATCAATATTGATGGATATGCTTGGTGACTAATTGGCTATTGGTACTGGACAAGAAAATCTTTATTAGCACACCCCCAGAAGAATTTTATCTTTTTATTTCTGAAGACTAAAATAATCCTGCATACTGCTAAGATCAGACTAATTTGTATGAAGTTGCCTGGAAAACTTGGTTCCCATTTTTAATTTTTTTTTTAAATACATAGGTATAGTGTCTTGTTTGTTTGTTTGGGTTTTTTTGCTTCAGTCAAATGGTACTCCTATTAATTGACTGAATAAAGTGCTTTGGACTTGTAATTTCATGTGCTGGTTCTTTTTAGTATTCTGGGATAAAGATTACTTTGCACTCCAGGCTTGAGCACATTTAAGCCCCCTATTTCTACATCGGATGTGGTACCTTTCATGCGAATATGCTCCTTCCTGTTAGTTATCTTGCTTTTCTCCCATGTTTAACATCCCTATTTAAAAAAAAAAAAAAGAAAAAGAAAAACCTAAGGCAAAGCCTTCATTTGGCTTTTTTGGACCATACCTCAATTCTTTACTCCATCCTCACTGTATAGTGGCCCTATTTTCTTTATGTCTTACACTTCTTGGTGATCAGAATTTCTTACATTCCTTGTAAACTGCCTGCTTATTCCCACTACCCTTTTCTAAGCACTGGGCCTAGATTCTTTATAACATTCCTCTTGTTTGGGAAGTAAACTTTAGTTAACTTTTTTTTTGCACTTCTGGCACAAAGAAGTATCAAGACCCCAAAACATACAGGTCCTTGAGCTCTTTAGTCTGACTTCCCTGCCTAGCTGCTTTTAATGTATTTACCTTTTTAAAAATGAAAAATACTAGTCTATCCACCTTTCTTTTAGTTCATCCTTTTTAAAGTGAATAAATTCCATAGCTGTATGGACCAACATCAGTTACAGCTGAAGTCACCCGAAAGTTCAGCATGTCTTTGATCTAAAATTGGGCTTTTCCCTAAACCACAGGAAGCTGTTAGACAATAGCTGAAAAGAATGAATACACCTCTTTTTTTTTTTTTTCTCTGAAGGCTTGAATTCTGTTTTAGGTTTTTATGTGCAAAATGATGCCATCATTGCATACCTGACTTCAGCTTCCTAAATTCCTTTATTTTTATGAGTCTTATTGAAAAAATTACATCATTCCATGATGGAAACGACTTGTGCCTTTATCTGCTACCTACTATGTTGTGATCTATCGTACTAGTCTTCCACTGATATATTTGTTAGATTGCTTCATGTTGCTGTAGGAGTAAATTTGTTGGGCTTCTGGCCTACTTGACTAGAAAAACAGACAGAGATCTGAAGTGCTGATACTGCTCATTTCTGTTGCATGTTTTGAGATAAGAAATCCTGCATGTCTTATTACCCTGTGGACAGATGTCCAATTAAGTAAACTTGTTTTAGTTTCTCCAAGGTCGTATTCTTTTTCTCTTTATCTGTCTTAAGTATAAAAATGCTTAAAAACTTAGAGAGGAGGAGGATTCATTTGAAACAGACACGTGGGCGATTCCCCTTGCTGTAGGAAATCCTCCCTGTGATCGCAGTATAGCCCTAAATAACGAAAAGCTGGCTCTGTCAGTTCTGATTCAACCACAATGCGAAGTTTGATTTCTTCCACGTTGCTATTTCACCTCAGTGGAAGTACAATGAATGCCATCATTTTAATTTTCTAAGCCCTATGAAAACAGAGGACAGCACTGTGCCTGGTGAGTCAATTATGTTCAAGGCCCCAGAAATTAGCTAAGAAAGAATCTGCATCTAGTAGATGAGGAATATTCAAAGCTATTGAATTCTGATCCTAGACCACTATTTCTTATCACTGTAACCTGCAGCCATATCATGCTCTTTGGCAGGTTTGCTTTGAGAAGGTAACGCCAGTTGCGGGTAAAGTTTGGCCCATGGGCTGGATTGGGTCCGCAGCAGACTTTGCTTCCCAGCAGCCCCTGCCTGCATTGCTGTGGCCAGCTTCCATGGAGACCTCAGCACCAGGGGCCATGACAGCTTGGGACCAGGGGTTCCAAGGAGACCAGCCTCTGACAGTGCTCAGCTGGGCGGGGGTGGGGGGGCTACTCCAGGGCTGGGATCTTGCAGTGGTAACAGTGTGGTCCAGATCCAGGGCAGAGCCATGATCCACTGCCTGCATGCCCCTGTCTGGGGTGTGTAGGCAACAGTTCTGTTGGCTCTGGCTCCAGACCATGCCATCACCACCTCTAGATCCTGGCCCTCTGCTCAGCTGTGCCCTGCCAGCACTGCTGGGGCCGGTCACCATGGAAACCCTGGCCCCACTGCTGCTGGGGTCTCCATGGAAACTGGCCACAGCAACATGGCCAGATCTGCCCTTTTGCCCACCCTTCACATATACCAGCCTATGACTCTGTGAGGCCAAACCAAAAGCATTAGTAGTGTGAAAAATCCACTCTGATCTCAGAACGAGAAGAGATCAAGGCCTTGATTTGACATAGATTGGATTTTCAAAGCTAACTGTGATTTTTTGGGTGTCAAACTTAGCCCCTTTAACAGGCTGATGACACTTTAGAAGGGGGTGACCATCACATGCCATGCTGGACAGTCAAACCATTAATAGCTTTGACATCTTTGTCAAGGATGTAAAATAAAAGACTTGATCTCTGGCACTTTTTATACATCCGTCTCCTTTCAAAATGTTGCTTTACAGGGTTGCCTGCATTCCGTCTACTTGAATTCAATACACAACCTTTAAGTAGGATGTCTGCTGTACTGTTCTACCACAGAAGTGGCCATATTTCTGTGATGAGATTATGTCTGTGTACCGTTTCAGCATACTTTTGTGAAGTATATTGGGATAGAAAGTGTTTTAAACGTACTGCTGAAAGGAGCAAGAAAAAATGATCTATTCAGACAACTTAAGGGACATGATTTTTTTTTTTTTTAATTCTAAAAACAACAAGATTCCATTGACCAGAGTTCATGTATTATGTAACAACTGACTTCTTTATCGTCTAACTCTAGGTCAAAGTATTTGGAGAAATTACTGCCTGAAATATAGTTGTTTATATGTCTGTATATAGATCTACAGAACTTTTCTAGTATGAAGTACTGCTTCTATATCTACCATGATCACTTGAATCACATCCAAGTTTTCAAGATCTCGTACCACACAGCATTAGAACTTCATAAAAGGCACTTCTAAAGGCTTTTCTGTTGCATGTTTCAGTGCCAAGGCATAGCTATAAAGTCTGGCATCCACTACAATGTTCTCTTCTGCGTTTAGCTCTGCAAAAAAGTAAGAATGTCAGAAATACACATAAAGCAAACAGTGAAAGATATAAGGTCAATCCATTCATAAGTAGTACAGAAGCCTCACAAATTTGCAAAAAGATGGTAAGTAAGAAGATAGATACTTCAGCCTCATAAATTCAAAACAAAATGGAAGGTAAGTCTATCAAGGAAGCTGTCATATTTCTACTATAATGATACCCTTTTTAAGTTATAGGGAGTTGGATCCTAAAATGCATGGTTATCTGTAACTTTAGCAGCAACACATTAAAATTTACCCTTTATGCTTCAAACCAATATGAAAACTGGCTTGAATATTAAGAATAAGTCCAAAAATACAGAACTAAGTAGCTGCTCTGTGATAGGAAGCTGCTCAGTTTAAAGATATCCAAAGTGATCCTGCATTAAAAGCTACTCCCACTGGACTGAAGCTAGACAGACTATAAAGGAGGTAGTCATGTTAGTTTGAAGTTAGACAGAAAGTATCCCATAGACTGAATCAGATATGTGAGAGCTTGCTTCGTTCAATGCTAGCACTGAGCTCTTGCTCATGAAAGCTTAAACATTCCTGATTCAATCAGATAAATGTTATCCATTCCCTTACAGAAAATTTGACACCAGGTATAGAAGGCTAATAATGCACGGTTACTCCAAATCCTTACGAAACCAAGCAAGCAGATGTTGGGTTTAGAAGACAGGAAGTCTGAAAGATCCCTGTAGTAACTGAAGTACAGCAAACGCAGATATCAGTTGACTTACACTATGTGAAAAGAGTAACTAAGGCATGTTCAATATGTTTTATTAATTTGCTTAAAGTGCCACAAAATAGGAGCTCTTACCCTCAATTCTTTGCAGTAGATCATTTTTTGGTAGTGAGACCACTTCCACAAATTCTAAGGAGGAAGAAAAACCAAATCATATTACTAATACAGTACTTTTTTCTGTCAAAAACAGCAAAATTTGATCTAAAGAGAAGTATCATTCTTAGGTTTTTGAACTAAAATAGGATACAGACAAGAAGCCATATTCAAATTAATCTTCCCCAAGAAACTTAATATAGTAATAATCCAAGCACCTAGACTTGCCAATGTGATTTAAAGACAGGTGAAAATCAGAGGAAAGTCAGAAATTAGTTTTGAGAGGAAACTGCAACAGCCACACAACCAAATAGGTGAATGGTGGCAAGTGTAAGAGCTGATAGCGGAGTAGGGCAAAGACTATTTTCCCCCTGCAACATGGTCAAATACTCCACTGCTAAAAGGACCGATAGGCCTAGGTCTGGATGGCTGGTATAGTAATGGATCCTGATGTGCCTTTGACTCCAAGGACAGAGAAGGTATAATGCAACCCATAAGAGAAATGAGAGTTTATTCCTTGTTGCTTTCAAGCAGCTTTGGTCAGCATGTTTAAGGAAGGCCTGTTTATTTCTTATAACTGTTTGTGGGTTAATCCCCCAAATTTCAGGCTAGGGGCCAGATCTACAGATGTTAGTGGAGCTACAGTGATTCACACTAGCTGAGCTATTGGCTTTTGAGGTATCATGGACACTATGACATCAGTTGAATTCTTCCTCTCCTTCTCTCATATATATTTATATTTCAAACCAATATAAAAACTGGCTTGAATATTAGGTTAATAATATATAGGTTTAAGGATATAGCTATAGATATGCCCTTAAACCTAGGACAACAGCTGTTTCAAAATATCAAGCCTATTCCAAAGCCCATTGAAGTCAAATGAGCTCATACAGTGTCACTGTGTAGATGGTGATGCCCAGAAACTGCTATTAGCCACAGAGACAAGAGTTTACAAATAACGCTCACATTGCAAATTTAATGGAATGTCAGAAGCATACTTAGCTGCAGTCCGAGCTGCTGCAAAGTTAAATGAGCAACATACCTCCCTCCTCTGCAAGTAAAAGAAGAAAACAGTATTAACACAGTAACTCAGTGAAAGAGGAGCTGGAAGTCCAGTCTCCTCTTTTCCAAGGGATTGCCCTAACTACTGGTTGTAACAGGGCCCTGCCATGTTACTAGAGGGTCAGGGGAGTCTGAACAACCCCACACCCCACAGACACCTTGGCGCACCCACCCCAGACCTGGGAGAACTCACTGGAGGCTGGGGAACTAAGTCCAGGGACGTAGTGAGCCCTGCAGCAAGGGAGTTGACAGGTGTGGGGAGTGAGAGATGATCATCCATGTGAGCCCAGAGTGGGAAGGATAAAAGATACTCCAAGCAGCCTCAAGGGAGCAGGCTGCCTGAAGCCGCCAGGGGTTAAGCAGCCACCTGGAGAGCCTGGAGCAGGGCTCTTCTCTGTTTGTTTGCTCATTTGCTTTGTTGCACAAGGCTGCGGGGCTCTGCAATGCCTCCGAAAGATGAGAGGCAGCCAGTGGGTGAAGCCTGGAAGAACCACTGAATGACAGCTAAGTGCTAACTTATTTGTTTAACTTGCTTTGGTTGTTTTACAACTAACAAGCCTGGGGTGTCCTCCAGGTATTATCCACTAATAATGGCTGCAGGAGAGGCAAGGGCCCTGAACAGTGGATTGTTGGTCATAGCCAGCAGCAAAAGTAGAAGTGATCAGTTCAACTAGTTTGACCAAACACACCCTGTGATGACCTGCCCAGACTCTGCCCATAGCAGCCTACACTAGTTTACAGAGATCACCTGTGCTTTCTTCCTGGTTCAGTGAATATTTGTGTTTTCCATGCAAAGTGAAGCTTTAGCAGGAGGGCTTATAAATGTCTCTCTCTTTCCCATGCAATATTCTTACCATGCAATACAATTACCCCAATACTCCCATGCAATACGATTACCCATGGTAATCGTCTCGTGATTAGGATATGTTCAGGGGTGGCAAGAGATGAGAATTCAAATCCCCTCAGCCAGAGGAGGTCCCTTCCCACCCTTCTTTCCTAAGATCTTACCCAAGAGAGAGGAAAGAACTAAACATGAGCCTCCCAGATCTTAAGTGCCTGCTCCTATCCAGTCACTAAAGAAAAGCAGGGCAATACACCATGGTCTGAAGAAAAGGCTTCCATTCCTCGTTCCAGGAAAAGCTCTAGGGCTGTGAACTGTGGTGAGCAGAAGGTGCTTCCCTGCATCTCAGGGTAAGACAACTAAATTGTAGAAAGGGATAGCATTTCAGACATATCCCTCCCTGCAGTGTTTCCTATTGGCCGACTTAAGCAACGCAGCCTGTGCTGGCCTTCGTGAATCCTGTTGTGTGCAACTTTCTCTGTGAATGGCACAGGGAGCCTAGACACTTCCTATCGATGCTGTGAAATGCACTAGGAGGTTGAGCACGTAGAAATCAGACACTGCAACACTGAGCACAGTGATGCCCAAGTCCCCACTGCAGATCTAGCCTTTAGTGCCTGATGCACCTTCGACTGGTCAGTGAGACAGCTTCCACTAACTCTACCATGTCCTAGGGCAGCCTTTAAGGAGCTAATTCTGAAGTCATGTGGAGATTCAACAGATTTCAATGACATAGTTAATTAGAATCCTGTACCGTTAACTATTCAAGACTTTCATAGCATATTTAGGGGATGTTGGCATTTAATGAGACAGCAGTGACGTACTGTACATGAAGCAAGACTCACCAGGCTTTTGCTTGGGCCTTGTATTCTGAGGGTCATCTCCATTGATGGCCACATTCACAAGGTATGTTGTGCAGTTTGTCAAACCCGGGTCCAAACAAAGAACTAGAAAGCCAAATTACACATTCATTTTGATAAACAAGAGCCCAGACTCCAGGACATTTCGACACAGATTTTCACCCTGCTCTGTGTGTTCTAATAAGAGAACTTACTTATCAGGACATCACCTCATTCCATTTCATCAACCAGTATCACAAAGCCAAGAGAAAAGATTCCTACATATTGTTCCAACACGGAATTCTTCCCACAACTGTGCATTCTCATTTTACACAGGCCCTTTTCAAATCAGGAGTCTGATTCACATGCTGAATATTATCAGTACGTGAATTTGTTTTATTGCTTCTACTTCCATAACAAATACTAGCTTGAGTCTCCCCCACAAAGGCTCTCTGCAAAGAAATGCGGACAGCCCAATCTGCCATCAGCTACACGCACACTTTTCAACTCTGTATAAATTTTGCACTATTCACTGAAAGCACAGGATGACCTTAACATGGGTGTAGGCTCAAAAACAGGATCCAAAAATCCATCCCCAAATTTTCCTGAGCAATTCACCCTTTTTTTCAATTGTGGATTCCAAGCTCATCTGCCAAAGGAAGTATGGAAAATCCAAAAACAGAGGCAGGCTATCAAGGATGGCTAGATGCATTTTATATTAACACCTTCTTCCTTTTTGTTACAAATCATTTGTCAAAAACCTGGGTTCAGCTACCATTGCCCAGCTGGGGCAAGGGTGATCCCATCGTCAGAAGCTGCATTACGCAGCTGTTCTTCATTCACTGGATGGTTTTGTGGGAAAAATTCAACTTCAGCCCAGATGCTTTGACCTTTTAATGAACATATGCCAAAGTCTGGTCAGATTCCAAAACAAACCTATCAAACTGTGTGTGCCAAGCACCACGTCAGAACCTGAGTAAGTGGGTTTCATGCAAGGGTTCTTAAAAGAAAAGTCCTTCCCTACATCCCAACGCATAGAGGTCTGAGCCAGTGGATCTACAGTCACAGCCTTAAGGACTACATCTAGAGTCCAAATTTCCCAGTGGTGCTGTAGGTATGCAGGCCACCTCTCTTTGAGCTTTCCACCCTGAAGAGTGGGACCTCTATAGATCCATTGCAGCTACTGGGTTCCATGCCCATGAAGAGGGCTAGGGTTACTGCTAAGTCAGTCAGTCAAAGCCTACAGACCTGGAGAACATTCAGTGACCTCCCCTTTGAATCCTGTTTCCTCCTCCAACTCCCGCAGGGCAGCACTTTCTGGACTTTCATTTTCATCAATAAGGCCTGTAAATAATTCATGAACAAAATGTAAGAATTATAACTCTTCTCTCACACAATAGTGACCATCCTTAGAGCTAAGTGAGCTTTACAGAGGAAAAGAGAGTCTTTTTTTTTTTTATTTTTTTTTTTACAGATGAAGAAACTGAGCAACTAGGAGGGGGAAAAAGATCACAGGCAGCCCTATATTAGATGCAGGACAAGAACACAGGACTCCCGACTTTCTGGGCTTGATAGACTGGAGTTTGCAGCTACCCTGCAAGGCAGAGAGATCCCTCAAGGACAGGACATTCATATCAAGCTCAAAGGTGTCTGCTTTTTCAGAGGGCAAAAAGGGAAGGAACAGGCAACAACAAGGAGTTGGAAGGAGTCTACAAAGCAAGTCAAAGATGGTTCTCACTTTGCATTCTGGATTTCCCAATATGCCTACTTCCCCGTATAGGAGATTCTAACATAGGAAGCACCACCAGCCTCTAAGTTAAGGACCTAGCACATTAATAGTAGCAACCTTAAGCAAGTGGACAAGCTAAACTACATATCATAGTTTTGTGCATTTCATCCTAACAGTTCAGTTGCCTACCTGCAGGGAACTCCAAGCAATAGCCTCCCATTGGAGGCCTAAATTGTTTCACTAACACGATGCAGTCATAGTGGAGAGTTCTCTGCAATACAGCTATAACTGCAACACCTGCCGGCAGAAAGAAAACAGTGATGGAAAAACAGCTTTTGAGTGGGTCAGGCCCTGAGGACTGCAGTGCCCAGACTCCCTCCCTCCCCCAACTGAAGATGGTACTGAGCTGCCTAGAGTCAGACACCTCAGTAGATTCCAGGGGTAAAGAGTTGCCTGGAGCTAGCCAGCACAGAACTGCTGAGGACAGTGGTGTGTGTTAAACTGTCTCTCTCAGGACTAGAGGGAAGTTCCTCCCTTCACTTGGAATCTCCTGAATGTGGCACCTGCAGTGAATCCTAGAGAAGTAGGGGGAGAGGACTCTCCAGAGGTCATCTACTCCCACCCCCTGCCTGAGGCAGGATCATCCTTATCAAAACTATACAAATCCATTACCTAACCTAATTGATCCTTCCTTCTTGACCCTAAACATGGCTATTGATCTGACCCTGAGCAGAGGGGCAAGACCCTCTAGCCAGGAACCTCTGGATTTAAGTCCCAATAGGGGCATTAGCACACCCCAGCCAAAATCCTATGCCTTGGCTGCATCTTTTCTTCAAAACACCAAGCAAATTTCCCCATCTTTAAGACAAGGGTTAGGAGATGAGAAAGTGGTGCTTTTATGCAACAGCCTAGAGGTTAGTATTCTTGCTCAGAATGTGGGAAGCCTGGATTTAATCCCCCTTTACCAGAGATTCAAACATATTCTTCACCTCTCAGGCATGTGTCTTATTCCCCCAGCTCTGGCTACAGGCTATACTGGGTGGCAACACTCTCTACCTCCTTCCAGTTGAGCTATGGAAGGATTCTGTTCTTTCCAGGGCACAGGTGGTAAAGCACTATGCTGTTTTAGTCAAACACTCTGGTACATGACCTCCAGCACTAGTATATTTAAGATTGATAACCGGGGTTCCCAAAGCAGCCCGTAGACCACTTGCAATCTTTGAAGCATTGGTATGAAGCCTGTAAAGGGATACTGTAATGGTGTTAAATGGATATTTAATGGTCAGCAGAGCCAGCAGATCTACAAGGCTTTGGTTACCAGCACACACTTAGCAGTGTTTCAGCTCAGTGATTCTCCTTGTTGTCTATGGAAGGCACAGTACACATTATATTGGTGGAAAATAAAAGTACTGCACTACAGATTTATTTTGTTAGGCAGACCCCAGTGTGATGTCCCACCCACTAAGATACCATCCATAAACATAATTTTTGGCACCCCTGATTTATACTATTCATGCTGCGATTAATTTTTGAACAGGTGCTTACATAAATCTGCACCCTCTTATTGTGGGAGCTGCAGCTGCTTTATGGAAAAAACTTAGAAAACTTTCATACACAAGGAAAGCTAAGTGTGGAAACAAAGGCATCTGGTATCATACCATCAGCGGGCATGCCCTCTTTCCTGGTGGTACGCTTTATGCATTCCCAAATTCTGTTAAATACAGAGAAAAAGAAGAGGGGTTGTGTTAACTGTAAAAATACATGGAATATATACAGAATGTATGCGCTCCCCATTCAGCTTCACTGCTGCCAGTCAAAGGCAAACGTGCCAACGTACAGTGAAAACAGCACAAGAGTACACTTGCATTAAATGATCACTTTGAAGCAGGGGTGGCCAACCTATGGCACACATCAGAAGTGGAATGAGCAGCTTCTGTGCATGGCACATGGTAGACTGCCACTGTGCTGCCCATCTTCTCTGAAGATAAGACAGGAAGCAGAAACAGAGCAGCAGACTGGGCAGGGGAAGGGGATCAGAGTGGCACTGGGGGAAGAGAGTGCAGGACTAATTTGTGACACGCCTGCCAAAAAAGGTTGGCTCCCACTACTTTAAAGCATCTGCAAGGTCTCCAGCACAACTGTTCTGCTTTTGATTAGGGAGGCAGTCTGGCCAGGCAACAGATTTTTACCGATTCCTTCAGACAATCACCAACAGTTCTTCTGTACTGCTTTTTTTTTTTTTTTTTTAAAAACAAGGGAAGGTGTCATTATGACCATTTAACAGATGGGGAAGCAGACACATGAGTGTAGTCAAGCAGCAAACCAGTGCATTTAAAATGGTGACACTAATGAAGTGCAATCAACATGTTAAAAGAGTGCCAATTGTACAGGTCAGTTAATTCTTCTGGGGAAAAACAATCAATACAAGCATGCTTTCTTTCTGACTCATGCATTACAATGGTTATATGACAACCAGATCTGACCTTTTAGGTCAGTTGCTCATGTCAGTTAGCAGCTTGAATCCAAAAATGGCCAAGGCCTCTCATAACTGAAAAGCAAGGGACAGAACAAATGTAAAAACATAAACTTTCCATAAAGGCCTCAGTTGCTGACATTTCTAAAGGCTACTCTTCACCAACAAAGCTTTGTTGGTGAAGAGGGAGACTCAAAGCAATCAGTAAGGTTGCCAATGTACTAGAAAGAGGGAAGATAAGGTAGCACTGGCATTCCCAGGAGGCATAGCTGGACTAAAAATGGAGAGCTTTATCTGACACAGAAAGAGAACAGGATAGGCCTAAGAATCCATGGGAGGCATAGAGAAGGCAAGGGCACCCCTCTGCCAAGCAGGAACATGCTAACAGTATGCAAGACCCTGCAGAGGATCAGGCACATTGCCATCAACAGAAAAGAAGCCCTTCATGAATAAGCAGGGAAGCCAAAAGGGACCTCTTATAAGTAATCTTTTTGCATCCTTAAACTTTGCAGCCTCAGTTTTGCAGGAGATTTTTGCAAATGGCTGCAACAGCAAGAGAAGCACAAGAACGGCACTGAAAGCATTTAGAAGCCACACTTTACCTTATAGGCTACGACATACATCAAAAAGGCAGGAAAACAGGAACAGAGGAAAGAAAGGCTGAGAGTGACCTCATCCAGCTCCCTGCTCAAGGGAAGGCCATCCCTTAATAAACCATCCCAGCCAAGTATCTGTCTAAACTGCTCTTGAAAAATCTAGGCATGGAGATCCCAGGACTGCTCTATGTAGACTGTTCTAAAGCTTGACCCCTCTCGTAGTTCTAGTTTTTCATTGGCAACATCTAATTTGTAAAGAGTTCCATGATGGAAGAATTTGGCCCAGGATGCTAAGAAATGGGTTTCTAAGTTCTTTAGAAGTGCCAACCAGTCTTTGGCTGGTTCATATAGAAAAGCTTGGAAGTACAGGCATCTGAAAGTATCACAGAAAGAAACTTACCTGGTTTTACCCAAGCGGTCAACATATGTTGTTTCTTCAAGCTTTACCCACTTCCTTTCTGTAATTACCTAAAATAAACAGTCATTGGTTAAACAAACTGCAATGATGACACTATGGACATTTTTTGGAGGGTGGGATCTCTTTGTTCCTCTGAAGACATCAATTTCAACATCAGCACAAGTGGAAAGCTGGAAGATTAGCATTACTGTACCTAGCCGAAGAGTCCATTCTTTCAGACAGCTTGAAATAGGAACAGAAGATAACTTGAGCTTCTCATCAGGAACCAGGTACAACTGACTGCAACAGATGATTCACAACCAGTGAGGAGAAGACCTCAAAAAAGTAGGGAATTATGGTGAAGGAGGAAGAGGAAGGACCTCCAGAGGCCAAAAACAACTCAGGTGGGGTTTTCACACCAAGTTCTTCTAGTACAGTCCAGGGAGCAGAAAGGAACGTTCAGCCACAGAAGTCATAACTGTACATAGAAAAAAACTAGAGAAAGAGAAAGAAAGGAAACATGGCAAAGAAGGGCACAGACGCCAGCAGAAGAGGAGGAGAGACATGCAACCACAGGGCAAAGAGAAACTTAGCTAACGGGGACCTACCAGTTCAGTAACTGAGTCACCTCACTTCATAGAAGGTGTTGAATCTAGAATCTATGAAGTGAGATTACTGAACTGTTAGGTCCCTGTTAGCTAAGTCCCTGTAAGCTAACTTCAGTCCTAACCTGAATTCGAAGTCAGCTGTAAAAATGGACAAATCTGTTATTTTGAGAAGTAAACAAAATAGCCATAGCTCTTCCAACCTTATGTTAAAAGGTGGTCAAGTGTATTTTAGGTTCATGAATTTTTGGAAGGCTGCTTTACATTCTATGCTGCAGGAATAGGAGAATGAGCTAGATGCTTTCAAAGGGCTTTTACATGGGTTTGTGGTCACAGTAATGTAGCAGAAAGGTAAATGTTTCTAGTACTTACCAGCTTCTGAGGACAAACACAGACTTTTGTCACATGCTGGCCATGAGCATCTATTGGCCAAGCCAGAGGCTTAGGCCTAGTTAGGATATTAGAAAGGGTCAACACCTGACATTTCTTAAAACTTAGACAATATCTGAAACAATCCATACCAGGCCTTGCAGGTCACCATGGAACGTAACAGCGATTGTAAAAAATGACCTGAAGCTGCCTACAAGAATTAAGTGGCCAAGAACTGGTAACTCTGTGTTTGTTGGATTTGGTAACAAACAAGATAACCCAGGAATGTAACAAACAAACACACTCAAAGAATAATGTAACAAAATGTATGACCTGAGAACAAAGTGGGTACTGGTGTGCCTGAGGCATAATCAGTTGGTCAACATGTGGTCAGAAAATGTACCGGTGCAATGGAACACACATTAGCTTGTAGTTAATGAGAATTGAGCAACTCTTTTTAAACACTGCAGAGGGTAAGAGGCCCGAAATATTCACCATGGCCAAACAAAGTTGCAGAAGATAGCTCAGCTGGCAATCATTACCCCAGTAGCCACCTCAGTGATTGCTAAACAGCACAAGGAATCTGGCACATGGGTCTGCTCTTTGGAAGGGTGAGATGGGCAGAAATGTTTCAGTCCAACCTGGCTCAGATTCTAGAAAGGGGTGCCATCTGGGTGACAAATATAACAAAGCACAACACCACATACATTTCACAAGGCATTCTTGTAATAACAGGGACCAAAAGCTGCAACTAAGAGACCAGTTAATAAGGTTATAGGTCACTCTACAGTCTTGTGAATGATTATAAAAATGTAAGCGTTTCCGAATTTATCCCAAAGCCAGGTAATGTTCCTATACTTGCCACAGGGAGGGAGAACCACAACACCTCCATATTGCCTATGGAGGAACAGCAGCCCTTGGGGGTCACATATCTGGTTGGGCGTGTGATCTGACTGCACCAGCTGACAGAGGGCATGTCCATGCCACTTCCAAGGCACTCCTGAGAGCACTGCTGAGAAGTGTGCCACATCAGCTGCTGCTTTTTGTACAAGTCAAACCCAGAAAATGAAGAATGAAGCTCCCTGCCAAAGCTGGTGAGCTCCCCATCTCTGGCCTGTTTGAAGGCAGCGGTGAGATGTGGCTCCACTGCCTCACATCCAGGTTTGGCACTGCAGACCTGGCATAAGTGGAGAGGGGTGCTTCTTGGCATTGAGCTTAACAGCTTCTGGGGGGTGGCAGATGTGTCCTGAGAGACAGTTTTATGCCGCTGAAGACAAATCCCTCATCTGGGCCCTGTCGAAGGTGCTTTGCAGTGTTCTGCCGGCTGCGTTCCATTTTAGAGTCAGCTTTTAGTTCTCATTTCTCTGTCTAGTGCCAATAAAAATAGTTTTTAAAAATAGTTTTTGTTCTAGTAAATGTTACTGCAGCATCCTTTAAGCAGCTAGGGAGACAAGCAACAGCAGGAAGCTGTACTCTACAGCTTGACAAAACTACAGACTGCTTCATTATAAGGCCAAGGGCCAACCCTCAAACAATGCTTTCAGGTGTAAGATGTCTGTGAAAGCCACAGGGAGCACTAGAGAAGTCTGGAATAGACTAGATCTTCTTGCAGTCCTCCAACACTGCTTGAGGGGGAAAATCCCAAAAGGAGGAGGAGAGGAATTATCTAAAAAAAGTAAGTGGGACTAGTAGGAGCAGGGCAAAAAGGAATTTTCAAAGGCTAGTGTCTACTTTTTAATTTATTTAAAAAAACACCAACAGAAAAATAAAATCCTGCTTTATACGTTAACAGTTTTCCTCCCTGCTAGTTCACAGGGCTGCCTACCCTGGAAAACACTCTGGTGATGAGAAAGCTAATAAAATTATGCCACCATGAGAACCAAGAATGAAAGCCTTGCAACAGAGAGGGAAATTATTTGAAACTGTTTTAAAATGCTATTTTACTCTAAAGACCAGCAAATACTTTAAAGAAAAGATTTCCCTATTAAAATACCTTAACTTAAGAGCTTCAGGGGCATGGGTAAGAGAGCTCATAGTAGATGTTACAATACCCACAGAACCAGAACCATTATAGCCAGGGAAAATGAGACTTGACATCTTCTGATTCTGCTAACATAGAAAAACATAAAAAGCTTACAAAAAACCCCACACCATCTGCATGTCACCTCCTTAGACCACGCTGCCTTCACACATCTAACATGCCACAGAATCTAATGTTTTCTCACTCTCAATGGACATATTTCCTAACAACTCTTACATAAATGCTATGTTATATAACAAATAAAATACCAATATTCCAAAAGAAAACCTTTATACCTCATTTTTAAGGATGGTTTCTCTGGTGGCTTTTGGAAGACCTGTGCTTGCTTTGTTCTCCATTTTCAGGGATAATGGTCTTTCACCTGCACAAAGTCCACACAAAACAGTCAATATTTGCCTTCAAGGTAAAGTTAAAGCGTTTATGACTGTATTCCAACCTGACAAATGAAGACTTTTTAGTACCACTTGATGTCAAAACCAATCACTGTCTTACAAATATCATGTGTGTAGCTATGAGGCAAGTGATTCAATGTGTATCTGGAATTACAGGTTATATCATCAGCTGGTTTGAACTGTCATATTTCCACTGGCTGCAAAGGAGCTAAAACAATTATACCAGCAGAGGATCTACTCTGTGTGATTTATAGGCCAAGTATCCCAGTCATGCCTCCCATTAGTGATGGCTTATGACTTTATGTTAGCTACCATGCCCCATTTCGACCTCCATGCAAGGCTATGGCAATATGTTGCCACAGCATGAGCTGGACTGGAGACCAAAACGTGGTGCCAGCAGGGTTAAGAAAATAACTGCAATCTCAAAAGGAGCGTGAAGAGAAAACAGACAGTTTAGGAGAAGGTATCAGAACCAGAGAAAAAATCCCCAAATTCATTGCATTCAGTCATTCAGACTCTCCCCCTATTCAAAAGATGAGGTCAAAGAAAGGTCAGCCTGAGCCCGAGACGTACATTGCACTAGAATGGTTAGAGGATGCCAGTTTATGCAGCTAACGACACGCCTAGGAGTGATGAGATCAGCATCACATCCAATCACCTTTGACTGGCCAGCCTGAATAACTAGGTACTCATTTACAGCTGTGGCAACTGGGTAGCTCTCAAATCCAGAGCCAGGCTTGAAAGTAACATTTCTGGGTACACAGCCTTCTTTGCAACAAGGGCACATGGTCCTTGTCTCCTAGGAGAGCTGCACATAATGTGTTGTGCTAACAGCATACCAGGCTGCGTTATTAGGGGTGTTGCCAGTAGATACAGGGAAGTGAATATTCCCCTCTATTCAACTGGTGAGGCCACATCTGGAGTACTGTGTCCAGTTTCGGGCCCCCCACTACAGAAAGGATGTAGACAAATTGGAGAGAGTCCAGTAGAGGGTAAGGGAAATGGTTAGGGGGCTGGGGACCATGACTTCTGAAGAAAGACTGATGGAACTGGTCTTAATTACTTTAGAGAAGAGAAGACTGAGGGGGATTTGATAGCAGCCTTCAACTATGTGAAGGGGGTTCAAAAGAGGATGGAGCTGGACTGTTTTCAGTGGTGGCAGATGACAGAACAAGGATCAGTGGTCTCAAGTTGCAGCAAGGGAAGTTTAGGTTAGATAATAGGAGGGTAGTAAAGCCCTGGAACAGGTTACCTAGAGAGGGGGTGGAATCTCCATCCTCTGAGGTTTTAATACCTGGCAGACAAAACCTTGGCTGGGATGATCTAGCTGGGGATGGTACAGCTTTGAGTACGTGGCTGGACTAGATGATTGCTTGAGGTCCCTTCCAGCCCTAATTTTCTACGATTCATAGACATTAGGGTGGAAGGGACCTCGGGAGATCATCGAGTCCAGCCCCCTGCCCAAAGGGCAGGAAGTCAGCTGGGGTCACAGGATCCCAGCAAGATAAGCATCCAATTTACTCTAACACTTTCTAA
>NW_017728931.1:134424069-134432641 GCF_001723895.1 Crocodylus porosus | reverse complement strand
GATAAGCATCCAATTTACTCTAACACTTTCTAACACTTTGTCGTGCTGCTTAGCTAAGCTCATCCTTTAAATTGTTTTCTGTGGGTGATATCTTTCATTTGATCAGTTGTATAGTCAAGATAGATTCAGGCTCTGAAATGCAGTGCATTCTTCTTCAGGGCTCATTAAAAAAAAAAAAAATGTCTCTGTATAGTCTGGCTGCTTTTTCCTTTAGCTTGTGGCATTTCCATCATAAGCAGTGAATTTCAATATCCTCCTTATTTTGGTATTACTGGAGTGACGTTGTGGCTATTAGACGGGATAAAGAACTGCACTAGACTTTCACCAATGACATTCCAGGTTCAAGGCAGTAAAATGCCTTTGGTGCTTTCAGTTAGCAAAACATGTGGTTCAGGGTGGAAGATGCTACTCAGAGGAAGGCCAGATTTGCTATTAAGGTACAGGTTAGTAGCAGAATCCTCATTTAAAAGCCAAATTGGAAAAAATACAAGAAAAAACACACTGGAGGGCAAGCAAGTCAAAGACACAGTCTGTGGACCAGATCCAACTCTTGAAGCCATGCCACCAAGCCCACGCAGCTCCTCCGGGGCAGAAATTTGGTGGTAGGATGAGCAGTGGCAGTGTTAACTGCCATGGCTGCTGGGGCCAGATTTCCAGCCCTGTGGGCCCTATCCAGAGAACAGAGCCACATTGTTTGGCCCTCAGGGATGCCCACGGGGCCTGAAATCCAGCAATGGAATGAGCTGCAACTGCTGCAGCTCCAGGAGCTGTGGCAATTAATGCTGCTGCCAAATATCCTCAAGGTAAGATGATACAGCTCCACGCTCCAGATCCAGCCTGTGGACCAGCCCTGGGTGACTCATCCAGTCTGAGGCCAGATGTGTTTGACACCCAAGCTGAAGGAGAACTATTTAGCTCTGACAGTGAGATGAAACAAATTGGGGTGTCAAACATGACTTGGAGACTGGATTTGGCCCATGTAGCCACTCCATCTGGCATTTTGGTCTATAAGTGGGCTACCAGAAGTTGGGGGTGTAGCTATAGAGGGGCATGGTCTGTTGCAGAATTTGTTGCCCCTGGGATCTACTTGTCAGTGGCAGGAGGGTAAGCAAAGACTGGGCAACAGCCCTGATTACCATGGCACCACTTGGCCATTCCACTGTTGAACCCCCGCTGCCATCCCCAGATCCCCACCACTGCCCCCAGGTTCCCATCACTGCAACCACCACAGCCACAAGTTCCAACCTGCAAGAAGTCCTGCGGTATGGATCCAACTGGGGCTTGGAATGAGTTTGACACCCCTGGAATATATGATCTAAAATTTAGTTTTGCCACCTTTAGGGTTCACGAGCTAAAGCTCTAAGCCAACTTCCAGTGCTATCTTTAGCAGCTTTTCCATTGACTTCAGTAGGAGTTAGATAAAGCCTGGTAGAAAGCAACAAGGAAGCTTGCACACCACCCTTCCCTGGACCTCCAACTTTAGCTGGTGTTTTTCATCTTTGACTTTCTTACCATGTTCCCTGTATATTTTTCAGTTCTCATCTTTATGCATATGCCTTACAGCATCTCTCTCCCAGGACAATTCTACAAACATAAGGGATGTCATTTGTTTTGCCTAGGAAACCATTTCCAACTGTAACAAAATTACTTATAAAAAGCCCATGTCTATGATCCATGCTCTGGCCAGGCTCTCTCTCAGGTCCAAAGAAGGGGGCTGTGCCAGTGTGATGACTGATGGATGAAGCCAGGACACCTTTCTTGACAACTTCTCAGACTCTAAAGATGCACAGAAACATAGGGCTGGAAGAAACTTGCTGAATCATTAATCCCTCTTCCCTGTTAATGTAGGTAACCCAATCCTACACTTCAGCTTGAAGCTAGTGTTTTTGACTGCAAATGGTTATGGAAGGCCCTTCCTCGGATTGACTCCTTCAGGGATTAGGGGTCTTCTCCAATTTTTTGTAGCAGCAGCAGCAGCTGCAAGCTCTTCCCTATGCAATACTTAAGAGGGGTAGTGATGGAACAGTTCAAACATCTCACAATGGCCAAAAAACCAAGTCAATACAACCATAACTGGGTTCCTGGTATTTCCAGCCGGGAAGTCAAGGGCAATGGGATGTTATCTTGGCCACATCATTCTCTTGCATGCCACTGGCTACAAAACCAGCAGTGCCTTAACCACACTTGCCCAATGTGCCACCTGGGATGGAATTTTGACCTTCTTGACAACCTGGTATTTACAGGCAGCAGTTACATCTCCCTCTCAGCCGCTGTTTCTACAGGCTACACAAGCTGTGCACGAGTATCATAGAATCATAGAAGTCGGGTCGGAAGGGACCTTGTAGATCTTCAAGTCCGATCCCCTGCCTGGGCAGGAGAAAAACTGGGCTCAAACAACTCCAGCCAGGTAGGCATCAAGACTCTTCTTAAACACCCCCAGGGTAGGAGCCAGCACCACTTCCCTTGGAAGTTGGGTCCAGATCCTAGCCGCCCTCCTTGTGAAGTAGTTCTTACAGATGTTTAATCTAAACCTACTTTCCAACAACTTGTGGCCATTATTCCTTGTTATACCAGGGGGCGCTTGGGGAAACAAGGTGCCTCCCAAACCCTTCTGGTCCCCCCTAGTGAGTTTATAGACGGTCACCAGGTCCCCCCTCAGCCTTCTCTTGTGTCTGTCACATTAAACATTCTCTGTACCTCTGTCAGTTTGACAATACCTTTTTGAACATGTAACCAAAACCGTACACAATATTCCAGATGAGGTCCCACGACTCCCTTTACAACAGGGGTTTTCAACCAGGGGTACCCATATCCCTGGGGGTACTTTGGAAGGCTCCACGGGGTAAGTGACAGTGGTGCTGGCACTGCTGGTTTTGCTGCCATGTGCTGTATGGGGACCCCCTCCCTCGCTCATTGACCAGCCACCAGGGGACCCCCCTTGCCCCACACACACACACACACACACACACACACACACACACACGCCCATCAGCCAGCTGCCAGAGAACTCCCTGCTTCTCAACCAGCCACCGGTGGTGCCATAACAAAAAAAGGTTGAAAACCCCTGCTTTACAACAGTAATCCACCTTTCTATCTGCCTGAAATATCTTGCTCAATTCATCTTATCGTCACAGTTGCATCACATTGGTAGCCTGCAGTCATCCCATGATTGACTAACATGTTCCAGCCTTTCCCTCCACTTGTTTCCAATAAATACACCCACAGTTTAGAGCAGAAATTTTTTGAGTGCATGAGCTTGTATTCTTGGCTGTTAAATTTAATTCCATCTCAATTACTTCAGTCCTCAAGATCAACAAATTCTTCCTGGCATGATGTACTGATCCTCCACTCTAGTGACACTGCCTTATAACTTTGTGTCATCATCATTAGCACACTCTTATTTTTATGAGACAGTTACTAGCAAAAATATTATATAAGACCATTCAGAAGGGTGATCCTTGAGGAACTCCATTGGTAACCTCCCTCCAGCCTAAAATATTGCACTTTCAAACCAGCCACTGTCATCTGAAGGAGAGGTACAAGGAAAACTTGCCATGAAGGTTAAATAAACCAAAAAGTTATCTTGATTGGTTCATGAGCCTAAAAATAAAAAAAAATGACTTTCTCCTGCTTCACAAATTCAGAAGGAGAAAGAGATTGATCCCATAGTGCCTCAGCTTCTGCAATTTTGATCTTTTCCACTAGTTGGTGTACAAGCTCCATGACTCACATTCAGAGAACATTTTAAGAGAATTTCTGGTGGTAGAACTAAAATATCCCTTAGTTAATTGAAGGTTACAACTCATATCAGTCACGTTTTGAGATTAACATTACAGGTAAGACCATAAACAAAATTAACTGCAGCTGAAAATAAGTAACTGTAACTGGTCTGTAACTGTAGCATAAAGACCACCACTGAACCTGTATCACAGATGTGAGGACGTACCTTATCCTGAAGCCAGATGGTCTCTATCACTTGACGTGGTATAACCCAGAATACCACTCAGTCCTGCATCATTTAAGCACAAAAAAGATAAAAGGGAAATCTCCTGAAATCAGCTCATTGGTGTCCAGATTAGTGGAATGTCATTAGAGTAATGCTTTAATAATAAGCTGTGCAATGTTAACATTAACCAATGCATACAGGTTTCTCTTAGGCTCTCAGCCTAAATCATTGATGTAAACATTCTTACATTTAATGTTATTAAAGGACACTATATGCATTTCATTCCTTCTACTCCTCTTACCCCTCCAGGGGCCAAATTCAGACTTGATGGAGTTTAGCCATCTACATCCACCGTTTAAATTTTCAAACTCTAATGATCCGAAAATCATTTCTCAATGCATCCTCTGCAATCTTGAGGCAACAAATCAACTTACAGAGTAGCCCTACTACAAGGGTATTATAATAATCTATCCAAGATGTGATAAAAGCATGGATTAGCTTCCCTAAATCAGTTTTTGAAAGGCATGATCTGATCCCAGCTATGTTTTCCAGTTGACGTTAACCAGATTTAAGCAGCTGCTCAAGTACATCATTTTAAAAAAGAAACAGGATTAAACAACATAGCTAGGTATCTCACTATGCGAGGGGCTCTTTTAAATCATGCTGTAAAAACGGACACTATCATGAACTTTATTCATGTGTGAAATGTAATGTATAATACTTCAACACATGTATGTTAGACGAAACTATCCTCCAGATCTAACTCTCTCTCTAATCTGTTGACCTACAGGCACTGCAGCAATGCATTTGACTTTGCAGATAGAAACAGAGAGCAACACAAGTTAAACCTCTGTGCAAAGCTATAGACCTTATTGGTGAGGCAAAGAAACAACTAAACACAAAATCCTGCAGTAACGTACACTCCAGCAGATAGGCCATGAAAAGAATAATGGCAAGAATGAAAAGACGTCAAGGACTGCCAGATTATGAGGAAAAACCTGTAGTTTCTGCCCTAGCAGCTACCCAGCAGATTATAAGCCAAGAAAGGCATAGACAGTTTCTGCTGTAATGATGAGTCAAAACAAAACTGACGTTAGTTGTTCTGGATAGCTGGAGTGAGTGAGTTTTTTCCAGTATATTGTAGTTATCATCATCATTTTAGTGAGCCGATGTGCAAGAGGATTTAGACAAATTTGCCTCAATGAGATAGCAGCAAATTTTAGGAAACGAGATGCCAACTGTGCAGTAGTGTTGCATGGCAGGAAGCATAACATGCGACACTGCTGCATAATAGACACTGCTGCAGTCAGCGCCACTGAAAAACCATTCAGTGACACAACCATGTAGTCACTCTGCTTATCGTGCAGTCATTTAGTACTTGCTCGTACAGGTAGGAGCCAGAGAACGGAGACTCATTTATATAAGTACTAAATGACTGTGCAGCAGTGACTGTGCAGTCAGCGTGTTGGGTAGACACAGCCACTCTGAAGGACACCAGCATAGTCCCTTTATGTGCCTGCAGCACAGACAGCTCCAGGGAGCGACGTCACAAATAAAGGAAACCTAGTGAAAGATATAATAAGAGTAATGGGAAAGGACAAGCAAGGGAATCAGTCATAAAACCATAAAAAGTGAGGGCTGGAAGGGACTTCAGGGGATCACATCTAGTCCAACCCCCTGCTCAAAGCAGGACCAGCCCCAACCAAAAGGTTTGTTTAGCCAGGTCTTAAAAACCTCCAAGGATGGAGACTCCACTACCTCTCTGGGTCACCTGTCCCAGTGCTTCACCACCCTCCTAGTGAGAAAATTCTTCCTAATATCCAACCTAAACTTCCCTTGTTGCAACTTGAGCCCATTGCTCCTTGATCTGTCATCTGCCCCCACTGAAAACAGTCCAGCTCGATCCTCTTTGCAACCCCCCTACAGGGAGCTGAAGGCTGCTATCAAACCCCCTCAGTCTCCTCTTCTCCAAACTCAATCAGCCCAGTTCCCTCAGCCTCTCCTCATCAGTCCTGTCCCCCAGCCCCACAACCATTTTGGTCACCCTCTCCCAGACTCTCTCCAATGTGTCCACATCCTTTCCATAGCGGAGGGCCCAAAACCAGATGCAGGACTGCAGATGTGGCCTCACCAGTAGAGGAGAAGAATCAGTGTCCTGGGCCTCCGCGTTGTTTCTTCCTTCTCAGCACTCTCCCACCCTGGAGCGGGCAGAGCCGCGCCCCCCGCCCCGCCCCGCCCCGCCCCGGGGGGAGGAGACGAGACGAGGACCAGAAAGGCTCCTAAGACCCACCCGCTCACCTTTGCCCTTTGCCCCAACGGGGGGCGGTGCCCACCGAACGCAGCCGGTGATTGGCTGGCCGCGACATCGCGCGCGCCACCCCTCGTTCTCACGACCTCTGCACTTTACCCTCCGCCCTCGTCCCGGGTTTCGCTTCTGGGTCACTCTGCGGCGCCGCCCACGATTGGCGGAGAGCGGCGGCGGCCCCGCGGCGCGTTCCGGAGCGGGATGAAGAAGGAGCAGGTGCTGCACTGCCAGTTCTCGGCCTGGTACCCGCGCTTCCGCGCCTTCACCATCCGCAGGTGCGGCCGGAGCCACAGGCCAGGCTGGGGCTGCTGGGACAGCGATCTCTCTCCACCCCCCCCCCGCGCCCTCAGGGGTGGCTGGGAACACCCCTTCCCCCCCCCCAGGGCAGGGGTGGGTGGGTGGCAAGTCCTCCTACCCCCCCCAGGGGAGGTGTGCGTTTTACATTTGTTGTCCCCGTCCACATTTCACAGAAAGCAGACTATTTTGGTGGTGGGATGGGACGGGGTAAGGTTGATAGTAGCCCCTTTGCAGGCAGGCGGCTGGCATGAACTGTTGTCGGAGCGCAGTTTATGGCAGTAGGGCTCACTGCGCTAAATGTCTTCCTTCTCTGCAGCACCGTTCTTCCGCTGCCGCAGAATGTGCAGGAATATTTGCTGGATGACGGGACGCTGGTAGTTTCAGGAAGGTAACGAATATTCATTTTTGAGCCTGTAGAGTCTTTCTTGTATAACTTTTACATTCACATTTAAGTATGAGGGTAACAAATTTTATAACTTCATCTAAGCTGTCGTCTTTTTTTTCGCCCCAAGAGAATAGGCTGTGTGCAGCTCTCCTGTTAACTTCAGCGCGAGCTGTGCTGATAGCATTTGAGACTACGTTCATATTTTCATTCAGCGTTGACTGTATACTGTAGCAATATAGGTGTCTGTGGCTAAAAGATGCTTGACTTTTCAAAAAACCTACATTTATCTATAAAGTAAGCCTTTTGTGTTGTTTTGGACATGGAAGAAAATGCAGCTGTTAAGGTCAGGAGATACAGGTTTTATTCCTGTATCTGGTTATTATGACTTCCCATGTGGCTTTGGGCAAGCCCCTCTCCCTCGTCCCCCCCTCCTTCCCCCTCTCCTTCTTACTTGTCCATAGAAAGCTGTTGTAAGCGTGTGTGAAACCCTTGTATACTTTTTGGTTCTGTATTTCTTCAGTTCAGTAAATAATACATTTGTCTAGCACCAGCTGCCCCCTCCCACTCTATATGTGAGTGCTGAAGAACTGATGGAAAGGAGTAGAAGGTACTTACAATGGTAATGCTTTAAGTAAACCAGAAAGAAAGGATTTAAGAGTTGTTGAAAAGTAGTCCCTGCAAAACTAGTAGAGGTACCTGGCCAAGAAGTTCCATACCATCCTTATAAAGACCCAGTCTGATTCCGTGTGGACCTTAGGGGGCTGAAAATGCATGATCTGAATGATTTTGCCTCTTGATAGGGGGACCTGGTTAAATAATTTTGGCTCCCTGTTTTACCTATGCCAGGTTAGTATGCTGTGCCTTTTGGTTGTGTAACAGGTTTGCCTGTGTAGTTCTGATAATAGCTTAGATGAGGATTTATATAGGATGGTTTGGATAAGAATGATTCTGCCTTTGGGCATCATCTGGTCCAACCGCTTGCCTGAGTGCCTTCCAGCCCTATGTTTCTATGATTCTGTGAAAGTTATGAAGAACTTTGGGGTTCAACGTGTGCAAATTTGGACTCATCCCTAGAGAGACCGTCAGGAAAGCTAATCTGAATTACCTTTTAAAGTGGATTAAAATTCATTAAACTTCTGTTTGAAAAGCCCTTCAGAATTAAAGTGCCTTGAATTAAATTTAACTAGACTTTCTTTAAGGCCACTTAATTCTGAACAGTATGCTCTGACAGCGGTTGAATGTAGTTTTATTAACCTACTTGAATTACTGCCTTTAATTGATTTAAATGCATTTTCTTGAGTATTTCTATGTAGATAGTCCTCTGGATGCAGTCCCATGTCAATGCATGACTGGGCGGTGAATGTCAAGAGGTATAGGCTGTACAGGAGGGACAGGATAGGAAGGAGAGGTGTGGGCGTGGCACTCTATATTAAGGAGGAATAGACATCCTCATCAATTAGCAAGGAGTCAGAGGAAGGGCACTCTGAAGTGCTTTGGGTTAGAGTACAAGGCAGTCGAGGGGAAAGAGACTTAACGGTGGGGGTCTACTACGGACCTCCCAACCAGGGAGAAGAGCTTGACCAGGAATTCTTAGGTCAGCTCACAGAGGTAGTGAAGGCTAAGGATGTGGTAGTCACGG
>NW_017728931.1:134420789-134424058 GCF_001723895.1 Crocodylus porosus | reverse complement strand
CCAGTTCTGGGCGCCGCACTTCAAGAGGGATGTGGACAGCATGGAGAGGGTCCAGAGGAGGCCACTCGCATGATCAGGGGACAGCAGGGCAGGCCGTATGAGGAGAGGCTACGGGACCTGAACCTGTTCAGCCTCCACAAGAAAAGGCTGAGGGGGATCTAGTGGCCTGTTACAAACTAGTCAGGGGGGATCAGCAGGCATTGGGGGAGTCCCAGTTCCCCCGAGTACTGCCAGGAGTGACCAGGAATAACGGTCACAAGCTGGCGGAGGGTAGATTTAGGCTAGATATCAGGAGGCGCTACTTCACAGGCAGGGCAGCTAGGACCTGGAATCAACTTCCAAGAGAAGTGGTGCAGGCTCCTACCCTGGGGGTGTTTAAGAGGAGGTTAGATGAACACCTTGCTGGGGTCATTTGAGCCCAGTACTCTTTCCTGCCATGGAGGGGGGTCGGACTAGATGATCTACTCAGGTCCCTTCTGACCCTAGAAACTATGAAACTATGTACCTCAGCAAGCAACTACTTTCTGATCAATCCTGCATATTCCCTGTATCTGAGTAGATCATACATATACAGCATGCGTTTGTCCTCTACCAGGGACCCACCTGACCAAGCAGGACATGTAGGGTTCTTCCCTATGTCTTCTATCAGGGTCAGTCTCATCTCTATCTATCTATCTATCTATCTATCTATCTATCTATCTATCTATAAAATACATAGGAATAGATAAAAATTCAGTTTTATGCATGTTTACGTGTGTGTGTGTGTGTACACGAGTATAACTTAATTTTCATCTATTCCTCTATACATAGCCTTGGACTCCCTGTGAATACTATAGCTGTCATGTTAGAAAAATAAGCAAATTCTTGTGAATCAGTGTTGCTTTTCCACAGCCCAGTTTTAGACTGTGAAGTGAGAAGGGGGGAATAAAAAAACCCTGCTACATGCATCCCTTAAAAAACTGGAACGTTGGCTCCTTTGAGGCACATGATGCCCTTTCCATACAGTCCTTCATTATTGTTTCAGCTAGGATAATTGATCAACCTATTTTTTTTTACTTAAAGTATATGGAAAAAGAAAGCTGGAGAGTACATTAAGTTTAGTGTCAACTTTAGGGCCCAAACAATAGGAAGCATTAAGCAGAACAAGGGCAAATTTGACCAGGTATTTGTTTTCATTTTCAGTACTCGCAGTAAAGTGGGGGTTTTTGTATGTTATGAATTACAAATGGTGTATAGAATAGGAGCCCACAAAAAAGGCTCCAAGTGGCCACTGTTTTGCCTTATGTTTAATCATAGTTAATAATCTGTTAAACAGAACCACGTTTGGAGGGAGTTAATGTAAATGACATGGACCAAATTTAATCTGCATATACCAAATTCTCTACGGGTTAGATAGATGGATTCTAGATAGAAGACTTCCAGAATCCTCCCCTCTGCTGCTTTGCAAAGTGAGCAGTGTATATGTAAGTCTGGCTAATCAGCTACAGAAGTCAGCCTCTACTGTATAATTTCCTGATCAGTACTTTGCAGCCTTATTGATTCAGAGTTACAGAACAGGAAGATATGGCTTATTTCTAGGAAATGAGAAAATATAAAATTCAGACACCTTAATTAAATATTTTGAAAAGCTGAAGTTACATTTTTTTCCATTTGGATCTATAGGTTTTATAGGAAATGAGTTGTCCTTGAGCCATTCCAGACAGGAGGAGCCAGTATTTCTCCAGTCCTGTATCACTATATAAATCTGGTTTAGCAATTGCTATTCAGTTTGGAGCAGGTTTCTGAAAAGCATAAACTGAAGGGTCTGATTATGCAGCTGGTATACATGAGCAGTTTTTACCATCTTCAGTGGGGAGGCATTCAGATGTACAATTTTTAAAAGTCTTCAAACCTGAATCCTTTATGAAATCCCATTTTTCTGCAAAATGAACTTTCTTAGCTAGAAAGCAGTATAATCTACCATGACTCACGATCGCTATCACTTTTAAACCTGGGATAATGAAGTTTAGGTCCTCAGTGCTTGTAGTTTGATTGATAGCATGTCTGTTGTTGATTTAGTTCCTTGAAGAATTAATTTACTTGTATATTTAGCAGCATGGGATACCATAAGCATACTCAATTTGTCCTGTTTGCTGTGCTAAAATATTAAGTCTTATGAAAGGACTTGATTATTACTGTCTTTTGAGGTGGTTAATGGCATGGGTTCAGGTCACTTGAAACTGCAGTGAAGATTTTGATCACCTATTCCACACCCTAGGCACAGGGGATCTGCTATTGTAAAGCTTATTTGTACAGAGAGTGCTTTGGAGGTGGCCAGGAGGAAGCAATTCCAACATGATCTAAAACAGGGGTGGGCAATTTATTTTGGGCAGAGGGCTGCTTACTGAGTTTTGGCAAGCCATCGAGGGCCTCATGACAGGCAGCCCGGGGCAGATGAATATTCATTTACTAATTTTTTTAGGGGTCCTGTGGGCCAGATAGAAGGACCGGGCGGGCCATATCTGGCCCCCGGGCCGCGTTTTGCCCACCCCGATCTAAAACTACAAAAGCCCTTGCCACCACCTCCCATTCCATGTGCAAGATATGCTTCTATGACTTTTCTTCAAAAACAAATGAGTGGATCAGCAGCTATAACTGGAATCGCATTACATTTTCCGTTGGGCATTTTGAGGGAGAATATATCCACTTGTCAGTTTACTCATTTTATGAATTTTTGGAAGGTGTTTGTGTATTATGATGATGACACAATAAAAAAATCTATACTAGAACATTCACAGTATATTCCGCTGCCTGAGTTTAGAATGGTTCCAGAAGTGATAACTACACATTGATGATGAAGTCATGCAATCTTGTAACTAAGGCTGTAGACTTGGGCCGGGAAAATCTAGCTGTCCTACTGACGTGCAGTAGCTGCTTTTTGGGGGCTTTGAGGACACAAAAATGCATTTATTTCTTGTTTGCTCAATTTTTGCTTTAGGGAAGATCCCCCAACACATTCCCAGGAAGATAGTGTTGAAGATGAGGCAGAGGAAATACAGGTTGGCATCAAATGTATTTTATGTGAAGTCTTTTCCAAAATGTATTTGTAATGGTTGAATTTGTAGTTCATAGATTGTACATAGATTCTTTGGGTAAGTCTGATCTCTTTTATTAGACCAACTCAAATAGCTGGAAAAATTCTTCTTTGCAAGCTTTTGGGTACAAATACCCTTTGCCAGGCTGAGGAAGAATCTGCAGTTGGTCTGTGTTCTTCCTGGGTGGAATGAATA
>NW_017728931.1:134348995-134420584 GCF_001723895.1 Crocodylus porosus | reverse complement strand
CCTTGATAGATTGCACATAGAACTTAACAGGATAAGACACTGTTCTCCCTGGAGGAACTTACAACCAAAGTTAAGTACATCATAACTTCAAAGAAGTATGGAGACTTGCATTAAAATACTGTTTTGCTATTTCTTTTTTTCACAAAGTACACATCTTATTTGTTCCTTTAGTAATTGGATTGTTAGACTGACAAGTGAATAAGGGTTGCTGTTAAAGTCTATAGAAAGCAATGAATTTTGGGGGAATTGGAAGGAACAAGAGTGGTTCAGAAATAATGCTCCAGGAACTGGAGATATCCAAAGAAAAACAGTACAAGTATTTGAAGAGGTGGAAAAGGCTGCAAAGGAGACATGAATACAAGTGGAGTTAGTGAATCATTGATCAAGAGCTGAGATTGGTGGGAGCTGAGGTAGGATTTATTCAAGGACAGTTCAATGGCAAGCTTTGAGAAATCCATTAGGTTGGCTTATTTCTCTATTATTTTAGTAGCAGTATAAATTGACGATTTAAGCCTATCATTAGAACAGCAATAATGCTGAACCCAAGACTTTGTGCACAAGTAACTCTTCCTAGCCCTATGATTCCTAAACTGTTTTTTTCCCCTCTTTCTTAGTCCATTATTCCTCTTACTTGATATCTTTTACATGTGAAATGTTCCAGATACAATAACCCTCTGTGCTATAAACTCTTCATGCTGTTAGCTTTCCAGCATGAGAACTTGATTTGTTTTACTTACTATGTGATACTCTGTAGATTTTGGTATTTTATAAATAATATAGAAGTTATGATGAAGACAGTTTCAGAAACCGTTAATCTTTTCTGTTCCTTTTTCACTCAGTGGTCAGATGATGAGAATACTACAACACTTAAGGTAAGGTTTTCTTAAAGCCCTAAAGCATAGGATTCCTTTGGCAACTTATTTGGGTTTTTTTTAGCAAATTCAGAATTAAGTTTGTGTGCAGGCATTACATTTACCCATTGTTGTAATTAATGCTGAACAGGCCATTCTAAAATATACCAGGGAAAAAGAGTTTCTCCTTTATGTAAGAAGGTAGTATTGAAATTTATTAATCTCCCTTCATGCTTGAAGCACACAGTTGCCTATAACTTATTTCTGTTGTTACATAAAAAGTTGTCAGTTCTTCCTTTGTGTATAATCAAAAATAAAATGCTTCAGTTTTTGAGACTCTCTCACTCACTAGGCTAGAGGAAATGAGCAGGAGTGCAGTGCTAAATATAACTGGGTTTAATTCTCGCCCCTTTGAATGACTCCCCAATTACCTAATCAAACTGTATGCAGAAGAGATGAAGCCCCTGCAGCTTCTCATTTTCAGTGTTCTCTGCACCCTGACTCTCAGACACCTCTGCTGCTGGTTTTTCCACAGCCATTTTTCTATTTCTGTTTTAATTGTCATTGTTTTTTTTCTACCTGTTTTTGAATCGAGGTTACCAACCCAAGACAACCTTTTCTTTACTGACAATCTGCAAACTTTTTACCGACAACCAAACTTTTTACTGATGTATGTTTTTTTTATATCGTAACCCTTTCGTTAAGGACTGGAGGGCTGGAACAAGGGCCAGGTTCAAATATTAGAGTTGAACATCAACTTTCTGAATCTGGCTCAAGCTCCCACCCAGAAACTTGGGAAAATAAACTTAATTTTCCCCTTTTCCCTATTCTGCCAGGTGCCTCAGACAGGCTGGGCCCACCTGGTCCAGCCTACCTTTTGAGGTGAGCCGCTGTTACAGGCAGACAGCGGTTGATGGGGTGCAGCAGCAGCACATGGCTTGCAGGGGAGAGGGGGATACGGAGGCTCCGATGAGCCACAAAGCCCTGATAGCTCACTGCAAGGTGCCAAGCTGTCCTCCCACTGGGACACAAGGTGGCGCTGCTCTGCTCTGTCCATCAGTACTTTCATCCATCCTCATTCTGACAGCCAATCTTCAAACAAGTTCATCATTTCTTAATTTTTACAGACAGGGGATTTTGTACAAAGAGTTGGCAACCCTTCTTTGAGTTCTCTTCGTGCTGCCCACTGTCCTTGATATGGGATCCTTGCTACTATGAACCATGTTCCCCGATTTGCTCCTTCTAATCCTTTTTGAAATCCTTTCTGTCCCCCAAATACTACCGATGATAATGATCTTCCACCACTTTTTGTCTGTTATCTGTACCATACCCTTTCAACAGTCATGTTTGAGACCAAATGTTCTCATTGTACTCAACTTTGTGCAAAAATGAAATAATGGCTCCTGAACAATTGACTTACCAACTCAGAGTTTACTGCTTAGGAACCAGAACCTATAAAAACGTAATGGTTGTGCTTACTTTCACACCTGTGAATGGTCTTATTTTGGTGAAACTATTGATAGACTTATACCTTTGTAGGACTGATGTAAAAGATCACAAGTCAGGGCAGGGATTTTATTTTTGTACATTACTTTACAAAAGAACAAATGTATTGTCTGTCATCATAGTACTAGGTAAACACCATCAGGCTGTTGAATCAGATCTCACGATTAGTCATTTAAGGAGTGCTTTACTTGGTAGTTAGGCAAAGATGTAATTTGGTGTAACTACACTGGTTTCAATTAAAATATTCCTGTTTATACCAGTTTAGGATTGTTCCAAAGATCCTTATTTTCACATCCTTCACATCCTTATTTTCTCTACAGGTTCTACCAGATTAAGTTAGAGAATTTATTTAAAAAAAAAAAGTGCTTTTACAAAGATCAAAAACAATATACATTCTGACTTACAAAGGTTAGGCTTTTCTTTGTTAGCAGTAATTTGGAACTTGGACTGATGCTTTGGATGTTGCTGTATCTGATTCTATATTCAAATGTTTTATTATATAATTTTAATTCCTTACATCACTTAGAACAAAATGGATTAATTGTTATACATTTATGAAAGGTCTTAAAAAATATCAACATAACTTGGGTGTATATAATTCTGACTTACTAGAGTCAATAGAAAAAGACCCCCCTCTTCTGACCTCCAGAGAACCAGAGGGTGTGTATACCATTCCCTTTCTCCTCCCCCCAAGATATTTTACAGAATTTATTAATTTTAGACAAATCAGTGACATCATTTGGGGGGGGCATTTTTGCACTCCTTTAAGTATCTGAGGTAACTACAGTGTTGAAATGACATGCTTTTTTCTGTTTTGAAAAGGTAAGATAAAACAAAGTTATAAGATAGGAAACAAATGCCTCTTGAAAAATGAACTGCAAAGGTTTTTGGTGGGGGTTTTTAAAACAAAAAGTACTTGGAGAAACTGTGAAGTTATAAAAGCAAACCACCTTTCTAAGATTTGGGTAGGAATAGCTGCTTTGCCTGTCTTGCAATCTTAAGACGGGCAAAGCAGGTTAAACCCTGCTCTGTGCTATAGTAGCTGTGATGGCCACTGTTGCATAAATGCTTAAGGAATATGTGACAGAGAATTCTACTACATAGAAAAGAAAGCTGTTTAAACCCCCCCAAAGCAATCCATCTGTGAGAGTGGGCTTTGAAGGGAATGTATTGAAGCAGAAAGGAGTGAGATATGCATCTTGCATTTGCCCAAGGACAGCAAAAATCAAATGTAGTGTTGGTGAAAGGTGGCAGGCTGACAGTCCTGGATTAAGTTGTCTATCTGCAGTACAGATGCTATGCAGCAGAGGCACGTTGCCAGCAAGAGCTTCCTCAGTAATGGCCTGTCATCGTATCTCAAGCCTGAACCGGAGGGGGCCAAGTACCATGGTCATCCTTTTATAATATCTTAGCTGAAATTTATAAAAAGGAAAAAGGACCTGATCAAGGCCTCCTGGATCCGTGACAGAACCTACTATTGACTTCAAAGGACTTTGACCTCAATGACACTAATTATTGAAGTAATTTGTACCTTTAGCCATTCCTGCAAAAATACTGCCAAATTTAGAGGCTCTGAAAAGCGAATTTTAAATGTTCAGTAAGTTTTTAATTTGGTAGCTAAATACTTCAAAGATTAGGTGTGTACCAATAGAGATTTTTTTGGGGACCGATTTAAATAAATAAATAAACAAAAAATCGGCCTTTGGTAAGGAGCCATATCTGCCAATACCAATCCAATTTTGATATGCAGCTTGGAGACTAGTGTCAGGTTGGTAAGTCTTGTGGGGGGGGAGGGAAGGGGTGTGGGGTGGAGGCAGATGGAGGCCCCTGGGGTGAGGGAGGGAGTGGGGTAGAGGCAGGTGCTGCTCATGTAGTGGGGGGAATGGGATGGAGCCACGGCTCGTCCAGGGGCTGCAGGGGGGGAGGTAGCTCCTGCTGCTGTGCGTACCGCAGGACGGCACGGGGACATGTGCCCCCAGATCTGTGCACAGGGTGGGGCAGGCTAGGGTTCTGCCAGGCTCTTCCCAGCCCCTTCCTTCTTCAACCCTTCTGCCACAGCAGACTTGTAAGTGAGATACTGCTCTCCATGCTGCTGGGCTGCACTCCTGGCCATGTTCATACTGCAGTTGTGCACATGCCTGGAGCACTTACTGGCCATGTTATCAGCAACATCAGGCAAAAAAAGCCAATTTCTGATGCTGTCGATTTTTTTCCCTATATTGGTGCTGATGCAATATGGGACCAGTATAATGGTGCACCTTTGTCAAAGATTCTGTACACTCTGACCATCTTTGATCACATCATAGCTCCTATGTGTTGCCCAGACTGCATCTGTCATTCTCAGGGGCTATGTACACACTTTAAAGTAATCTGGGAGAATTCTCCCAAGTTTGTTCTGCTAGTAGAAAAATGTACCCAGAGCTACATGTACAGACATTTTGAAGGATGTGGCCTTGAAGAATGAAGAGCCAGGGGGACCCCCTGCACATGCATCTTGGCATGCTTTGCAGGCTCCCTTTGTTTGCCTAGTGACAGATGGCAGCAGTAGATAGGACAACCCTGATTGGCTGACACACACTGCCCTGGTCAGCCTGTATTTCCCTGCAGCACAAAATGGGATTTTTGAAGGGTGTGTGCTGGATCAGTAGTTCAGCAAGTGAGACCGTATTTCCCTAGGGTGAGGGTTATGCTGAAGGACTATGTTCTCTTCTTAGCATGTACAGACATTCACCCTCCTAGGAGAAGCTTTCCTGGTTGATCCCTGTTTTTGTTTGTTTGTTTGTTTTTTCTCCTGAAGTGATCATTTTTACTCTGGGGGGCCTAAACATTTGTACACTTGTGGTTTCTCCCAGGAGAGGAGCAACTCTCCTAAGAGAAACTGAATGTCTGAATGAGGCAGAGGGACTGAGCATGCTGTCACAGAGCTACAATGGATGAACAGGACTTGGCCTGCTTTGCTTGCAAAATTTGAGAATGTTTTATAACTGCATAGATGTAAGAGAACTACTTACAGCCATTTGGAGATTGGAGTTACCCAAGATGCTGTGTTGAATTTTGTTTTCATAAAGCACCAAACAGGAATTCTCCAAATACCATTTACTGTCACATCATTTATTTATTCTTTAGGATGAAAAATCTTTTGATGCGTGTCTGGAAGCTTTTTGATATTCTTAGAAAGGGCAGGGGTTTATTCCATTTCTCTTTGCTAGCCATCCTTATTAGTAGTATTTGCAGCAGCTTTCTACGTTCCCTGTTTTATTATATAGTGCAAACCTCTTATTTTTAAACAAGCATCATATTTGCTCCCTAATCCTAAGGTTTCCTGCCCAGTCTATTTCTTGAAGCGAGGTAACATTACTATGATGTGTAGAGCTGTATTACAGCCCTGCTCCTGCTCATCATATTACTTGAAGCCCCATTAACTTTAAACACAGAATAGATTGCAAGACTGGAGGTTTGGTTTGTGTAAATTGGCTTTCCTGCAACTCTTGTCTCTAAAGGAATGGTGCTAAATTAATGTGACACAAAAAAATTGGATGTGTTTATACAGTTAATGTGATAACAATGCTTTGCACAGCTGAACTTTTTAAAGATCTGTTTAATATCTTGTTACTGAATTGGTCTATGTACTTTTGCACTCATCATTTTTAAACTGAAATTGGATCTGTCATTCTTGGCTTTTTTAAAATAATTTCCCTTTCTACTTGCATATTAGCTTGCCGTAAAGTTGCATTTTTGGGCTGCAGCCTTTTTAGGGTAATGTCTAACGTTATACGAAAGGACTATTTCTGTTTGAAACATCTAAAACCATTAAGAAAATAATTTTTGTCAAACCTTATTGGTGTGCAGTTTTACTGGGTCTAAACTATAGGTGTATCATTTAGTAGCTGCTTATTTGTTTAACTTGCAAAATTGCCAGCTTTCATGATTTTATTGTGAGAATTTATTTGCAGTATTTTGTTTCCTAAACCTCAGCTCCAGCAATTAGGTTATTAGTGAGAATGTGACCTTTCATTTTAAAAACACATACGTTTTTAGCTTTCATTTTTGCAGAGACAAGCTTGAAAACAGGAATTGTAAGGGTTCAAGTACCAGAAGGAAATTACTTTTATTTTTAAAATCTTGAGGTTATTCCACCTATGATTTATAGTCCTGCTTATACTTCTAAAACTACCTGGCTTTCATATTACATGTATTGAAATTATCTTCTATTCTTCTCTTCAGGCACCAGAATTTCCTGAATTTGCACTTAAAGTTCAAGAAGCAATCAGTTCCCTTGGAGGCAGTGTTTTTCCTAAACTCAACTGGAGTGCTCCAAGGGTAAAAACAACAATAAAAGAGTTTTAACAGTCTTTGTTTTTAATCATTTATTTTGGATGACTAGGAGGTGGTGGAGGGTGACTGCACCAATCATTGGCAATGCAGTAACTGAGTTCTCAGTGGAGTGAGGTACTGCAGAGTGTTTTGATGCAGCAGTGCTATACAGGGCATTATCTTATCTGAGCCAGTGATGTAGGCAGGGATCATGTTACGCTCATAGTGCTTTATGAACTGGAATTAATATGAGAAGTTTCTCAAATACTTAACTCTTCAGCTGGCAAGATATCTTTTTTCCTAAGGAAAATAAAATGTCGTGAAACCTAGGTCAAGAAGATGTACAACATGCCAAGAATCTCTGATGTATTATGCTGCACTTTGAGGTTAATAATGTAACACTTGTTTTTCCTGTAGAAATCTAAATATGATTTAACTAATCAGCAAGATCCCCTGCTTCGCATTTTTGTTCCCCATTATTTATGCATTGTGGGGGGGAGAGTTGTTTTCTCCACCCTTTTGCTTGCTGCCTGTTTTAACAAAATAATTTTATCTGGATATGAAATGAGTTCTTTATCCTGTTAATGTTTAGATAAGCCCTGTGTTGCTTATTCATAGTTTATGGATAATATTTCAGAATCCAGTCTAGAGCAGCTCAAAAAGTTTATTGATTCTGGTCTTTTGCAGTCCTAATCAATCAGCAACATAAAATCTACATTACCAGTATATTGTGGCACAGTTCTTCATATGGAGCAAGTTCAGCAATATCACCACACATTTTTTTTATATCATTGTCTCATTGTATATGCTCACCTTGAAAGAAATAACATAGTATAAAATTTGGGCTGGTAGCCACTGAGCACTTAGGAAAAGGGAAATGCAAAACATACATTTGTATGAGTCAATACAAGAAAAAAATCTAGAGAATCTTTTTAATGGTTAACTAGGCTAATGATGGTAGAGATGGAAGAGGAGGCTAAGCCCTGTTAACTGGCTTGCGTTCAATTCTGTGAGGATCCTATGAGCAAAGACCTGCTGCAACAGGTCTTGTATTGAGGATGAGTGAAGAAACTCTTGCCGAAATCAGTTGCCCATCATTTTAGTCCTGCTTGTCTTTTTCAAAATGCAAGCAGTGTTCAGGTGTCAGACTGTAACTTACCTTCTTTGTTGATGGCTGCTAGTAAAAATGGTATTTTTTTGCTAATGTCCTTTTGTGTTTAGGATGCCTACTGGATAGCAATGAATAGTTCTCTGAAGTGCAAAACCCTCAGTGACATCTTCCTACTCTTTAAGAGTTCAGATTTCATTACTCGTGACTTCACTCAACCGTAAGTACAGTTCTCTCTGATTCTTTTTTTTTTTGTACTTGATCAAGAGATTCTAAATTCCCTTTAAAGATTTTACTGCTGTTCTTTCTGAAAAGTGACCATGAAATGCTTTTTGGAGTTCTATATTTATTGCATCTCCCTAAGTTCTGGATGAAATAAGCTTCCTCCCTCCTTCCCCGAACTTCCAGCTCTCCAAACTGAGATTCTAGCCTGAGCGCCAAACTTTGCTTCTGATATGATGCATGAGAAAAAAAAGATTCTGTAGACTAAATTATCACCCTTCCTGCTTTCAACTGTGCTGATTCTGCAGTGCAAACAAGTAAAACAACGCAGTGACAGCATTATTTGATGAAAGTTTGAGGCCCTGAACCTAAATACCCAGGAAATGGCTTTGTGGAATAAAGCCATTTTTGTAGAGTTGCTTTTCAGAGTGAATTGCATTTAGATGGAGTGTTATTTTTTTCTTCTTGAGCAGGTCTTGGCTCCTAGGGGATTTGTTGATACCTGCTTTTGCAGTAATCCAGCATCCCTTCGTCACTTCCTTTGCAAATGCTAATGATCTTGGAGTGCACAAAGTGGACCGAAGAGGGCAGAAATACCACCTCTTGGTGTCATTTTTGGGAGATTTTTGCTCCTTTGTAGCATTTGGACAAATGTATCTCCTGAGCTGTGGCTTTTCACTTTCTTTAAATAAGTGCTTAAAGAGAAAATTAATAATTGGTATGACTTAAAATGTTTCATCTGTCAACTAGCAGAGGAGAGTCAGTTGGGTAGGAGCATTTGCCAACTATAACTTCCAGAATTCTACATTATGCTTTGTGCCAACCCCCCGCCCAAACTACCATTGCTGTGCAGCTGCCTTGTTTTCTGTTCCTGCACTTTTGGCAGTTAACTTTGCAATGTGTTGAGCAGTTCATTATTAGTTTTTAAAAAAGTTAACCAGTTTTTGCCCTTGTTTCTAAATTTTTCTGTAAAGCTTAAACAATGGTAGCATTCCAGTAGTGAAGTCAAAGCATCCCAGGGAATTATATTCCTGTGTGTATTCATGTCTACCCTGAAGTTGAAGAGCTAAGTCTTTCTAAGGATGGTATTTTGTCTTTTGCAATTTTAGCATTCATTGCTAATGGACAACTTGTGTTTGTATATGCAAAGCAGGGAACTGTTTTTCATATCAAGGTATTACCAGAAACTAGGTACTGTACAAACATTCTAAGTCATAAATTCATGAAAAAAAATTTGAGGCTGGAAGGAACCCTGGTGATCATATAATTTTTAACTGCATAACGCCCATAGGACTTGTCCGAGTTGATTCCCATCCAAGTCCAATGGCTACAATTGAACTAGATTATATTTTTTAGAAAGCAAATCTGATTTTATTTTAAGCCACGTTGAGTGAGGATGATTCCATTTCAACCCTGACTAATGATTAATTTCCCTGTTTAAAGTGCATTCTTTTTCGAGGCCAAATTTGTATTAGAACTAAGATGACCTGAAGTCTCTTCCAACCCCAATTTTCTATGGTTCTGTCAAGCTTAGCCTAATGGCTTTTGCCAGAGGCGGAGTAAGAAGGCTGCTAGGCCTAGTGAGTGCAAGTGGTGTTGCCCATTTTGTGCGTAGGTGTTGCGGGTACAACTGGTATGCTGTTCTTTATTAAGTTGCAGTGTTTGGGGAAAATGTACTGGGTGATTACTAGTTGGAGGACTAAATCTGCTAGTTATGCGGCTCATGCTGTCATGAGAAGCCCTGCTGGTAGGAAGAGGGGAAGTGTGGCACCTTCTTACCAAGGAGATGCCCTTTCATGTTGTCTTTGGGTCTCTTTCTTTTTTATGAGTTTCTAAGCTTCACACTGGTCTAATTATTTGAAGGAAAGGAAACGTCCTTTTCCCTTCATACAGACCCTTCTGAGTAATTTTTTGCTGCTATACCTACCAGCTTCTTGTTGTTTTAGCTGTAGGTGGGGAGAAAAGAAGTCTATATTCTATACCTAGCTTCCCTTTGCTAAGAATCAGGTTGAACAAATGTAAGTTGTGGCACGGCTAACAAATAGCAATCCATGAAACATGAGATTTTTATTGCATAGGAATTGGTCTTTGTCAAACAGCGGGAGGTATAAAGAGACTGAAGCTCTCTGTATACGCAGGAAGACAGTGCTGTTGTCACAGTTATCTCCATGACTAGATTGTAAGCTACTAATAAAGGCCACATGCTTCTGTCTGTAAAATGCTCAGGGTATAAGTAATTCTACTGGAGGTGAATTAAGGTTTTTTTTTGTGGGGGGGTTCCACCTCTCCCCCTCTGTTGCCATAGGCATGCATTATTGTATATTTAGCATTAAAGTAATGCTCTGAGATTCCAGTCAAGGTTTGGGAGACCTGTTTTGCATAGTTTTCATACATGCATACAATAAAAGGTAGCCCATAAATTTGTGATCTCTGACTATGGAATTGCACTATAACTCTCATAATCTTTTTATCATTTTGAGTTTGGACTAATTTTACTATTTTGTTTTATCCTAATAAAGGGATTTATGGCTCTCTTTGCAGAAGGGTGTACTAAACTACTTGAAATGCTTTTAAATTAAATTACAAAAACCCTCACTTTGCCAGTCTGGAATGGATTTAGATGGGGCTTTTTAATTATGGAGCATCCAAGAATTACTTACAGAATGATACATTTTTCATTTAAACAATTGCCACATGCTGGTGAGGGGGCAGTATAATTGCACTTTATTTAAGAGATTTAACCAGCGGAAGCTTGCTTCTGTTGCCAGTATACAAATGCACACATTGAGACCTTGGTTATGGTCACAGTGGTTGCATTTACATGAGATGCTATCACCAAATGACTGTGCAGTACCAAATGTGCAGTCCCAGGCACATACAGACAAACTGAAAATGTTCTGACCAAAGTAAGCACACATTACAGTGAGACCCTTATAAGCATGTGTCTTTTTATCAGTATTCACTGAGCATGGAATATATAGATTTTAATCTTCATTTAACATTGTTCAGTGATGGAGAATCTACCATTTTTAAGTTGTTTCTCTAATTAGTTACTGTCGGGTTTAAAAAATTGCACTTGCCTCTAAATTTCCCTAGCTTCCACTTTTTAAGCCAGGGGTGTCCAACCCTTTTGAATGTGGGGCCGGATCGTGAACTTTTTATCACCCCGTGGGCTGGCAAGCCATATTCAAAGACATCACAGGAAGTGGTATCACATGAGGAAGTGATGTCACATGACCTTTGACACCAGTGAAGTTGCAGAGGTTGACATGGTGCTGGTTGACATGGCATGCATGCCTGGGTTGACATGGCATGCATGCCTGGGTTGACATGGTGCTGCAGGAGCCGCTTGGCTACAACGGGGTTGACCTGGTGCTGGAGAAGCCGTGAGGCCAGGCCAGGGTTAACCTGGGGCTCGCCCAGCCTGCCAGTGCCATGCCCGGGTTGACATGGTGCTGCAGGACCTGCCTGGGCAGAACCGGGTCGGCACCAGCCAGGAAAAGCAGCATGCAGCTGAAGCCGGCTTCCCGTGTGCTGCTGGGGACGGGAGGAGGCCGGCCAGGTCGGTGCCAGCCAGCAGAAGCAGTGGAGGAGCCGTGTGCTGCTCGGGACTGAACGGAAAAGACAGGGGAAAAATGCAGCGAAGCCCCTGCCACTCTGGCTGGGCTCATCCCATCCTGTCCTGAGCGGCCCACGGCTCCGCTGTCGCCTCCACCGCTTCTGCTGCCGGTGCAGACCCAGCCAGCGCCTCCCGCCCCCAGCAGCACATGAGAAGCTGGCTTCAGCTGCGTACTGCTGGGGACGGGAGGAGGCTGGCCAGGTCTGCTCTGGCCAGCAGAAGCGGCTGCGGAGCCGTGTGCCGCTCGGGACTGACCAGTGCACGCTCGTCCTGTCCCGAGCCGCACACGGCTCTGCAGCCGCTTCTGCTGGCTGGTGCAGGCCCGCCAGACTCCTCCTGTCCCCAGGAGCATGTGAGAAGCGGCCCCCCCCAGGGCCTCGCACACGTGCGGCCAGGCCCGGAGAGCCACAGCACCTGGGGGAGACTGGCCGGGGGAGCAGGCGCCGCTTTGCTATGGGGGGGAGCAGAGCAGGGCTGGCTTGAAGTGAGCGGACAGGCGGGTGAGGAGGCAGGCGTGGGCCGGCAGTGCCGGTGGCCACTGCTTGGCCTCCCATATGGGGCTGCTCTGGCAGCGCAGGGCATGGGCACCGGCACTGGCGCCCCCATCTCCATGCAGGATCTCACCTCTGTCCACCACACATCTGGGCAGGGCGCGGCCCATGCTGCAGCTCCCCTGGCCACGCGCTGGGGCAAGGGGCGGAGCCAAGGAACAAGTTGCACACTCTCTGTCCCCAGCTCCTCTAATCGGGCGCAGCTGGGGCAGCCCCACACCACACAGCCCTCGGGGCAGTGGCAGCAGGACCCAGCTCACTGATGAGCCCAGCCCCGCGGGGGTAAGCAGCTCCCCTCCCTTCGCTGCTGACGGGGGTCCGTGGGCTGGCCCTGCCTGTATCGCCTCGCCACTGCCCTGCCGCCGCCTCTGCCATGGAGCATGGAGCAGGCACCTCAGGCCAGATAAAATGGCTTGGCAGCCTGCATGGCGGCCTGCGAGCCATATGTTGGACAAGCCTGTTTTAGAAGGTCATCAAGGAGCACATCTGCAATGGGCTGGCTTCAGGGATGATGCTCAAGGGCAACCAGCACGGTTTCATTAGGGGCAGGTCGTGTCAGACCAACCTGATTGCCTTTTATGATCAGGTCACAAAAGCATTGGATGCAGGTGTCACCGTGGATGTACTCTTTCTGGACTTCAGCAAGGCCTTTGACACAGTCTCCCACCCCGTCCTCATTAAAAAAACTAGGCGACTGTGGCATTGATGCCTACACAGTCAGATGGATTGCAGATTGGCTGAAGGGTCGCACTCAGAGGGTGGTGGTGGATGGGTCATATTTGACCTAGGGAGAAGTGGGCAGTGGAGTCCCCCAGGGCTCGGTCCTTGGGCCCGCGCTGTTCAATCTCTTTATCAGTGATTTGGATGACGGGGTGAATAGCAACCTGTTTAAATTCGCTGATGATACCACAATTTGGGGTGAGGTGAGCACGCTAGTAGGGAAGGAAAGACTGGAGCAAGATCTGGACAGGTTACAGGGGTGGGCTAACAAAAACAGGATGCGTTTCAATACTGCCAAGTGCAGGGTGCTGCACTTGGGCAGTAGGAACCAGCAGCACACTTATAAGATGGGAAACTCCCTTCTTGAGAGCACAGAGGCAGAAAGGGATCTTGCAGTCATTATTGTTTTATCTGTGTTTTATCCAAATACAAAATAATAATATTGTAATAATGCATATTGATTAATTACACAATAATAATAATAATACTTTCCTGAATGATTTTTTTTTCTGTATTATTACTATTTTCATCTCTCTGTAGTAATGAACTAATACCAATTTTGGAATTTTCCTAATATACTTGTCCTTCACTGCTGCAAGTATGTTTTCTTATTGCTTCTATTATCAATTTGATGCAGTTTCTAGCTTCTGATTTTTCTGTTCATTGCCATGAGCTTCCTCTTGTTACAGTACTTCTGTTTTTCTTAACTGTTTCTGCTTCCCTGCTAAATGACATTTTGTTAGGTCTTTTTTAGCCAACCCCCCTCCACCCCCAACTGAAAATCCATAACTTTTTCTTATACTGTTCTCAGTGACCATATTTTTATTGTATTCTTCCTCCCAGTCGATTTGACTGTATGGAGTTTTAAAGCACCAGTTGTGTGTTGCTGGTTTTGACCAGTAACACATGAACTCAAGTCAACCGAAGCTATGGCTGTTCTTTGGTTGTACGCTCAATGCTTCTGTCAGCCTCTCCTTGAGAGCTTGACTTTGTTTATGAGCTGAGGGCCTTCCAGCTGACTAGCTGCTGCTTTCTGTAGTCCATGGATCTGTGCTCAAAACCCAAATCTTCCATTGCTGATCTTGCCAGAAGTTTGCTCCAAGAACGTTCTGTCTCTTGTCCTTTGATCATGGGGCCAGGAAAGGGCTTGGAGAAGATGGCTTTGTCATTCCTCTCCTTCTGCTCCCTTTCTGGGTTCCATAAGCAGCCTATGCTCTGCGAAAGATCTCATGATGCGGTAGCATTTAATGCTAATAAGCACCACCACCACTGGATCCCTTGTTGTCAAATTCAGAAACCTGCCCAGTCTTAAAGTGAGGTCTTGTGTCTTGGCTCTGAGAAAACAGCTTGCTCTCTGACCACCTGTTCTTTACAGAGAATCCTATTCTTTTGTTTTAGCTTACAGCTTCTGACATGCATAGCCTCCCTTGGATGTTTTATAGTATATCTGATTTTACTTACTGTTTGGGCTAAGCAGCCATCCACAAATGCATCCCATATGCCAGTTGCTCTGTTTTATTTGTCCCAAAGGATCCTGAGAGGGTTTCTGTTGCTTCCACATTTAGATCTAAGTATTGATTGGAAATGTGAAGTTGTGTGAAATTTCCCTAGTTCCAAGCAGTTGAACAGGACAGCAAGCATGTCTTTCCTTCGTTGGAGATTTTCAGGAAGAAGCTGGATGGGAACACGTCTGGGATGGCTTAGGGGTGATTCCAGAAATAGTGAATGCTATCTCTGTGAAGAGGGTTGGACTACGTTAACCTTTGAAGTCCCTTCCAATTTTGTGATTCTCTTCTCTGTGGTAGTCATGATTTGCCTGTCATCTTAATCCAGCATGAAAAATGCTGCGATTGCCTATGGTTAAGAACATCCAGACCTCCTCTTTTGATTTTTCTTTCTTCTGTTTCTTGGTGAGTTCCTTTCTTGAATCTGGGGTAGCAATGCTTCCCAAATTTTATCTGTGTCCAAAAAATCTTTGTTTTTCCTGCGGCTTGGTAATGTCTGTGAATTTCCTTTGAATTTAAGAATCTTTTATTTCAGCTGTCCCCAACTTGTCCTTCATAAGGAGCAAATTTCTTCTGGATATAGTCAGGAATGGGCACACGGCATACCATCATAGGTCACTACCCTTATTCTTTCACCTAGGAGAGTTGATCTCAGACATCAAGCTGTTCTCATGTTTACTGCCAAGGATCACCAAACAACTAACTTTTATTCTCTCTGTCCCTGCTTGGCTCCAGCCCCTCTCTAGCAGGGAACGATAACCGTTGACTTGCTTAAAAGAGCAAAGTTGGGGACAGCTGAAATAAGAGACCCCTTGCAAAAGAGAAACGACCAGACCTGTGTATGCAGGGGTTTGCAGCCCACACTTTGCTTTAGCTCAGAGGTAGACATTTAGCTGCACTTAGTAAGAAAAGTCCAAAATCTCCTTTTTGAAAACTCAGTCCAGTTTAGGTTTAATTGTCTTAATCAATTGTATGATCACCTCAAGGCCTCCATGTCAGCTAATGGAATTGCATATCTTATATTCCCCTTGCTCTTACTGGGCATCTTTATATCTTGGACTTACAGGCAAACTTTAATTGGGTTAACTACAATCTAGTCTAAAGGCTGAAGTGTAGTTTCAGTTGGAAGACTGACATTTCACTTTTCCTCCTAAAAGCTGTTGTGTGATGTTGGTATAAAATGGTGTGCTTTACACCACGGCACACTGTATTTAGTTAATTGGGTGAATTGCTCCATAGAGATAAAGGTAATATGGTTAGTGATTAGAGCGTGAGTTATTGCTTCCTTGATATGAAGTGGCCCACTGGTCAGTAAGGGATTTTGATTTCCTTCTATCCAAAGTGTTATGAAGTATTTAAATAAAAAATGTCTTATTTATTACAGCCGGTTTATGGCATTCCTGAACTTCTAAATTATTCAAATGAATGTAGCAAGTCAAACAGTTGAAATGATTACTTGCTGAATCACAAAGTCGTCTTCATTAATTACATTATTGATTTAAGTGCCAGCTCCATAGACCTTAGCAAGCAAAAATTAGAAGTGTAGTTGGCATATGGAAGTAAAATGCTGAACAAATAAATTGCATACTTTATGTGCCCCAGCACTTAGAGATGCTTGTAAAGAAGAGAAAGAAACGGATTGAATATTTAGCTTGGTGAAAAAAGTTTCGTGTTTGTTTGCTTTTTATTTTCCCTTTGCCATGTATTTCCAACAAATGAAAGGTAAACTGTTGCTTGGGGAGGTGGTACAGTCTACTGAGAGGTACAGGACATGGAACTGGTTTGTTATCCCGACTCTGCACCAAAACACCTCTTCTCTCTGTGCTTGTCCTTCACCTCCTAACTTCTATGTCCTGTTTTTCTAGATTGTAAACTCCTCCAGTCAGGAATGATCTCTTACCGTGCCTTTGAGCAGTGCCTAATGTAGTAGGGTATCTGTTGAAGGCTACTGAAATGCAAGTCATAAATAATACATGGTTTCTTGGATTAGTCAGTATGTCGAGCAAGAATAGATAAGCTTGCATTGTTACAAATATTTGGCTTCTGACATGAAGTTGATGTATTCTATGTTCAGGAAATTCATGAGGATAAAACCTTTTCTTCTTGGAGCAGGAATAAAGCAAGAGACTTGACTACTGAATGGTGCAATCCATGTTATTTCATTTTAAGCATTTTATTTTACTTAACTGGCTCTTCAGAAAATTTGTGGCGGGTGCTCTAGGCCTTTCTGAATCACAATTTTTTAACAAGGTAATGAAGTGCAGCAAGAACTTCCTCTCCCCATGCTCCTCTCCCTCTCTCAGACTCATAGAAAATGAGGGCTGGAAGGGACCTCAGGAGGTCACATCTAGTCCAACCTCCTGTTCCAAACAGGACCAGCATCCCAGGCAGGGCTTTGTCTTGCTGGGTCTTAAAAACCTCCAAGGATGGAGACTCCACCACCTCTCTGGGTAACCTGTTCCACTGCTTCACCACCCTCCTAGTTGGAGAGTTTGGTTTTTTTCCCCCGATATCCAAACTAAACTTCCCTTGCTGCAACTTTGAAACTGTTACTCCTTGATCTGTCCTCTGCCACCGCTGAGAACAGTTTAGCTCCAGACTTCAGTTAGATGAACTTTTAAAATGTATTCCTCTTTTGAATAGAGGATCTCTTTTGTTTTCATCTGCTACTCCAGTATCTTTTCTTTACTGCTATCTGAAGAAATAGGGTTGTTTTGTTACACAATTGATTTTTCTCAAGTCTTGAAAATAGCTAATAATTACTTTGCTTTGATAATCCGCTCATTGTTAATCAAGCTTGTCATGAGAAACCCTGGAATTCAGCTGAACTTCAGCGATTGCTTCTGTTCCAGTGCTCCAGATCCTAAATCTACAGACGCTGCAGTTAGATGCTGATCTCCTGTGCGCTGGAGCCAAATAACTTTCCATGATTCTAATTTAACCTTTCAGATACTGTTAGCTTACCAGTACTGTGTAGAGAGTCAGCAAGAAAGAGATGGAGAAGTCCGCTGGGGGGCTTTCTGTTTTGTTTTTTTTCCCCCTTGTGACGCCAGAACAGTCTCTTAAGGGTCTTAACCTTTGAGCTCCCAGAGGTGGGCAGTTTCAACAAGGTACCTGAACAATCACTTTTAAACATGTAAAGATTGACTCTTGATCAGACTTGGTTCAGACTCATCCGATCTTGATAAAGCCTACCGAAGAGTTTTCAAGCAATAGGAGAAGTCCAATAAATGCCAATACTCACAGTCTCAACTCGGCTTAATCCCAGGTTGCCAATAAAATGTAGTAAGGGACCATCTCTGGTTCATATTAGGGGCAAGAAGCCTCTTCCAGTTAAGCTCAGCACTTACTCGCGCCAGATAAAGGTCCCCAGCTACAGTAATCTGTAGGGCACAGAGAGACTGGGCTAATTAGTTTCCCTAGTTTATGGCCACCAACTGCCAAACACTTAGTACCACCAAGCCAGAAAGAGGAGATGTGGATCATAAACTGTCATCTTTGCTTTTACCAAGGTCCTATTGAGTTTGGGTCCTAACCAAACTGCAAACACTGTTAGGCTCTTACAGAGCACGCTTTCAAGACTGCATATGATGACATAGCCTTATAGTTTGCTTTGAATTTTCAATACTGTACTTAACTGTGGCGAAAAAATATCCAGTCATTTTATTTGACTCTGTTCTCCTTGCTGAGTAGGAGGGATTGTAGGTGGTGAGACCACGCGTGTCTCTCCAAGTGAACAGTTTGCAGAACCATTATGGCATGTGGGGAAAGCTGCCAAAAATCTGCAGAATTGTTTTGTGCAGTTCTGACTAAAAGGCTTAGCAATGACCTTGGTTTGCACAAATGATGCACATCTGCTTGAAGCGTGTGTCTTGCAATATACCTCTTCCAGATTTACTTGTATCTCCTGTAGCTTTGCATTTGACAGCATGAAGATATCTGTGTTTTTATAGTTTTTTGGCAAAACTTCGTAGCTTTACAGGATGGGTTTTTTTTGTTTTTGTTTTTTGCTGTTAGATGCCAGAAATTCACTCTTTCACTTTGGCTGCTTACATTCTGTATATTCTGCCTTGTCTGATAAATTCATAAGACTGGTTAAGACCACAACTGCTGGCAGTTCTTTCCTAAAGAGACAGCAAACTCCTTTTGTCACTGCTACTGGAAATCAAGGAGCCACAGACGGTGCAGCCCAGTGGATGGCCATTGGACTGGTGCCGAGGAATTTGGGTTCTATCCTGTCTGCACCATTGGCCCGCTAAGTGACCTTGCTGAAGCTACCTCTCTTCTTTGAGCCTCAGGTACCCCAGTCATACACAATAGGGAAATATTATTTACCCAATTTTGTAAAAGTCATTGAGATGAAAGGTTGAAAAACATGTGAGAGAAATGCATCTTAATAATTAAACTTCTCTGAATTCAAGGTTTGTCCCAACTCTGGTTTATGTGCATGTGTTTTTCAGGATGATTGTAGTTGCTTTGTATTTACAGGCTATATAGTATGTTGTTTTCTTAATGGTACTGCATCAAAATTGTGCATGTTTTGCCATAGCCTTGTAATTAAAAGGTGCTGTGTTCTTCCCCCGACTTCTTTTATCTTCCTAACATAAAGCAAAAGAGCAACAATGCTTCTACCTACAGTTAGTTTGTTGTCCCAGTTAAGGAGACAATATCCTCTCTTTTAAATCTTTATAGGGAACCATATCAAACAGTAGTTTCTGCAGCGGCAGTGGAACAAAGGAAGGAGCAATGGCTTACAGTGCTGTGACATGGCACTCCAACAGCTTCTTGCTACTATGCAAATAAAGTGCTAGTTTAACAAATATTAAGCCTAGCAGTTCCAGGGGTTTTTCTTAGGCAGTTTGAAGCGCTTAACAATTTTCTGTTGTTTCCCACCATTTTCCATGTATGTCAATGTTTGCTGCAAAGCCTGTTCTCCCACCCTTGAATTTGTCAACCTTAAGAACTGGAGCCATCTCGACTAAGAAGGTTGAAGGCTGCAGAATAGGGACTTGCTCCAAAGATTGACAACAGTGAGAAGACTCCTGTAGAGGCTTTGTATCAGGAATACAAGTTGGTAAAGAGATTTTCTTCCCCTTCAGATACAAAGTAATTATTGCAATTTTCATTGCAACTTTAATAGTTTGTTTTATTATCGCCAGAGTAATCACTGTGATTTGCAAATCAATTCATGGCTCCCTAAGTGCAGTTTGTACTGCAGGCATTGTAAATCGTGTTAAATCACTTGACTACTTTATGGATAAAGGGGGAGGAGAATGGAACAGGGTATCAGCACTGTGCAGAGTCCTGTTATGGCAAATGCATGTTGTGGATTATGTTATTTCTACTGTATACAAAGAAATCTTGTTTTTATTGGGTCTTTTAAAAACGTTTTTACCCATAACTAATATTTCAAGAAATAAATTGCTGACTACCGTGTGTAATGGGTAACAGTGGTTCTCAGCCTCTTTGGACTTGAGACATCCCTGGATGGGCAGTACAGGCACTAGCACACAAGGTGAGAAAAAATATAGGCTAGATTGTAGAACTCAGCAGGCTTGACTTCAGCCATCAGCTGTGCAGTTTCTGCTGGTCCCTCTAGTCAGTTTTTCTTGAGCATGGTAAATGGCTACATCACTAATGGAAGGATTGTGCCCTTTAATTGTCATATTAGTCATCATTAGTTTGAACTTTTCATCTCTGACAAATTAAAAGCTGCTAGAGTGAATAAACCCTAAATCAATGGATGTCACCAACTCCCATGGGTTTGCCAAAGCAGGTGATACGCTTTTAAAAAGAGCACACTCATGCTTGTATTTTTGCCTCCCTTTTTGTAGAAGGTATTAGAGCATAAAGTCTGTGGGTATAAGCAGGACCTCAATATACTCTCTGGCTACTTGCTGGGTGGATGCGCCTCTTGTGACAGCTGTCTCAGCACTGAAAGTTGCCCACCACCAGCTGCCACATTTAGGAATGTCTCTGTGTGCCTCTCATCAGGATTCCAAAAGTCCTTAGTCAAGTTCCCTACAGACGGGGAGGATTAGGTAAATCTGGGAATATCACTCAACTGTGACCCAACCCTTTAAATAGTTCAGTGCCAGTAAGGTAAGGGGGAACTTTTAGAAAGAAGGTTATAAATTCTTTTGGTGCATCCCTTTGAAACATTACAGGATTCAGTGTAATATTTGCAGTTGCCATAGCATAACTGTAGAGATGATTATTTCATGGTTGACTTTGGGGAATCTATTTCTATTCTTATTGCTTACTGAAAGAAGGAGCAAGAGATCATAGCTGCATAAGAGGAAAAACCCTGGGGCATTTTTACACATGCAGGTGCTGCAGCACCAGGCACTTTGATAGGCACCCAGCACTGCGACACTTGCAGTTACATAAGCAGCAAAATGCACGTCAGCACTAACAGTGGCTGTGGCGCGTTATTGAACTAAAACATAGGAGGTGCTGTAGTTCAAAAGCGCAGCACCACCGTTTTCTGCTCACTGACGTGCGTTTTGCCGCTTATACAATTGCACATGACACAGCGCTGGGCACATCAGCTTGCGTGTGAAGCAGACTTGATTAATCGAGTTTGCTCCCAAGTGGTGGATCTCTGGCACGTCGCGGGGCCAAAAAGTATGTGTATAAATGCCCTTTGTGTCTACACACAGATATGTAAAGTGTGTTAATAACAGAAAATTGGCTTTTAAGGTCAGTTCTTTGCAATAATGTTTTTTTTATGGTCGACATAAAAATAGCACACTGTGGTACAGCAGGGTCTAGTGATGCTACATGGTCTCTCTCACTAGTGGAAAGGAAAATAGTCTGCTTTTAAGAACATAAGAAGTGCAACATTGGTTCAGACCCATGATCCATCTTGCCCAGCATCCTGTCTCTGCCAGGAGCAGAAATGAAGCACTTAACTGGATAATCTCTAAAGTGATTTATCCCCTATTCAGTACCTCCTCTAGCATCCATCAGTTATTGCTTTAGAGATGCCAGAAGAAAGACTTTCAACCATTCTGTTCAATAGCCATTAATAGATGTATCATCCATGAATTTATCTAGTCCCTTTTTGAACCTGGTTGTGCTGTCTACCTCCACTATGTCCTGTGGCTGTGAATTCAACAAATTAATTATCATGTAGAAAAGTATTTTGTCTTGTTAATTTAAAATCTCCTAATTTTGGTGTGTGCCCCTTAGTTCTAGTATTTTGTGACTTGTTCGTGAGCTACAGTTCCCTGTTCACTTGGACCATACCCTTCGTGATTTTATAGACCTCTAGCATATTCCCATTCCCTCCCCCGCCCTTCCAAACTTCTCCTTTCCAAAACGAAGGGTCCTGGACTTCTTATTCTCTCCTGATACGACAGCTGTTCCAGGCCCCTGATCATTTTGGTTTCCAGGGGACCAGAACTACCCACAATGTTCAAGATGTGGCCACACCATGGGTTTGTATATTGGCATGATGTTCTGTTTTGTTTTCAGTTCCCTTCTTAACGATGCCCAACATTTTATTGACTATTTTTGGTCACCACAGTACACCGTGGTTATGTTTTTTTAAAAGTCCATTGTGACACCACGTTCTCTTTCCTGAGTCGTAATAGCTCGTTCGGAATGCAGAATTGCGTACGTATAATTGAGATTATTTTTCCCCAGGTGCATTACCTTGCGCTTGTCAACACTGAAGTTCATCTGCTGTTTTTTTGCCCACTCACTTAGCTTGTTGAGTTCTTTCTTCAGCCCCTCTCCACAAGCTTGGGACTTGAGTACCCTGAATAATTTGGGGTCACCTGCAAGCTTAGAGATTTGATCGTGCACTTCTGTTTGCAGGTCATTGATGAAAATAATGAACAAAACTGGGTTCTGCACAGATCCCTGTGGGACCCCACTTTTGACCTCCCTCCATCTTGAAAAGTGACCACTTAACTTTATCTTTTAACCAGCTCAGTTCACAAAAGAACGTTCCCTCCAGTCCTGTGGCAGTGTAGTTTTTTTTAAAAGCCTGTGTTGAGGGACATGGTTAAAGGTTTTTTGAAAGTCCACATATATTAGCATGGTGATATTTCTGTCGGTTGATTACATTAGGAAGTTGCATGCTAGAGTTTCTTAGAGAAGCTTGCTGAAGTGAAGCCAGTTATCAGACCTTTATGCTTCTGTGTCAATCCAGTTATGCCAGGATAATAATTTAAGAGGAAGAAAAAATCTAGTTATCACAAATGGAAAAATCTCAGTATTGGAGTAGTATCTTTAAAGGGGTACCATCATCCTGGCAATCATTAACTTGTAAACAAATACATTTATCCATTTTTAATATGACCCCTTAGGTTAGTAAGAATACCTATCTATATTTGTTCATGCTGTTGATCTTTCTTGTGTTTTTTCTCAACCTGGACAATGAAAATCCAAGTAATTAGTTTATCTTCAGAGCTCTTCATCCTGTGGCTTGAAATTGGAGAGAACTGTTGCTTGTTAACCAGTAAAACTTCTTTGAGAATTTTTGCTTTATTGTAGAAAACTTTTTCTGGTAGATATAAGTTGTTCTTACAGTGATTAATTTTTATATTCAAGTTTGGTGCTTTCTCTTTTGGGAATGTATTTCTTTTTCTCTCTCCTGTCTTTGTTAACCTCCTTCTGATTCCCATGCCCAAGCAAAGCTTTTCATTGTTCAGAAGTAAGGAGGTGATGAGTGATTATTTTTGGTCATCTAAGAAATTACTGAACAGTATCATAAAAGAGGTGCTTAGTGTTGTCACTTTTATTATATATTTGGTTTTTACTTTAAAATGTCTCTCTTAAATAAGCTTAATGGTGCCTTCATAATTTGGGGTTCCGGTTTGTTATTTCAGTCAAAGATTTTATTGTTATATAAAATTAGACCTTGATGGTTGTGATCTGTTTTTCCAGATTTATTCACTGTACTGATGATTCCCCTGATCCTTCCTTGGACTATGAGGTAAGACTCCTCTTGACTACATTATCCTTGGAAAGATTGTCCCTTCTGCTTGGGAGGATACCAATAAAACATTTACTCATACAAATGCCAGACTAACAGCTCTAGAGAGTGAATGAATAGTGAGTGTGCTGTGCTGTGTTAGTTTTAATGTTCCAGATGCAGGGCAGGCAATATTACTACAAGCTTCTCCACAGTTTTCCCACAATATGTGGGGTGGTGATGGGAAAGGAATAAGATTTTAATGGTTGACAGTTACATATTAGAGACTAATATATATTAATATATATACTAATATACTAAAGACCATTAGAGACTAACCGGTTCAGAGTGGCATGAGTTTTTATAGGCAGCAACTGACTTCAGAGCCTTTGGACCGGTGAGTTTCTAATGTGCCAACCTGCCCTACCTTTTGCCTGACTTCAACTAATGTGGCTAGTCACTTCGGACATAGTGTGCATTAGTACCCCCTTTTTATGTTTGTATATCTTTGTTAATTACTTCGTTACACTATTACTTTGTCATGGTACTCACAGTAATTTTGCATTTAGATACAGTGCCTGTAGTCTCAAAATACAAATGTGAATGAAATAAACCTTAAGCTATTCCAGAGTGCTTTAGAAATGTTAGGAACTGGGTCAGTGGGAGGCCCAAATTTTCAAGTTTCCATGAAAAGTAGGAGTCTCACTTTTGGTTGCCTGATGAGAGACATGTATGACCTGACTACAACAACTGGGTTCCAAGAGCTTGAGCAGCCTAGAAATTGAGGAACCCAAATTTGAGTGAGCACTTGTCCTCCAGACACAGAGTTCATGGAGTAACCAAGGATAGGATCCAGATCTTCTGGCTCCCAAGGTGTTTTAACCTCAGGGCAATCTTCTCACTTGACTATAATGTTAACTTCCATTACAAACCCCTATGTTGAGGCATTTGTGATGGTTTTTACATGCAGAAGATGTATCACAGGAGGTTGCTTTGGCATGTAATGGGGGGAAGGATTAGTTTGTTTAAATTTAATTCAACCCCTTAAGTATTTAGTGAATGATTTTGGATGAGGGGGATTTTCCTGCTGAATTCCTTGATGATTTTGTTGTTCTGTGCTAATACTGTTTGAATATACAATTACAATGGAAAAAACTCAGTTTCCTTCCTCTTTCCCCCAACTAAAGGACAGTTTTGAAATTCTGGATCAGAAATCCTGTCCGTGTTAGAAGGCTGGATAGGAAATCAGACCTGGCTGTGATATGTTACAGAATTCTTTGTTCCTAGCTACTCCAATACAGGTCAATGGAGAAAATGTATTCTTCCCAGTCCAAGAAGAATTGGTGTTTCATGTAACTGAATCTTGCCTGGAAAAAAAATAGATGGGAACGTTAGAATGAGGAAAGGAGAGGAAAGATTTTTTCATTCAAATATTCATGCACCCGAGGAATTAATGTTGCCTTAAGCCAATAGTTCTCAACCTTTCTAGACTCAAGGTTACCCCTCTTTAGATTCAGGGCACCCCTCAAAAATAATAGAGCAATTCCTCTGTTACAAAGAACTCATGAAGACCTCAACAGGGCAGAGTAGTTCTTAACACTATGGCTTTCTATCTGAAAACTTCAGGTTTCTCTTGAGAATCATGTGTGTACACCTAACATGGCTAAAATTGCAGTTGAAAAACTCCCTTGGAACAAAAATCCCAAGGTACCTCAGGGTGCTGTGGCATACTGGTTGAGAATCACTGCCTTAAACAATAGTGACTGGCTGGGTCTTATGTAATTGATATCAGTGTCTTGTGTTTGAATCATTGGGAGAGGCTTTACAGCATGTTTACTGCAGTATTTCAAACTCTCTTCAATCACAATAGAGTCTATGCTGCAGTAATATATATTCCTCTAATAATGTTCCAGGTGTGTGACTGAAATGAAGCTCCTTTTTAAATTATTTTTATTGCTTTTCATATGTGAATTCTAAGCCATTTTAGTGGGATGCAGAGAGACCAAATGGGAAAAATTATAGTCTACTTATCAAATACAATTTTGCTTTTATGTGATAGCTTTACACATAAATAGGTAACAAGATAAGCCAAACTTCTTTGAAATATTTCCGCCAAGGTAATTACATAGACTATAACTATGGATTTTTTGGTTTCCTGTATTAAGAATTTCCCACAAGATAATTTTTCTCAGTTACAGCAAATACAGTCATAGTGTCACAATGTTTCTTTTGACAAAAGTTGCCGATTAACTCCTCTTTAAGCCATACTTGGATATGTCTTTTATTTTCTTCTTTCTATAGCTTGTCCTTCGAAAATGGTGTGAATTAATTCCTGGTGCAGAATTCAGATGCTTTGTCAAGGAAAACAAGCTTATAGGTATGCTTTTTTTTCATTTAAGGTTTATTCTTATTCCCTTTTAATTACTGTAAAGCAGCCAGGAGCAACGTTTTTGGCAGGCAGGCCACAGATTAGCCCCGAGTGTCACTTGGATCCCTTTCCCCTACTTGCTCCACTTTCTGCTTCCTGTCTGGTACTCCCTGTCTGTTCTGATGTTATGCTTTCTGCTCTGTGCCCTGTCTGTCACTGTGCTGTCGATCCTTGCCGTTGTCTGGACCTTCCACACAGAGGCTGCTATGCCACTTATGGCACCCATGCCAGAGGTTGGCCACCCCTGTTGTAAAACACAGTAGTGTGTAAAGGAAGAAACATTTCCGTGTCATACACAGTAGATGGGGATCTGTCTTGTCAGTGCACAGAGAGCCAGATTTGTCCATTTTTGGGCTGGGAAGTTCCAAGTGGAAGGTGGGTCAACTTTGCCCCTTATAGACTAACTAAATTAGAAAGAGACAGTGCGCAATCTTTCATGAGCTAGAGCTTACTTAACCAGATGTTGTGAAAGGACATGAACAAACCCATTTATAAAATGGAGAGAGTGATGTGAATAAAAAGGTAGAAAGGGATGGGGAGAGCAGAGGGCAAAGGGAATAATGATGGGAGAGGCAACAAGTGAAAAACCCATAGGAACAAGTTCCAGGTGACCACAGTGTACATCAGCGGCAAAGTCCTTTATCATGGGTTTATTGCATAAAAATAAGAAATCTGCCAATACACATTTTGGCTGATTTTTTTTTTTTTTTCCAGTTCATTTTTCTGAAAATAATTCAAAATTTGCATCATCACGGTCAACAAGCAGAAATTATCAATGGCTCAATGTCTAATTAGGAGGAGGCATCAAGATGGGTTCCTCAGGTGTTGGTCCTAAGTCCAGTATTGGTCAACATTTTCATTAACAATTTTGTTCATGGGATTGAGTTCACATTTGGCAAGTTTGATGACACCAAGTTGGGTGGCATTGTTGACCTTCTGGAGGGCAGGGCTAGGATCCAAAATGACCTGGATTGACTGCGAACCACTTTTCCAGGTAATCAAATCAGGTTCAGCAAGGACAAGCTCAGTCCTGCACTTGGGATGGAATAATTACACACACAGATACAAACTGGGGAATGACTGGTTAGGCTGCAGTAGTGCAGAGAAGGACCTGGCAATTGCAGTGGACTGTTAGCTAAATATAATCCACCAGTGTGTTCTTGTTGCAAAAAAAAAGACACTGGATTATATCAAGACAAACGCTTGCAAATCAAGGGAAACAATTCTCTTCAGCACTGGTGGGTCCTCACTTGACCTCACAAAATTTGATTTAAGGTCCTGGCAAGTGAAACTTATGAGGAAAGACTGAAAGACCTAGGGTTATTCAGTCTGGAGAAGAGAAGACTTGTGGGGGATTTGATAAGTCTTCAGAGACCTGAAGGGTGATTATAGAGCAGATGAGAATGGGCTTTTCTCTGTGGCTGTAGGGGATAAGGACTAAGGCAGGGGTGGGCAAAATATGGCCTGTGGGCCGGATCCAGCCTGCAAGGCCATTTTATCTGGCCCACAGGGCCCCTAAAATATATATATATAGAAAATTAATATTTCTCTGCCCTTGGTTCCTGTAAAAAATGACAGGAATCAAGGGCAGTAGGACCCAGGGGAAGCCTGGCAGGTTCCAACAACAGCAGGGCCTGCCGGGTCCCAACTCCCAGCCAGAAGACCCAGCTGGGGTTTCTGGGCTGGGAGCACATGGCTGCCCTGGCAGGAAAGCTCAGGTAAATGGGCATGGGCAGCCCCAGGCAGTGCAGGGCGCTGGGCATGGGGCAGGGAGGAGCCACTTTTCCCCACCCTCAGCACCAGCTTCTTCCCTGCTGGTGAGCAGGGGGTTGGGGCTGTGCGCTGCCCCCTGCCTGTACTGTGGGGCTGGGGGGCACTAGTTGTGAGCCAGTAGGAGCACACAGCCCACACCGGTGTCCCAGGGCCAGTGCCAGCAGGACCCAGAGCAGGGTGGCAGGAGCGTGGGGTCCCAGCTGGCAGGGACTCTATGGAGCCAGGCCAGCTCCCCTGTCCCTGCTGGTGCAGCACAGCTCAGCTGCACAGACCCCTGCCAGCCTGTGCCCCGCTCTGGGCCCCACCAGTACTGGCCCTGGGACATTGGTCCCAAGACGGTGACCAGGGGCGGGGCTACCCAGGCGGCCCTCGACAGCCTACCAAAACTGGGTAAGCAGCCCTCTGCCCAAAATAATTGCCTGCCCCTGGACTAGAAGCAATGGCCTCGTGCTGCAGCAGAGGAAATTTTAAGTTGAAGATTAGGAGGACCTTTCTTACTAGAAGGATAGGCGAGCACTGGAACAGGCTACCTTGAGAAGTTGTGAAATCTCCATACTTGAAAATGTTCAAGAGCAGGTTGGACAGACACTTGGCTGGGATGGTTTAGTTAGGGGTGAGCTTGCTTTGAACAAGGTGCTGGACCAGATGACCACAGTTTCCTTCCAGGCCTACTTCCCTGTGATTCCCACTTTCCTTAAATGGGGAGGCCTGACGGCCACGCCTGGAGATGACACACAGCATGTGTTGCAAGAGTGCACTTTTCCAGTTGGACAGCTGTATCCCCAGAGCTGCCATCCTTTGTTGATATGGTTTGGACCTGCAGTCGGTTTTGCAACAGCTGTTAATACTTAGAAATGGAGTTATCCATTTTTGCATGTACCATTTAAGAGCATGCCTCAAAATTAGACAGTATGGACTTACACTGAGAGATGAGCTCTGACATCATTCATGTAACTAAAATAACACAGATACAACACATAGGTCTTCCTTATGGGTTTTTTCTTGTCACTAGTAGCACAAGTTACTCACATTCTAGTGATAGAGAATGTGTTGATTTGTCATATGTGCAGCAGGATTTTACAGTTGCTCACATTTATGTATTCAGTATCAAAGCATCTGTCACTTAAGATGCACGTTAAGTTTATCTAATTTGAATCATTCTGTTGCTATCAACTTAAATTAATGTCTTTCAGACAGACAAAATACATGCATTTGTAATCATCTGGTTCAGGCCAGAGTGATTTGTGAGGCATGGGGAACAAAAGACCATGCTGGAGTGAATTGGAGAAAGCCTTGAGTTGCGTTTTAGGGGAACAAGTTGCTTTTTTATGAGAGAGATTGTCCAATCTATGTTAAAAAAGCTGCAGGATTTAACACTTGGAGTACTGTAGAAAGAAAGTGCTTCCTCACACACCTTTTATCAAACACCTGCTCCTCTTAACCAAGTTAGAACTTACCTCTTGGGCTCTGCCTTACTTACCTCCTGGGCTCTGCCTCCCCTGTGGACATGCTGGCCTAAATTCTGTCCTTCGCACTCCACAGATCCTAGTTGCTCCCATTCATCATTTCCGATGCATCTCACCTCCCTCCCCACTGCAGGGTGCCCAGCACTACATCAAGTTGGGAGCATGGGGGAGAGGTTTTTTTGGCAGAGTAAACAGGTAGAAAGTAGCTTTTTCAAGGAACCCCAGCTCCCTTCCACATCCAGAGTGCACTAATTGTATAGTGTGGCCAAATAGCCAGCATTTCCTCCTTACCATTCCTGGTAACCCTGAAAAACTGACCACTCGCTAAAGGTCTTGACCTCAGCTAAATGGAAGTCCCAGGGCTTTAATCAGTAATGCAGTGTAAGGGTTACATAATACCAAAGGTTTCAGTCTTCTTGGGTTAGTCGTGGTTTTCCTGAATATCTTGCTAGTTTAGCTCAAGATGCTTCCTTTCTGATTTGCTGCTCATTGTTTGTTAAGAAAAGAAAATTGCAAAGTATTTTCTCCTCTGTACAAAATGCTCTACCTATAGAACAGGCACTGTATAAAGATATATTTGTTTTACATGGGACTCAGTTGCCCCATGCTTTTCAGACCTTTCAGACATGTGAACTCGGAGAACCACATTTCATCATGAGCAGCAGCGCTGAGGACTGCTTCAGAAGCTAGGTATACTGATAGAAGTAAAGAGCCGTGTTTGGCCTTTCTCTTGGGAACATCCGTCAGTGACTCCTCCTTACCACCGGTTCAGGATTGTGGCGTTGGGTTCAAAAGAGTGTTCTGTTCAGCTTTTTGGGACTTGAAAGTCTGCCACTTATGGTCTTAATGGTTACTAAACACCTAGGAAATTGAAGAAACTTTACCTAAGATCCACTGTGGAAGTGGCAAATGTCTGAAAGCAGGCCCACACATGTGTGGGTAATAAATACCATTCACCAGATGGAGGGTAGAATTAATGGAAAGAAAATTGTTAATATAGTGAGGGTGCCTGAAATACCAGAGTAAAGACAATTGCCTACAGCTGCTATTGCTACAATTCAAATATTATGATCTTTAATGTAATAGACTACAGTGTGCATCTTTCTGATAACTGGGTTCTATTCATCCAATTTCTTTGCATATCTGCACAACTCTAAAATATGGATGTAAAATGTATATGGGTAATTAATTTAATTTAAATTTCTGACAGGTATCTCCCAGAGAGACTACACTCAGTACTATGAACATATCGCTAAACAACATGAAGAGATCAGCAGATCCATAGAGGAGTTCTTTCAGAAACACATACAGTATAAATTCTTGGATGAAGATTGTGAGTACCTCTTTAAGTTTTGAATTAGAAAAAGAGGACTGTGGGTAAGGATAATATTTAATAGAAGTACTAAGTGGCTTGCTAGATGCTCAGAGATTTAATTTTAAACTAGAATCTGAAAAACTGATGCTTCAAGTGTGGGTTTTTTAAATGCAACTCCTGTTAACTCCAGAGGCAGATTTTAAGCTCAAAAAGACTTTCAGGACCAGATGCATAGTAATGAGACCTGTTAAATTACTGTGTCTTGTCCTTTGCCAGACCAGTATCATTTCCTACAGTAAATTCTGAAATCCCGTTATGTTACATGGAGCAATGAAAGACCACTATTTCTAGGTAGCAATTGACATTGCCAGTGTATTAACTTTACAGTCAGGTAATATTCTTGTTCCCTCTGGCTGTATGCCTGTGCTACTTACTGGTTCTGTGGTATCTGTTTTACTGATTTAAAAGTTTTGTATCATTAAAAATCCTAGCAGTCTATGGCATAAACTTACAGAGCAGTGCAGTATCTTCCGTGGTAGAAAGTTGGTAATGATAAAAACTAAAGAGAGTAGTCTAGATTCTTTCAGGAAAAAGTGTTGATTTGAATGATCCCTTCCATAAGAGTTTAAATGCTTTTTTGCTTTATTTTCATTAGTAGTAGTAGTAGTTTTAGGTATTTCATTTATTTTTAAATGTCAGAAAACATTAGTGAGTGGACTTTGGTGGAAAATGCATGTGAAAGAATACCCAGGAATAAGAAAAGGAACATTATTGTATTTTGCTGCAGACCAACACTGGAAGACCATTTCCAAGATATTATATAAATCTATTAAAAAAAGTTGATACCCAAAACTGTAGCTGCTCAGACTTCTGTTCATAACGGGCATGTACTTTATTTTTTTAGAGAATCCACTACTGAAGTAGTAGAAGTAAATTTGAGGGGCATCATGTGAATGTTTGTTGTTTTAAACAAAGCAGAAAACCTAGTACAAATTCCATGCTGGAAACAGTCTCTTGCTACAGTTATTTAGTAGGCTGTTGGGGACCACCCCCCCCATGCGTTATATTAGGCCATGATTAACATGTTAATAATGGCATAAACAGGAAGGGTGCTACATGTGCACCCCATTTAAAGTGCTATAAAATGGGGAATGAGCCATAAATACACTGAACATTTTTATAGCTCATTTGTGTGGTGTCTTAAATTGAACACATGGCTTGGGCCAAGAATTGGCTGATTTTTCAGCCCTGTGGGAGGCTGTGTTGTGGAAGAGCTTCCCCTGCCTGGCTGGACTGCCCAGTGCAGGGAACTGAGGCTCCCAGTGGGGGAAGCCTTTAGCTTGCCCTGCCAGGGCTTTAAGTGCTACACAGAGCAGCCCTTGGTTGCCTGGCCAGAGCTGCTCTGTATGGGCCTTAAAGTCCCAGTGGGAGGATACCTCTGTTCCCCCAGTGCCAGGACTTTAAACCCTGTGCCAGGCAGCTCTGACCAGACTGCCCAGCGTAGGGAACAGAGGTCCCAACAGTGGAAGTCTTGGCTTCCTCCACTGGGGACTTTAAACCCTGCGCTGAGCAACTCTACCTGGCTGGTGCATACCCTGGTGCAGTCGCTGGACCCAGCCAACACCTGCTTGTCAGTCTGACAGTTTGGGTCTGGCTCCAGACCTTGCTTTGGTCCCCAACTGGGCTGACATTCAGCTGATTGTCAGGCACCTGCCTTTCAGCTTGTCGGTGCAGGGGAGCCCAGGAATATTGGCAAGTAGGGCATGATTGGGATCTGATCCCCAGTCTCAAAATTGCATGTGGCATGGCAGGGTGCATGATTTTTGGGATCGGTGATCATATCCCATCATGGCTTTAAATGACCCATCTATCAGGGGCCTGGGATAGTGTCTCTGAGCAGCAAATGATCAAGATTTGGTAAAATTCCCAATTCCAGATATTTTACACAGCTCAGGATGTAGATTGAAGCTCTCATCCAATAGAACTTTTAATCTTGTGAGCTGAAGTTAGTGGGGTTATTCATGTTTGTAGTGTTCATTTCAGTGGGATTTATTGTAACATTCATAAAGTTATATGCACGCTTAAGTGGTTTGCTGTATCAATTTAATGATCAAATAGATCTTTCCTCTCTGACTTTCTAACGCACGGTATATGCCCACCCCTGCTTTTACTTAAACATTAACAATCTGGGTCTGCAACATACTTCATAAAAGAGTTTAACTCTGGAATGCTTTTGACCTGAGAACAATGCATTAGTTTGAGGATTGGGCTTTATTTTGAGTACAGGGCTTTTATTTTTTATTGGTTTTTTTTTTTTCCAAATAAAAGCCCTGTACTTAACTGCTAACATAATTGTAGCTGGTATGTAATCAGTTGCTTGTTAAGAATTCAGACTGATATTTTTAGAAAGGGTACCTACAGTCAGGCTCCTTGGGTGATGTCTCAGAAACTGAGAGTTTCCCTGGCTGTTGCTGTGAAGTTTTCACAGGTCTTTTCCCTCTTACAGAGTAGATGGAGCTCTGCTTTCTGAGTTGCCTTTTGGGGAAAAAAAGCTGCAAGTAGGGGTGCACCAATAAAGATTTTCTGGGCCGATGCCAATGGCCAGTTATTAACAAGCCATATCGGCTGATTAACTGCCAAAACGCAGTCCTGCAGCTTGGAGAGCAGTGTCTGGCTGGTAAGTCTGTTGGAGGGAAGGAACAAGACAGAGAGGGAAGGGACGTGGGGGGGCAGCGTGCAGATCAAGACCCCCCCACACACACACAGTGAGGGAGGGAGTGGGGCAGGGGCAGGTGCTGCACAGCTAGGACAGAGCACAGGATAGAGTCGTTGTTCAGAGGGCACAGAAGGGAAGACAGCTCCTGCTGCTGTGTGCACTCCTGGGGGAGGCATGGGGGACATGTGTCCTCCCCTCCCCCCAGATCTGTGTGAGGGGCAAGGGTAGGCAACCCACTGGGGGTGGCACTTGGCTTTTCCCAGTGGGTGGGGATGGGCTGGGGCTGTGCTCAGGCAGGTGGTGGGATGGGGTGGGGGGCTACAGCTATAGCCGCTCCAAAATTTGCTCTAGCCCCTCTCTCGGCACTGCCACTGCCCTCTCCAAGTGTAGGCTGGCCCAGCCCCTCTGCTGGGAAGAGCCCAGCACTGCCCCTGGCCTCAGCCTGCAGTGGCAGTCCACCCTCGCTTCATGCACAGATCTGGGGACACATGCCCCCCATACCTCCGGGGGGGGCGCACAGCAGCGGGACCCCACTGTGCCCCCCTCCCCAGACAAGCTGCTCGCAGATCTGTGTCATGTCCCACTCTTCCTCTTCCCCCGCCTGCTGCCTTGGCTGGGCAGCACCTGTCTCAGCCCCACTCCCTCCCTCACCACAAGGGCCTCAATCTGCCTCCCCCCCACCTCTTCCCCACTCTTCCCTCCCAACAGACTTACCAGCTGGACGCTGCAGTTGTGCATGCACGTGCAGCATTTCTTGGCAACAACATCAGCCAAAAACTGCACAAAAAAAAAAAGCCAATTGCTGATAATCTCAATTTTCCTTTTATTGGTGCCGATATGATATGGACCAATGTACTGGTGCACCTCCTAGCTGCAGGTTACCTTCTGTGATGAAGACTTGCACTTCTGTAGTCTTGGGCACTAATAAGCACTGAGTTTTTTTTTTTCTCCAGGGCAACTGACTGCAGGGAAACACTACACAGCAATTAGTTTTTTGGGGCTTTTTTCATTTATGTCCATTGGTTTTGATTTTTTTCCCCTACTTATCCCTTGACAGCATATCCAGTGGTTTGCAGGAAGTTGGTAGTTGTTGCTCAAATAATCAAATTCTTTTCATTCTGTTCCATTCTTTAAGTGGCAGTGATCTTGTTTCTCTGGCAAGCTGTCTGTGCTTTATTGCTACATTGTGAGCTGATTGCCGCTCAGCCTCTTCCACTTGGATTGGTAGCATCTCCAGATGGGAGTGTTGAGTAAGTGCAGCTGGAGTACTGCAAACTAACATGTTTTAAGAAAAACTTCGCAACCTTCTAAATACCAAGTGTGAGGAGGAATATAGTAGACGTTTATATCGTCGTTTTTCATCATCCTTATGAAAGATACCATTTTGATAACAGCGTAGCCAGCCTCCCGTTTAACAACAGAACATATGGATCAGCATGCATAATAGAAAAACTTTTTTTTTCCATCTGAAATCCCATCAGGATAGGGGTGAAGCTGAAGGAGAGGGATAATGAAGTCTTCCTGCGTGTTCATATTTTGTGTTGTACTAGCCAATATCGCAATTAATACTAATTATAGTATGAATTCTCATCCACCAAAAATTGGGCTAGCACCACCAGGCAGCTATTAGATTTCAGAGACTTATATTTACTACTGACTTGGGCCTGACAGATGAGACATTTTGCAATATGTTTTTATGCTGATTAAATGCAAGTGTTTGTACTTCCTGTTCCTATTAATCAGTAAGCTCAAATAAGCACATGTGATGGTAGAAGAAGCCTAATATTACTGTGCTTTCCTGTACAGGTGGATCACTGGTATGGAGGCTCATTTACCTGAGCAGGTTGCATATATTTAACTTCAGGGGTGATGTTTAAACTGATTTAGCAAAACTTGTGCTAAAGGTTTTGTGAACACTTAGTTGAACTACAGTCCATTGAGAAAAGACTTGCATTGAATTGAAACTGAGCACTCCTATATTGAAATAAGTGACTGTGTCAGGGCCTGCTTGGGTTTCCCTAAATCAAGTGGAATGCAATCAAGTCGGTACAACATCAGCCTGTAGAGAAGGCCTTCGTTTGTGTGTGATCCTGCGTAAGAAGATAATGCACCATGAAGTTGTGGGGGGAGGGGTGTTTGGTATTGGGCATTGTTAAAACTATGGAAAAAAAGATGCGCTGAAAGGCAGAACAAGGAAATGTTGTCAGATAACCAACCTTGTTGACATCTCTGAACATGGAACAGACCTTGCTAGTCAGTGGATGTGCTGCAACTGTTGCACATTGTACTAAACACAGTAGTTCCAGTATTGGTCCTCAGCCACTCCACATGCCCCTGCCCCTGCTGCTCGTTTTTACCTCTTGTTCTATTTCATTGTGTGCTGAAATTGTAATCTCTTTGGAGGAAAAGACTGTCTTTTATTAAATGTGTACAACATAGCCCCTTGACGTTACTGCCAATCAAGCAGTCATGACGCAGAAGTTGAAAGCTTTTCTCTGCTTAGAAGAGCTGATGAAATATTTTGGATTGGAACAAAAATGCAATAAAAATTAAAGGGGTGTACTTGGTGGCCGTGTTAGTCTGAGACAAAAAGACATACAAAAAACTAGAACTCTTGGTTCCAGAACGATACCTATTATTAAACCAACTGGAAAATGGCAAGAAAATTGTCCGTTTCTGCAAGATTTCAGGATCAAAGTCCCTTCGTCAGGCTCTGGGAAAAGTGTAGACGGTACAAGGTGGTAAGAAGTCCCCATAGGTAGGAAATAAATTTCACTTTTGCACGGAGGGAGCTGAAGATGGAAGTCTGTCCCTCTGGGTCCACGTGATATGTGTTGAGTAGCTCTTTGATGTGTTGATCAGGGGGAATTCCTTCCCTGGAGGTGTCAGATGGCAGGCACGGAGGCAAAAAAACTTCCTTGTTGTTCTGCAGTGAAGTTTAAAATCCAAAAATCAGCTGAAATTCAGCATCTTCCATGTTTCAGGGGTGTACTTAGTAGCCATGTTGGTCTGAGACATAAAGGTAAAATAAAAGGTACCCCTGAAACATGGAAGATGCTGAATTTCAGCTGATTTTTGGATTTTAAACTTCACTGCAGAACAACAAGGAAGTTTTTTTGCCTCCATGCCTGCCATCTGACACCTCCAGGGAAGGAACTCTACCTGATCAACACATCAAAGAGCTACTCAACACAGCTCACAAAGACATTCTCATGGACCCAGAGGGACATCCTTCCATCTTCAGCTCCCCCTGTGCAAAAATGAAGTTTATTTCCTACCTATTGGGACTTTTTACTATCTTGTACCATCTACACTTCCCAGAGCCTGACAAAGGGACTTTGATTCCGAAAGCTTGCAGAAAATGAGTTTTCTTGCCATTTTCCAGTTGGTCTAATAAAAGGTATCGTTTTGGAACCAAGAGTTCTAGTTTTTTGTATGTCTTAAAAATTAAAGAGAAGCCTCCCTATGTAAGGGTAATGGAAAGTCTCTCAAGCTATGGACAAATACACTTATACTTATTTTGCTGCTTTAAAAGAGGAAGAGGATTTGCTGCTTAGAAGTAAGCGATATACATTACGATCTAGCTGGTATAGCTGTGTGATCATGTAGCAAGAAGAGTTAGCTAAATGGCCCTAAGGTTTGACCCTGGATAAAACAGGGTTGTTTGCAGGAGTTTTGCTCCCATGAACAGTACAGAATCATGTTGCTACAGCAGTTGCAGAGCGATACCATATAGGTATCTTTTGCTATCAGTGCAGTTCTTGCACATATCTGTACCTTTGCTGTTACACTCCCCTGCCATGAATAAGCCCAGTTCTAGCTTTCAGTTTTGCAGATGTATTACATCTGGGGATTGTGCCCTAGGCTTGTGTATCTGTTTAAGCATAGCTGTCTTGTATATGATCACCTGTATTTTAAAACTGACACATATCCCTCCTCCTTTCCAGTTGTGTTTGATGTGTACAGAGACAGCAAGGTAAGTGAATGATGGCTCATGTCATATTGTTGGAGTAGTCTTTATTAATTGCTCTGTGGAAGTGCTGAAGCTGCCTAAAATGACACTGAAGTGAAATGAATGCAGTGTTGAGTGAATTACAGGTATCTGTCAGCAAGGGGCTGCCATATGCTAGACGTTATCCAGGACCGGACAGGAAGGTGGTTGGTGTGTTTGCGTATATGCGCATGCCAAGAATGTGGATGTTTTGCAAACCGTTTCCTCCAGAGAAGGGGCAGTTTATCTTAAAGCATGTCGCTGTGGTTTCAGCTGCAATTGCCTGACAAATACTCAGTCTTTAACAGAATCTTTGATGAGACTTTTTAAAGTGGTTTATGCTGTCAGAAGAAACTCCTTGGTTAATTGTTCAAGATGAGGGTGGCAGCCTGTTAAGATTGTCTGGTAATTCCCATTTTAAGACCCTCATTTTAGTTGCTTAGAACTAACTGTTTAGGTTGAATTTTTTGTGAACAAAAAGGCTGTGAAAAATGCACAGCCTTGCCCACGTTAAAAAAATTTTGACAGCCTTTTCCTTGAACTGCTCCAGCTACGCCTGTGCTTTGGAACAGGGCTTAAAAATGTGGCCTTTCTGTCTAGGACAGGCCTTTTGCTGTGGCCCTCAATTTGCCCTAAATTTGGCCAAGTTAAAAGCTTTGGGAAAAATGGTAGCATGCGCAATCTTCAGGATTTTTCAAGTGCAAAAAATTCTGTCTTCGGTAAATGTGCTCGTGTTGCTCACAGCTCCTTGTACTGACCAGGGTAAAATATGTACCCTTCCTGGTGGGCAACTGAGCATATTTCAGGTGTGCATCCAGGCTTTACATGCCCTGAGCCCAGGGCTACAGAGGTGGAACTGCTCTCAGCTGTTTCAAGCTGGAGCAGGGCTGGGAGCTGGAATTAAGCTGTTTTCCCTGCGCTCACACTGGGATTCCTCATCCCCAGCAGCCAGGTAGGAGCGGTTCTCTGAGCTGAATGCAGAGGGGGACAAGCAGTTTCTCCTTAGCTGTCAAGACAATATGCTGGGTGCATGTATCTGTTAATTACTGGTGCAGCTCTTGGGCTCCTGGTAAACTGCCAGTTAGTCCTTTGGGGGTTGTCTGTATGGCTCAAAGCAGCACTGTGCTGACAAGCACCACATCTGCTGCTTACAGGCTGAGTTCCTGAGCTGGAGTTAGTAGCCTTATTAGCCTCCAAAATTTCAGTTCAGTTTCCTAATTGTGTGTGCTGCACTGCTGCTGTTCAGAGGTAGCGCACACCGAAGGCAGAGTGCATCTCAGCGTGGCACAACCTTGCACCATACCATGGATGCATTTAAGTCTTTGCCTTTTGCCTCTGCCCATGGGTGCCAAGCTCGCAAGTGTATTATTCAGCATCCCTTTAGCATCTGGATTACAAATGCTGATAAAGGTTGAGTCCGTTTCCAGGGCCTGTTCTGATCAGCATGTTTTTATGGCAGCCTCACCTGTAGAGTGACAGCAACGTCCAGCTCCTTCCTACTTAAAGTTTTTTCAACTGCAAATATCTCTTGGATGGATGGAGTGTTTGGGTTTTTTTTTGCCAGGGCTGCAAAATTTGGTAGAGCAAAAAATCCATGCAGGGAGCGACTGAAACGTACTGGGGACTTCGCTCCAAGTCCTGCTTTTTCAGAGGGAAGTGGGAGCAGTGCGTTTCATCTGGTTGATGTAGAACATAAAGCAACTTCTCACGTGTGCATTCGGTCCAGGCTTTCACATCGCAGAATCCAGCTCTTACAAGCTCACTTCTATTTTTCATCTTGTACTGAGTCTTTCCAATTTAAGTTAACATTCTTTCTGTCTTTCTACCTTAGCTTTGTGGGGGTCGCTCTTGTTAGTGATGGGGTGGCTTTGCATGCCAGCATGCAAAACGTATTCTGACACAATCTTGAAAGCCAGGTGGTCTCCAGAGCCAGGCAGCCAACACTACAAAGACTGAGTTAGCCCAGTTTCATTTGGATGCATTTCTTCAGCTGTTAAGTAGCTGGGACTGAGTTATTTAAACAGCTGCCTGAAGACAGCTGTAGTTCAGTGTTGTATGAACTGATCCCTGTACGTATGTCTTGCATACATCCCAGGTCTTAACAATTTGCAAAGCATGTTAGGCTTCTTAGATAAGCTGCTGTAAGAGGGCAAGTATAATGGGGATATTTCAGGCTGCTGTTAATTTGCAAAACTTAAGTTACAGTAATATTAGTGCTGTGTTGACTCACAGGTGCTGTCATTGTGGGCAGTTCAGCGTTTTCATTTTATCTGTACTGGCTTGGCACTTATCTATCTTGTAACTTCCTTTGACTGCCCTTTGTTTTACGCACTTCCTTGATGTGGTAATGCTTTTTATTAAAACAAAACTTAAGTTGCTATATGTCTGTGGGTGTTAAGCAGAATTGCACAGTGTCCTCCATGTGTTTCTTCATCACATGCAAAACTTTGCCTAGATTGCTTATGCACTTATCTGTCTCGAGTGTGATAAGAGATTGTCAATATTGGAAGCCTTGCAATAAAGAGCTTTAGCCCTGCTGTGAAGCTAGAGGATGAAAGTGGTCTTGAACTATATTTTAGGGCCATGTGCTGCATTTGCTTCAGTTTACTTTCCCTTAATGTGAATGCTGTTCATTGACGGAGATAAACACTTCGTATTTAACACCTGTCATGAATTTTTTTTCGATTCCATCATTTTTTAATGCCTTCTACCAGCCATTTGCAGTTACCAGAGTTCAGTGAATATAGAAGAGGATCTTTAGGAATCAGTCAGTGCTGTGGATGAGCACTGTATCTACATAAAGTGGAAAGTATAGCTGTGGTACCAACAGAAGCATCTGTTCCTCTCACCAATCCTACAGTCTGTCTTTGGACAGAATGCAATTCTCTGAAGTGTAAATGAGCTCACAAAAGTCCATATAAAAAATTTTAAGTTGCATATATTTAACAAATCCTTGTTCCAGCCCTTTCTAAAGTCTAAACCCTCTGAAGCAGAAAAAGAACTTGTGAACCACAAAGTGAACTATGCCAGCCATTGCCCCGTCTCCAATTAAATTGGTTCATTAGCTTGTTTTTCTAAGTGTGGTGGGAATGCAAATGACACATTCTTCCTCCTGATATTGTTGAGCTAATAAGATATCCCAGTTAGTAAAACCAAAACATCATACTATCACAAGAATCTCCGAGCTGGGATGTAAAGTGGAGAAATGGAAACCCATGGTCCCGTTGGCAATGCAAATCTGCTTCCTGCACTGAAACTGCTTGGGACTCTTCCTCCAGTGTTGCAGCTCAGCAGTGCAAAACCGCCTTAGTTTCTTTACCCTTCCAGAATCAAACCCAGCTGCAGTCTGTTTTTCAGGTGCTTGCAGTTTCCGTATTAATAAGCTTCAGTCTTCTGAAATGTGACTTCAGTCCTGACATTTAGCATAGGGAGCATGTGGCAGCTTCTCGAAACTATTTGCTTGTGATCTGACAGGAACACGCGGTGGTGTATTTGCAAGAGGGACTCAGTGAAAACTGTGGGAACCCAAACTGCCTGGGCTGTCCCGCTGGCTCAGTTGTAGGTTTCGGGTAGTATTACTGTAATACTTCTGTCAACTTTTGCCCTCTGTCCCCCTGCACTAGTAAGGGAGGCTTGAGATAAGAACGTGACTGTGCCTGCTAGCTACCGAGGTCCTGCTCTATACTGCCATGGTGAGAGCAGGCCTCCCGCTGCCAGACCATATGAGGGCTGCTTAGATAATATCATAAATCTGCAGCTGCATGGAAGTGAGAGGACATTTCAGCAGTGTGGTCACCGCTGAGGAGTGGGATCCATAGAACCCAAAGGGATTTTCATCCCCGGTGAGGAAATGGCTGTGTTAGAACGCTAAATCTGGAAGTTTTACAGTGCATCAAGAAGATGGGGACCACGGTCTTAAAGAAGATCCCTCTGGCATGAAGGGGAGGAGGGAATAGAGACCTAGGTAATGACCTAAGTAACTCCCTGATCTTCAGAATCAGTTGCAAAGTGCCTTATATCGTGACTTCAGTGAATAATAATCATAAAGAAATCCTCTTGCCCCTTTAAAGGTACATACAGCATTTCTCTTTGATAAATCCAGGCTCATTCAGACATGATGCCTAACTTGGGAGAAATCCTTCTGTACGTTGTTGGGGTTTTGTGCTTTGTTACAGCATAATTTGTCTTTTATTAGCGTAGGTAACACTGTAAGGTGCAACATGGTTCCCTGTTAGTTTGAAGTAAGGCAGATAGTAGGGTGGGGTGGCACCTTGGAGACTAATTGGTTCAGAGAAGCATGGGCTGCAAGAGGTTAAACTGATACACTGACATGAGAAACTTAGGTTTGACTTTGCTGATTCTTCGTGGTTGTCCCGGGTGAAGTTGAGCAAGTTATTTTCATTTTTCTTTGCTTCCATTCCTCACGTCTGTAAAACACACACATCCCACCCATCCCGCATGGGTGGGTTGTCAGGATAAATGTAGTAAGGGTTCAGAGGAGTTCAGCTACCGCCATGGCTATCTACAGGTATCTTTAGATAAATTTACTCAAGAATACCTTGCATCTGTGAAGACTTTTTGAATTGGGAGGATACCAGAAGGCATTTTTCAAACTGTACAGTGTCCCTGAAATACTGCCACTTCTGAGATGAAGAGCAGCAGTTGTGCAGGCTGCTGAGGCGGCTGGTGTGAGAAGGGAAACTTCTGACCAAAGATAACTTGGGCAAATCCTTGTTCTTGCCCAATGTGCTGTGGGACTTTTGAAGGGCTAGGCAGAGCAAAATGGCTTGGTAACGTCCAGTCTACAAGATCTTCATGTAGGACACTACGTGGAACTGATCTCAGAATGCTTGCCCTCCCTATTTTGATCTTTTATAAGAACTGTTTTTTAGTGGTCCAAGATTTGGCATGTTTTAAAATGAAGTGCAGCCTGCTCAATACCCATGGAGAGAACATTTTAAAAACATATAATTTAGCTGATGGTGAAAAGTTCACGTCGGGTTTGATTATTTTTCTTGAGATCGAGTATGCTTGTATTTCTGCATTTAGGTGGATAATATTTTTCTGTCCTTCATACTGTTTAAATCTGGGTTTTTTTTTTATTTCCTCCATTGCTTCACTGCAGGGTAAAGTGTGGCTAATAGATTTTAACCCCTTTGGTGAAGTAACAGACTCGCTGCTGTTTACATGGGAAGAATTAACGTCTGGGCAGAATGTGAAAGGTGACCATGGTGAAGGGGAGGCTACGGACCAGGTACAGATTTATCTGATGAATAAAACTGCATTTGTAGAGAGACTAGCTAGATGTCTGAATAGGTGGACTAGCAGCCTCGGTTCCTCTCCCATGTGATTTAGTTACTAATGTGCATTTCTGTTCACCTCAGAGGGGTATGGATTGCATCCCAGACTTTGTTTTTAGTTCATTGATTAGAAATGCCTTGAAAGCAGGATTTATGTCTCCTACTTTGGGCAGGCTCAACAAATAATAGCGTCAGGTTTTAGGGCTTCCACTACTGTCTACTGCAGTGGATACTGTGGAGAAAAAGAGAGAGACTATATTGCAGCTTTTACCCAATTAAGAAACTTTCCCAATATTTCTCTTTACTCAGTTTAGTCCTGTTAATTCCAGTTCGATCCCTTTTATTGCATTTTAAACTGTGCCTTTTTATTTCTTCACATGTACATTTTTAACCTTCTACTCCATCACTTAACTAAGTTCTGCTGCCTACCTGGATTGTTTTTTCTCTTTGGTTTCCCCAGTTTCACAGTTGTTTGCGCTTCTACAAATCTCTCTCTAACTCTGTCTTCCCATTACAGAGGTGCCCAAAGCTAAGCCTATTTCCTGTTGTCCGGGGAAATATTCCCCTTCAGTCACTAGTGCTTCAGTGCTTTTCCAGTTTGTGACTAACCCTCGGGCCATTTGGCCCCAGCTTAACTCCTTAGCCAGCTGGGGAGAGCGCTGAAAGTAGCCGTCTTCAAGCTGGAGATTACTGATGGCTCAAGAAGCAGTTGCTAGCAACCTCTGGGGAACTGCTTAGCCAGTTGGCGTGTCTCTGCCGTTTTCAGCTAATAAACTGCATTAGCACAATTTCTTTCTTAGGCTTGCTTTATTTAGCATTTCAACAGGATCTCAACAGGCTGGAAAGTTTGGCTAGAGCTAATGAGTTGAAGTTCAGTGCGGACATATGCAAGGTGCTACACCTTGGGAGGAATAATCAAAAAGACAAGTATAAAATGGGTGACACCTGGCTGGATGGCAGCACTCTGAAAAAGGACTTGGGAGTCTTTGTAGGTCACAGACTCGGTAGGGGTCTGCAGGGTGATGCAGCCGCACACGAAGTGAATGAGATTCTGGGATGTGTCAATAGGAGCATTCGATGCAAGACACGGGAGGTGATAGTGCCTCTCTGCTCAGCACCGGTTAGGCCTCATCTGGAGCACTGTGTGCAGTTTTGGGCTACACATTTTAAAAAGGACGTGGAAAAGTTAGAGAGGGTCTGGAGGCAGGCAGCAAAGATGATCAAAGGCTTGGAAAGCAAGTCATGAGGAGAGGCTGAAGGAGCTGGGCAAGTTCAGCTTGTAGAAAAAGTGCTTAAGAGGGGCATGCCATGATGGCAGTCTTCAAATACCTGAAGGGCTGCCTTAAGGTAAAGGGAAAGCACCTCTTCTCTCTTGCTGCAGAGAGGGGGATGTGGACCATTGGCTTGAAGTGGTATTCCACTGGGGCTCTGTGGGCTCAAGCTGTGGTGGGCAGGCTGGCGGGGGTGTCCGGCGGCACCCGTGGTGGGGCCTGGCCCGGCGTGGCTCACCCAGCTCCTCGGGGATGGGCCGCAGCCACCCTGCGCACATGGGGATGCTGCCTGGCTGGGGCAGGACGCCAGGCTCAGGGGGCTTTCCTCTCCGGGAACAGTCTCCCTGCATGCTGGGCACAGTGCGAGCAGGGCAGAGCCGTCCCTAGTGCAGGGCCTGGCTGAGGGAGCCCTCTGGGTCCTGGGAACAGCCACCGCGGCTGCCTCAGCCTGCCTGGGTCCCGGCCTTGCCCACCCGCAGCTCCCCTCAAGGGGCCAGGGCCTGGGCAGGCACTTCACAGAGCTGCTCTGCTGTAGGCTCCTGGCCGGCTCGGCCCTGGGCACCGGCTGTGGTGGCTGTTACCAGAGCCTGCGGCTGCAGCTCCCACTTGCGCTGTACCCGGCATGCACAGAGGCCAAGCAGGAGCCCCCTGAGCCCAGCGTCCTGCCCCAGCCAGGCACCGTCCCTTTGTGGGCAGGGTGGCTGCGCCCCATCCCCGCGGAGCTGCGTGGGCTGGCTAGGCCCCCCGCTACCCACCTGACACCAGCTATTTACTGTAAAAAATAAATCAATAAAAATGTTTAAAAAGTAACATTAATGATTAGTAGTAGTATTAAATATGCAGTGCATCCTGCCACGTACCCCCTCAGCCCCAGTTTTGTTTTTGTGGCGTGCCGGCACTCCGGCACCTTATAGGGCAGACATTCTGGGTTTTTCGTCTCTCCGGCCAAAAAACATTGCCTACCCCTGAGCTGTGCCTGTATTTTACTATAGGCATGTCTCATGCTTCTGGGCTTTCTTGGTTGTGTCGTTGCCCCGCCCCCCCAGTGCTTTCTGCTATGTGTATTAGGGTGTTTTTAAGCCTTTCTCAAAGGTGTTGGTGACAGCCAAGGCTGGGGACTCTGACTGGGCTGTACCAGTGCTCCTGCTGGGAACAAAGCCAGAGGTTCCTGACTAGGAGGTCTTGGCCCTCTGCTCAGGGTCAGACTGATCACTGTATTTGAGGTCAGGAAGGAATTTTATCCCATGGTCAGATTGGTATGAAGGTTTTTGCCATCCTCTGTCGCCGGGGGCATGGCCCTCTAGCTGGGATCTCTTGAACATACAATGACATCATGTCATAGAGCCAGGATGTTGGTGCCGTGGTTCACCTACTTTACCTGTGGCAGGTTAGGATGTTAGGTCTGTCTTGTGTTAGGGCTGACAGCAGTCTTATGTGGAGTTCCTGAGTGATTATACTTTGCATAGGGTGGTTTGTTTAGGGAGGAATCCTGTCTCAGGCAGGGGTTGGACTAGATGACCTCTGGAGATCCCTTCCAGCCCCGCTTCTCTGTGGTTCTGTGTTTCAAAGATACTGTGACACTGCAAAGGGAGATAGATGGCCTGTGTGATTGATTGATTGATTTTTTTTTTGAGTGGAGATGGTCCACTGATGTATATGATTTCTTTTGAATCATTGAGATTGCCCTCCAGGCCAAGAAATGGTAATCAGCCACTAAGATAAGTTCCTGAGTGATTTCTGCTGTTTTTGTATGGCCCATGCTTTGTATAGCTTCCTAGTGTAAAGTTACTGTGTTTTAAAGTCCTGCTCTCTAACAACTGATGGTGCTCTGGGGTAAATCTCCTTGTATTTCCATTTTCCCCTCTTTATAATAATTCCCTGCTTTGTAGGATGAATGTGCAAGTTTTCACCACGGGTGCTTTAAGCTACAGCACATTATGCAAGTGCTGTGTATTAGTGCATATTAAATTACTTTCCCCAAACCAGTGGCTAACAATGATTTTTTATTTATTTATTTATTTTAACTTTCATTTCAACAAATATTTGCTAGGTAAATTCTGACCATAACTTTGGCAAAGTTTTACTTATTTATGCTGAAACCTGAAGTCCTAAATAAAAGGAGATTTTAAGACTTTTGTTGCTAAACATTATACAATTTATAAACATTATACAGTTTTATAGCTGTGGGCCCAGCAGCCTTATCTAAAGTTCAGTATATCACAGAGGAGACAAATTGTTACGGTGCTGTTACTGCTTATTTACTTTAATACATTAATATTAGTACAATCAGGATCCTAGTGGAGGCTCTGACGTATGGGGGGAAAAACCCTTATCCAGGGATGGCGCCAGCCTCTTCCCAGTGGGGGATCTGAGGTGGGCCAGACAGAAAATTAGGGCAGTTATGCTGCAGGGGGGGTGGACAGGGTGGGCTCAGCTGTGCAGGGCAGGCAGCGCAGCCCAGAGGGAAGGGAGGGTGCTGGGAGGGGTGGTTACACAGGGGCTAAGGTCCCCTGACACCCCCCCCCCCCCAAGCGCCACTACATTTTAATTTCTGCTGATAGATGCTTTGAGATGTTTATAGAAAACCCTAGCATTGGTGTGCACTTCTCAATACAATTTAGATGAAATAAACATACTAGCCAAGCAAGTGAAGCTCAATTATTCTAAAGAAATCCGCAGTTTTAATTGCAGTGAGATACTTTATGATGACTTCGGGTGTTTTCAACCTGCTCGCTTGCTCTCTCTCTCTAAGGACTATCCAGCTTTCCGTTGCACAAACAGCGGAGTTACCGTCCAGCCTAGCCCTTACCTGAGCTACGGACTGCCCAAAGATTTTGTAGATCTTTCTACTGGAGAAGATGTCCACAAATTAATAGACTTTCTCAAACTGGTAAGCAAATCCTAGTGGAGGAACTTCTGACTGTTGAGAGGAAAGTAAAAGAACATTAAAGTGCTTAAACCCTGATGTTCTAAATCAGGGGTGTCAAAGATGCAGCCCATGGGCCAGCTGTGGCCCACAGAGTGCTGTCATCCAGCCCCCAGTGTCACTGCTGAGTGTGAATTGAGCCACATGCCAGTGGACTGGCCCTTTGCACAGAGCCCACAATGCATGCTGTTCGGGCAGTCTGGCAGGGACCTGTTCTACAAACAGCACCCCTTTTCTCTTCCCCCGCCAGCCCAGAATTCACACCACACCTGGTGTATTATAGAATGGGTTTATTGAATTTTACCTTTAATAACCTGGAACTTTCTTATCCTTAGTCAGAGCTGCCCACTTCTGAGTGGCTGGGTGCTGCACGTCCCTATGCCATATGGAACACACCCTCCCTGCTCCCGAGTCATATGCTGTGCTGGCATGCCACATGGGCACCTCTTTCGCTGTGCTGTGTTGTGTAGATCCCCCCCGTTATGCCGTATGCCTCCACACTACATCGTGCCAGTGCCCCGTGCTACATGGGATTTACTCCCTCAGCCCTGTGGGCTGTGCCACCTTGTCCCTAGGAGAGGGGGCAGGAAGTGGTAACTGGTGGGGGAGACCCTGGCAGCAGAAGCAGGAGAGTGATGTGGGGGATGGCACCCAGGGGCCACAAGTTAACTCCTCAGGGATCACTTGCAGCCCACAGTTGGACAGCTCTGCCCTAAGTGAAGCTGTTTAATAGGATCTAAAATATGATGAATGTTCCTGGAGAAACCAGCATACCTTTTTGTAGAAGTTGATATTACTTTGGGTGTTACTAAAATAATTTTTTGAGGTCTCAGCAAGCTTTTACCACTCAATAGTTTTTAATTCAAACAACCTCAGTTTCTCTGTTCCTTTGACAACAATTCTTTGATGTTTTTACTGGCCCAGAATGACCTTCCCTCTACTTTTCCAGACTTGGGTGGGACAGTTGGAAGATTTTTTATTTTTTTAAATTTTTTTCTTAAACGTATGATTCAACACGAGCAGAGTCTCTGGTATTGGTGTTCTGAACCACCCAGCCTTGAAGGTCAACACAGGCAACTCGGATTCTACCCATAAACTGCATGCTACAGAAGCGCAATAATGCGGTTCATGATGCTGCTTGTATATCGCAAGTCTTAGGCCAGGTCCTCTACCAGGATAAGGACTTGCCCTTAAGTTGTGTGTGTCATTTTTATTAGTGGCATTTTGCAGTCTACTTCATATTGTTCCACCACATCATAGGAACACTGCTACAGAGTCTAACAGGAGATGCAATCAGGAAGTTTTTGACTTTCATTTAATCTCCTTTCTTCCATTTCATCCCAGGACTTCAAATTTTAACTCTTTTGTAATTCCCCAAATTGTCACCTGCCTTGTTACCGGGTGTGACGGTATCTAACACTGTGTTTTTGTGGTATTAATTATGACAATTGACTGATGCCAGACGCATCCCGAGACCTGTTTGCCTAATGCCATTGCTGCTTCTATAGTCTTAAAAGACAGGTTTTCAGTGCGTGAGTCCTGTTAGGGGTTCCCATACACTCCGGTAGCACTGATGGAAGAACAGAAGAGAGAAATGCTGATATTTCTACATTTTATTTTCATACCAAATCAATTGCAAAATAAATCAGAATATCAAAACTTTTTTCAGACCAAATGGGGGGGAAAATTGGAGAAATTGAAATTTCTCAGTTGAAATAAAACATTTAAAGTTTCCTGAATTTAAATGTTCTGTCAGAGCCAAAAGAAATGTTTTCTTTCCATTTCACCTGCAACAATGGCACAAGGGGATACTGTTGAACCTGTAAAGGGACTGGATTGCTGTGGCTAGATACTATAACGATGAGTCTCATGAAGCCTGTTAGAAAAATGTAAAAAATTGTGTTCAGATTTTTTTGCTTCATTGTGGATTTTGATGTCCCATTGGCCATTGATTCTCCTGGTTTCTAAGTTCTTGTTTATGGACTGTTTTTACTGGTTGAGACTAGGTGGCCTATTTTTCTCCTGAATTGTAAATAAAAAAAAAAACTCCTTGTGAATTTGCATTTATAAATATAAATGTTACCACATAACCTTCAAAGAATGGCTTAGAAGTACATCAAGTTTTTTTCTAATGCCAACATCTCTAGAAAATGCTTGTAATTTTTTGATGCTTTTATTAAAGGTAATTGCATATAACATGATTAACTTTCCTGTTTCCTTGGCAGAAAAGAAATCAACAAGATGATGACTGAGAGATCATGAAATGCCGGATGAAATTTTAAGCGAGAAATGTGGCTAGATTTTTAGACTAACTGTTAAACATCAACTTAAAGAAAATCTGCTTTTTGTATTCAGTGAAAGAAGTGAAGAGCTGCCAAGCCTATTTGTGTATTAGTTTAATAAATATAAAATCTAGGAAATGTTTTTCTCATGGCACCGTGGTATGCTGGCTTATTGCGTGTTCTGCGCTCTTTCAGTGCTTAATTAAGATCATAGGAGAGTAGGGCTGAAAGAAACCTCATGAGATCATTTTGTTCAAGCCACTGCTCAAGGTGGGATCAGCCAGGCCAGGCATCTCTTCCAGCTTGCTCTTGACAACTTCCAGGGATGGAGAGTCCACAACTTCTCTAGGCGGCCTGTTCCAAATCCTCGACCAGCCTCACAGTCAGAAAGTTCCTCCTGCTCTCCAATCTACACTTTATCTGCTGCAGCTTGAGGCCATTTTTCCTAGTCCTAGAGCAATGGCTTCAAGCTGCAGCAGAGAAAACGTGCTGTGTTACTATCCCGGTGCAAGCAAGCATATCTACATTTGGCCGTAAGTAATTGAGTCCCTGTTTTTTAGCCTGAGAGCACCCGCACCAGTGAGGGCACTTCAAACTGTAAGACTTTGCTCTCACAAATACATCCCACAAATAGAAAATACAAAATGTCAACTATCCCGTGTATTTAATCACATGGTTTTAAAGTACAATCTGTTGGTAAAAGAATAGAGCAATTTGCAGTCTTTCCTATGTAATTTTTTAATGGTAAGTATCCACGTTGAGATTTCTCTCGTTAAAGTCATCTGCTGGTAAATTGCTCAGTTAAGGATTTTAGTCATTTAAAATTCTGAAATCATTTTGGATGAAGTAATATTCTTCTCAGACTGCAACCATAGTCAGGAGATGTGCAAGGTCCAGTACTTCAAAAACAAATGTGATAAATATTCTGAAGGAATAACATTTATTTTCAAATATCTCATCCACAGCTGATGGTTTAAAAATTATATAAAACAGTCTCATAATTTCTTCTGTCGCATCCACTCACTGACTCCTCTGAGAAGATGATCTGTTTCATAATTATGGTGGATTCTGGATTCATCTGACACTTTAACCCTTTCTGCTAGTAGGAGGAATCCTGTAAACTGGCCAAGAATCTGGAAAACCTGTGTTCTTTACCCAGCTTTATCAACTGGCTCACTTTAAAACTTCTGCAAGTTACTTAGATGGGAATTTAGGGTCAACTAATTTTGCGCATCTCAGTTTTTGGCTACCCAGCTTTACACCTTGATGCTGATAATCAGAGGTTACATACACAACTGATGAAGTGAATGGAAGTGCAGTTCCAGTCACCTCTGAAAATTGGAACCTCCTGCACCTCATGCTGAGCATCCGAAACTTAATGCATCTTTTCAAGTCCAGTCCTTTGCTTCTCTGTGCATGGCTTTCTCTGTAAAATGGGGATGATTCTTAAAGTAAAAAACTAGACACGGAAAAAGGTCACTTCTCATCCCTATGCAATTTCAGTTTTGAAAGACCACTTGTGGCTGAAGATTATATGGACAATGAACATGTTCTGCCTTATACAGTTATCAAACTTGATGCTTGTGCTCCTTGAAATCGCTGAATGAACAGGTGCTCTTGCAGTCCGCAATTATAAAATGTGTTTTCCTTCCATACAAAACTGCAAGGAGAGCTTAGACATACATGTGTTGAGGATAGTCCAAATGGAGGGCATCCTACCTCAGAGCAGGCAGCTGAATTAGACAATCAGTTGAGATCCTTTTCAGGGCTACATTTAATTCTATGATAGAAGTTTAACCCTTTCTGCTAGTAGGAGGAATCCTATAAACTGGCCAAGAATCTGGAAAACCTGTGTTCTTTACCCAGCTTTATCAGCTGGCTCACTTTATGCTTCATGCTTCAAACGGCACGTGTAGGAATCTCGTAAAATTTAAGGGAACTTTTAGAACTTTCAAAAGTATTAAAGCCAGAGAAAGAACTATTGTCATCATCTAATCAGACCCTCCTGTATTACCCTGACATCTTAGGTGAAATCCTATGTCAAGTCTGATTCCTGGTGAAGCCTAGTGGTGGAGAATCCATTACTTCCCAGTAGCAAGATCCAGCATTTAATGATCCTTCATCACAGGTCCCCAACCTGGACCCTCACCAGATGCTCTGTATGGGTCCCACCATGGTTTGCATTGCTGTTTCCTTCTTTCTCTGCTTGTCCTGAGGTTATAAGATGACTGCTACAATAAAATGTCTCTATTCCTCTCTCCTTCCACTGCTTCATTGGTCTCTGTGAGCCCTTCTGAATAACCCTCTGTCAGGTCGTTCCATGATCTGCCTTGTCAAGTCTTTGCAGTCCCTCATCTAGTGATTGAATTCACAGGAGGAGGAGAAGTACCCAGGCTCAACAAGTGGCTTCTCCCAGAGTGGATTTGATTAAAATCAAATTGATTTAACTTGTGATTTAAAATCGCTGGTCAGGAAGCCTTGTTTTAATCACTGTTTTCTACAAAAAGTGAATTCTTGTTGTTTGATATAACTTCTTGTATATATCATTCACAACTCAGAGAGGGGTATGTTTCATTTTTAGAGGGTACACATGCATTTTAAAGCAGTGGTTTATTTTGATATTTTTTCAGATTAATTTTGCAGCTACATCAGAAAAGTGAATTAGGGTTTGGTTATTTTATTGACTAAAGCAAATTGAAGCAGATACTTGTGAAGTCATTGGGGAGTGAACTAGGATCAGATCTTTACAGTGTGCAGCTAAAAGCTTGAGCAAAAAGTGTTTGATTTTTCAAGTAGATAGTAAGTATAGAAATTGCTGGAGAAGGGAGGGAGTACAGAAGCTAGAAAACAACTACCAGATAGCAACATCTTTATATAAAGTAGCTGGGTTTGCTCAGCATCTGAGTTGTACATCAACTCAATGTGACGGTCATGGTTCTTGAATTGCAGTTCTGCCAAGAGTGCTAATGAAAATACTCCATTATGCCTCAGTCGGTAGTGTTTTTAATTTTTCAGCTGGACAGCAGTCCATCAATACTCTACTAGCATCTCCTAGTAAAGATATTGGGTCTTTAAAAAAATTACTAAGAGTAAAAATTACACCCATTTAAAGTTACCTCCTTAATGAAGAGGAGTCAGGTGAACCTACCCTTTTTTGTGGCTTGAATTCCAGGGTTGTCTCATGGTTTGTGTTCCCTTTGATCTTCAGCTTTCCTGATGCCTTTCTTGTTTTCCCTTAGCCCTCCACTCCAGTATTTGGATTAATCTGAACGCTGGAATAAGAACAAGCACAAATAATATTGAACTGAACCAAAGACTCAACTTCTCAGTGCAACACTTTCTATGTGTATATTTTCTGGTTTCATTTGCTGAGTGTGCTTCTGGAAAGAAAACTATAAATAGGGGAAATGGTCCTCCCCCCCGTTTACTATATGTCCCCTTGAGCAAAATGAATACCACCTGTTGCATTTTAGTTGCCTTATATGGCCATGAAATCCTCATGAGCATATTTCACATTCTCAGGCACTGTATTAATCTCCTGCACATCTTTGTGTGTCTACATATAACCTAACACCCAGGCCACAAGGCAAAGCAGTCGAAACCATAGACACAAATAAGGAAGAATATAGACCTTAGGAAATATAATCTCTATGCAGCCTTTTATTGGTATGTTGCCAGATGTAAAAACTAGATGACAAGTGGTCAAAGCTGGCATTTTTGGTCATGTCGAGATGGGCATTGGAATAAGAGACAACCATGGTTAAAAATAGTGCTTCCTTCCTATATGAGAGTCAGTTTATCTTTCGCATGCTGAAATGCTTCTGTTGTCTCTTCTTGCTGGAGAAGGGTGCCAATAGCAGCATCTGGTAGTGTGGCAGACAAAATGTAAATGGGCAAATCAGTTTGGCAATTTGTGAACATGTTTCTTCTGAAGGAATAGGTCATGCAACAAGGCTGCATTTGGGGAAGTTTTGAAGAAAATTAATTTTATGGAATAAAAAGTACAGATGTCTGCACCAACAACTGCCTAGCTGGTGGAGAGACCCAAAATAAGTTGGCTTTTAGCACACAATAAATTAAAGGCTTAATATGGGAGTGTTGAATTGAACATAGACTGAATTTTATTCAGTAGTAGAATTAAGTTCCTAGATCTTACTTTTTATTATCGTAACAAAAGCTTAATTAGATATAGGGTTTGCAGCGTCTTAATCTCCGCTGAGGTAACGATTAGCATTCAAGTAAAATACTAATTCTGAGACTTTAATTAAAAGAGCATTTATCTGCATAATTTATCCCTTATCCTGTGCAGACTTGTTAGAGTCCTTTAGTAACCATGTCTGATGATAGTATTTTTATTATAATAAAAATCTAACACAGTTGTTTGTTTGGGCATCTTACTTTCTACTAAATATTGCAGTGAAGCATAACAGCACAGTTATGGCAAGTACTATGTGGGTGCTCACAGCTCTCATTAGACCTACTCTGAAATTTGTCAGTAGTGATTTCAGAGAGAAAATTCTGATTCATCAAAATGTTTCGTGCCACTTTCAAGTAAGGAGTTCTCTGGTTGAGGGTAGGATTTCTGCCTGGGAGATGTGCACATAGACCCACCCACCTGAGTGGATGTTGAAGGGTCACCCAGGGAATTTATATGGGCTGAAATGGAGCAGGTGCTGAGGTGGTTGGCCCAGCAAAGGCTGTGGTCAATGAGCAAGCTCAAAAATAGGAGACCAAGACTGAAGATACAATGCCCCTCCAATTTTGCCAGGCAGAGACTTCACAAACTCTAGTGCTGGAAAACCAAAACGTGATAGCAAGTGCATCTGCCAGCAACATAGGGAAAGGTGGGCTTGCTTTTGCTGAGGGTTGTGTGCATGACGAATGAAGATGACCCACAAGCATTTATAAAAGTGTTAGAGTGAATTTAGAGAAGGGTCCAATGAAACAGACTGGCAAAAAGAAGGGTGCTAAAAACCCTCGGTCCCTGCCAGTTGGCACAGCGGCTCAAATGCAAGGCCACCGGCTGGCTCTGGAGGACCCATTGGAGCAGATAGTGCTACAGCAGTTAGTCTGGGACCTGGAGGATGGAGTGAAGGGCTGGGGGGAAAGACATCAGCCTCCAACAAGAGGAAGATGTAAAATTAGCAGAAGATTATTCTGTAGCAAGGAAGGGACCAGGGCAAGAGAAAAGGGAAGGACCTAGAGAGCTGGAGTGGGCACAGGTCTGCCCAGCTACCCAGGGTGTCGTGGCCACCCTTGGAGCCCGGCATACTACTGCAAGACCGATTCAGGCTGGACATAAGGAAGAATTTCTTTACTGTCCGAGCCCCCAAGGTCTGGAATGGCTTGCCATCAGAGGTGGTTCAAGCACCTACTTTGAACGCCTTCAGGAGAAAATTGGATGTTTATCTCGCTGGGATCCTCTGACCCCAGCTGACTTCCTGCCCCTGGAGCAGGGGGCTGGACTCGGATCTTCCGAGGTCCCTTCCAGCCCGAACGTCTATGAAAGCTATGAAATTTACTACATCCTTTCATGCAGGATGCTGAAATGTCTTCAGCTGATAACTAACTCTTACCCTGGGATAAACCTACCAGATAAGAAGCTGATAAAACCCACCAGTAAGCAAATAAGAGTGAAGGAGGTAGAATTTGTGGTGGGGCAGATGACATTGAAAACTAATAGTGTCAAAGTAGAGATGAGAGAGAATAATAGGACAATGTGTTGAGCATCTGAGACATTTGTGTACAAATGCTAGAAATACGGGAAATAAGTTAAAGTCAGACCACTCAACCCAAATGGTGACTTAATCAACATTAGAAAATGGGACTGGCATATTGTTATTGGAAGGCCTGAGGGTACGGGGAAGGGGGGAAGTAGTTGGATTGTGCATCAGGAATGTATATAAGTGGAAGGTCAAGAAGAGGTGTAGCCGGTCTGTTTGTACGTCTCCAAACAGAAGTAAAATTAGCCTTGTTAGTCTGAAGTCAAGGAAAAGGCAGAGTAGATCCTGCCTTCTACTTGACTTCAGACTAACATGACTTAACTATGTCTCTGCTCATGGAGAGCAACTCTTAGCCAAATGAAATGGGCTGCAGTCAATCTACACAAGATCTATCAGGTGCAAATCTACTCTGCTATATACCTGAATGTCTGCAAGTGCAGATACGAATAGTGAGACTGCCATGCTAGGGTCCACTATAAACCAGGGCAGAGGAGATGGATGAGGCTTTTTCTGAGCAACCACCAGAAGCATCCAAGGAGCAGGAACTGCTGGTAATGTGGAAGTCCTTATTGCCCAGACATGGGTTGGAAAAGCAGCAGAGCTGAACCCAGATAGTTCATCAAGTTCTTCCAATCTGGTGGGGACAATTATTTTCTGAGAACATCGAGGAACTTAGTAGGGGGCAGCTATTTTAGACTTGACTCTGATTAACAGGAACTGGCTGGGAATCAAAAGATGGAAGGTAATTTGGGGTGAAAGTGATCACGAAATTACACTGTGCACACTCAGAAGAAAATAAAGAAGCTGAAGGTACTCAGATAAGGAATAGTCTTCGAAAAGCAAACCCCAGACTTCAGTAAACTCAGAGAACTGGTAGGAAGAGTCTGTTGGTAAGAGAATGAAGGGACAAAGGGCAGGAGAGCTGGCCGTTGTTGATCCCGGTCAGTGTTATCTCCTCCATTAGTGCTGGTCCGGGGTTAGGCATTACTGGTCCTGTCGGGGTCCTTCCATTTGAATGGTTTGTGCATGCTGTCACAATTCAGTCGTGATGCTGTGTCCCTAGCAAGTTCGTTAGTCCAAGAAAGAGACTGTAGAGTTCGGTTCTTAGTAACAAAAACAGCTAGACTTAATGTCACCAAACCTAGATGCTAGCATCTGTGACCAACTGAAACACGGTGCCAGCTGGGTCTTTTGCAGGCATGAACATAACCCCAAAGCCCAGTACAAAGCATTAAGCATTCCCAAGCACCTTTTTATACACTGGTCACAGCAACTTCGTGTTTACAACAGGTGCAACAGTTTTCCCCCGTTACTAAAAGGGCTTTAGGTGATGACATCCACATCCTACTTCTTACCGATAAGTGCAACAAGATGCAGATACCTGTGGCCAGGTCACTCTGACCTTTGTTTTGGTGTTCAGTACTGGTGGCATCAATTCACTCTCTATCTGTTGCTCTTGGGAGCTCAGAACTAACAACTGACTTTTCCAGCCCTTCCACACAAGCTGTGTGTGTTATGCCTAGTTTTGGGTTCATTGGTGCCTACTTCAATTTATCCATATATATGTGTATATATATATTTGTATATGTGCTGACTAGTGTTAGTGAAGCCTGGAATTGTTACTGGGAAAAAACTACTAATGTCTCAGTGTCAATCTGTCCTGATGTGAAGAAGACCGAGGAAGTGCAATAAGAGACCAATGTGGCTGCTTTAGGAGCCTCTTTAAAAATGTGAAAATAGAAAAGAAATAGAATTGTATAAAAAATGCAAAGAGTTTCACATAATTCATGAGCTTCAAGAAATAGCCTGGGCTCCAAGGGGTAAATTCAAATGATTAAGGTGTTACCATTAACAAAGATAACAAGAAACTGTTCTTTAAAAGCATAAGAAGTAAGAGGAAGGACAGCAGATGGCATGTGATGCAGAAGGGTGAAATGTTTTGCTTTAACAATAAAGGGTTAATTAAAACTAGAAATTTAACACAAATAATTTAAACAGGAAAAGTGCAGGCTAATTGGAAAAGAACAAATTAATGACTTTAGATAAGTGTATGTATGCCCAGCAGCAGGGCCTGAGGACATTCACCCTAGGCTACTTATAGGCAGCAAAAAAACGAAAAATCCAGGCCCAAACCCCCAAATCTCCAAACAGTTAGTGATCATTTTTGAGACTCATGGAGGATGAGGCAGGCCCACCAGACTGGAGGAGGAAGGGCTTAGACCAGTCCTGCTACCTTAAATACTCAAGTACTAGAATGAGTTATTGAACAATTACCTGGTAGACAACTGCAAGACAGTAAGATAAAACATGGCCAATATGCATTTGTCAGGAAGAAATCATATCAAATCAATCTAATTTATTTGTCTGAAAAGATAAGTGGCTTGGTGAGCAGGGGCATGGTGGGGTATATCTTGATTTTAGTAAGATTTTTAATCACCACCACATCACTCATGAATGCACTCGGGGAAACAGGTCTAGATGAAATCACTGTAAGATGGGTTTGCTACCTCGTTAGATAGGGCACAGCTGCAGAGAACAGTTTATTAATGTTTCACTGTCGAACTGGAAGGGCATTTCAAGCGGGGCTTGCCAGGACCTGTCCTGTGCCCAGTTCTTTTCAGTATATTCATAAGTGACTTGACTGATGGAATAAAACACACACAAAATGTGCAGATGGCACTAAGATGAGAGAGAGCACAAGCACTTCGGAGGACAGGATCAGAAATAAGTGCTCTTGATGGATTGGACAAATGGCCCAAGATCAACATAATGAATGTAAATGGAGACATGCCAAGACCTACACCCATGAGGGAGAAATTAAATGGGCAAATACCAAATAGGCAATGCTTGGCTAGGCAGCGGTACTGCAGCACAGCATCCGGACTAATAGCAAATCACAAAGTAAACACGAGTCAACAATGTGACGCTGCTTCTGAAAAGGTAAATCTCAATCTGCACTGTACAAACTGAACCGTCATATGCAGGAGCCAGGAGGTATTTACTCTGCTCCACTCAGCAGTGGCAAGGCCTTAGCTGGACTGCCGTATTCAGTTGTGAGCACCATGTTTTAAGAAAGATCTAGACAAATTTGTTCTGTTGTGCTCTTTCCAAGGTGAATGGAAAAAGTTTGGGAATCAAGGTTTACACTGAAAAGTTGAAGACCCTGGCTTTATTTAATCTACAAAAGACTTTAAGGGAGCCTATGGTGATGGTATCCCAATACATTTGTAAATTCGTATGATTATCAGAAGGATGGTCAGTTCTTTCCATGTTCGGGTCAGGGATAAGATAAAAAAAAAAACCTCCCCAAAAAACTAGCTTAACTTACACCAAAGTAGTTCTATCTTAAAAGGAAAAAAAAATCCAAGTATGAGTATAATTCAAAACTGTGGCAGACAACCTTGGGAGGTCATATGGAATCTCTTTAAATGGAAGTTTTAAAGAAAAGGTTATAAAACATCTGTCAGTGACAGTCGAAGTATACTTGATCCTACCTTAGTGTAGGGAGATGGGCAATAAATGCTCTTTTGAGGCCCCTTCCAGCCTTGCATTGCTATGATCCTTGGGAGGTCACTTCTTTGGACAGTTTCAGCATGTGGGTGAACTGAGAGCCTCCACTGAGGATGATGGGACCAGCCATGCTAGGCTTGATTTAGGGAAGAGTGAGTGCGTCTATGCGGGTGCTTTAATGCACCGTAGCCTTTTTTAATGTGCATTAAAGTATCACTAAAATAATGCTTTTTTAGTTAACGAGCATTAAAATAGGGTAATGCACATTAAAGCATCACTAAAATCTGTGGATGCCTAAACACAAGCGCGGAGGCTGCTCAGACATGCTGGAATTCTGACATGTCGATTAATCGAATCTGCTGGAGCGGGCCACTGTGCCAGGAGTTGCAGCCGCTCTAATTAAAGCACTGCTCTTGGTGCCCTTCACCAAGCACGCGTAAAAGCGCCCTGTGCTCTTTAGTTGATGAGCATTAGGATAGGGTAATGCACATTTTCCTAGTACCTCACAATGGAGGGTGTTTTTACATGTGCTCCAGGAGTGAAGCGGGACAAGCAATGCTTTAATTAGAGCAGCTCCAAGAGCCACCCTAATTAAAACACCTGCACTTCAAAATGGCGTTGTCAAACAAGCTCTAGTTAAAGCGTCCCCACTGCCATTTTGAAGCACATTTGATACACACGATGCGAAAGCTGGCTGGAGTGCAATCATTACTATGCTCCAGCAGACTCAATTAATCGAGTCTGCTCAGACACGCTGTAATTACAGTGTGTTGGAGCAGCCTCCCAGCTTGTGTATAGGTACCCAGAGGTACTAAATTTAATGCACTTTAACTAAAGTGTGCACATATAGATATGCCCAGTGTTTCTAACCATTGGAGGCATAAAATAATGGAATAGGCCTGGTCTGAGTAGTAGGCTCCAAGAAAAACCAAACTAACTAACTAGTTTTAAGGTGATGCTCATTGCACTTATTTGATGGGAGTACACAAAATGGCTGCTTAGAAGTGTCAGGGACCCGGGAGGTCTCTTCCAGTTCTGCATTTCTGTTTCAAAGCATTAAGGACAGTGGAAGAAGAAAAGGTTGGAAATGGACAAAAATACAAACTCAAATTACTTGCTGCTTTTTCTTCTTCCAGACCTGGTGGGGCTTTTGGGTGCCAAATGAAAGAGTAAAAAGGACAAAAAAATTCTAGGGCAGGCAACTTAAAACAGTTGCTTTGATCTAATGCCCCAGTTTGATGCCCGTTGCCTGAGGAATCCCACTGAAGTGAATAGGACCACTTTGTAGCATTATTCAAGTTTGTGGATCAGCTCTTAACAACATGAACAAAACCACAAAGTGAAGTAGGCCATGGTGGTAGAAAGGTTTACAAAGGGCTATAATGTGAGAAGGGTTTCCCCCACAGATCAATTGTGGCAACTAGTGTCTTGGCCATGTTGCATACTTCTTCTTCATCATTGTTTTGGTAGATGATTTTGATCCTTGTTCAACGTTAGGTGGCTTTGAACAGCCTCTGGGTAAAAATGAATGAAGAAAAGGGGATTAGCTGATGCAGAAAAGCAGCAATGACCTTCCAATTGCATAAAGCAACGTGAGTACAGGAACAAAAATGACCTGGGAAAAGATTCCAGGAGAGCAAACATGATATATGAGGGATGAATAGAGCAGAGGAAAATGAAGGAGCCATCAAGCACATGGTTGGTTATTTATGGCAAGGAGGACAGGTAGTCAGAGAGCCTCTTCCCCCCGGGAAAGTTTTTTTATGCAACCCACCTCTACAAACTAGAACTGCTGCTGTTTTCATCACCATTGTGAGAGATATATATATATAGTAGTAGATCTATATTTATGTATCTCACAATGGTGATCAAAACAGCAGCGGTCTAGTTTGTAGAGGTGGGCTGCACAAAAGCTTTCCTATGAGGGAAAAGGCTTTCTGACTCCCTACCCGCTTTGCCATAAATAAGCAACCATGTGCTTGATGACTCCTCCATATCTATATAGATATAGATATATAGATATAGTTATATCTATATATCTCCGTATATATATATGAAGTGAGGTGATGGTGTCTCTGTCTCGTGCCTGGAGTCTGCATCGTACTTCACACTCACATCAGCAAAGGCCAAGAACTGAAGCAACCATCAAGACTTACCTACTTGTTACCACCATTGGTTTGGGCCGTGTCAGAGTTGTAGACCACTGGTGGGAAACAGTGCTATGTACCGTATGAATGAAAAAAGGCATCATTCTCCAGAGCTCTTAAATCAGCATTAAAATCATTAGAGCCTGATTGGGGCTAAGATGTAGCACCCTCGGTTCCAGAGCTAGGAAAGGTATTAGGGTACAGTTTTCCAAAATAGGCTGCCCTTTCCTGGGCACGTCTACACGTGCACTCTGCTGCACTGTTGGTGCTGCAGTCATTTAGTAAGTACGCAGTCCTGGCGGCGCACAAGTCGTTCCTGACCCTACTGTGCAGTAGCACCAGCATCACGGTTAGTGCCCACCGATGCTATGCCCACTGATGTAGCATTTTGGGTAGAGGGACCCACTGTGTAGGGAAATGTCACAAACATCCTGTCTATACTTGTGTTTAAAACAGGCCAGGGGGCATGTACCGTCTCCTTCCTGGACCTGGCTATGGCAACCACCCCTGTTTCTCTCACTCTGATAATATCTTATCCTAGTCCTAACCCTTTGGCCAACCTGAATTCTCCAGGGTCAACAAAAGAAAACCATGCCACTGGTGCGTGCATTTACAATGGGCGTTGTCTCCCTGCTCATTCCTGGGCATAGGAGGCCTTGCTCACCCATTCTCTTGCTCTGCAGTCTTTCCATTTGCAGGAATGCAATTTATTGTTCTGTCCAGTTTTTTTGCATTCAATTTGAGCCCAAAGAAAGCAAGAACATGGCAACAGTCCTGGAGTGAAATCTTGGCCACAAAGAAGTTGATGGGAGTTTTGCCTTCGCCTTAAACTAAGCCAGGATCTCACCTCCACTGTTTTTTTTCCTGTATAATTTCTCCTTTCCAGAAACAAATTTTCCGCAAGTATTGCAAAACCCTGGCAAAAATGAACAGCAGGTAGTTACTCATAGCAACCACTGCACTTACTGCAGAAGATAAGATTGCCTTTGTGCTAGCTAATGGTTTCATGAAGAGACCCTCACCTATCATCATTTATATTTATGTCTTCCTGCCAAATGGATGTTATTTCTTTCCAGGAGGAGACAATCTTGCAGGTGGATGAGGTGAATAAAAAGGTCTTGAGTTCAAAGTCCTCTTGCCTGAAGCACTCTCGTACTGAGAGAAAGGATTTGATGGTGTTCAGGGCCCCTTGTAAGCACATCCTGGAAGGGGAGAAAAACCTGGACGTCACAAAACTTCACAAGATTTTTTAAATATTTCAACAACATTCAAAAACTAAAATCAGTGGGTTGAAAAACCTGGAAAGTTTCCAGTAAATTTTTAATTGTCATTTGTCCCTATGAAGCAAACACTAAAATTGGTTAAGTATCAAGCATCTGTAGCTGCAGAATCTTCTTACTTTTAATATGGGCTTTTAATATGTCTGCTTCTGATTTTACACAGTAATAATTGAACCTGTGACTCTCTCACTGATCTCAGGAGTTTATTTACTGAGCTTTAAATACGCTTTAAACAAAATGGATGGTACATGATGCTCTTAAACCTGTGAAGGAACGAGATCCCTGCTTTTCCCTCTGGCTCCAGAGTAGGATGTTTTACAATAGATGTGTGTGGTGTCTACAGGGTGCCCCACACACCTACACCTCAATGACTTCAGCTCTTCAGACGGAGCTCTTTAATACTGGAGCTAAACAAAAGAGTGGAAAGAATTGCTCAGGAGGACTTAAAGTACAGGAGCCGGGCACATAATATTAGCCTGGCTGGTCTCCTCCTCAGGTTGTTTAAATACGACTGCTCGATCCACTGTGGAAATAATGCAGTCCGAGGTTCGTCTAGGCACGTGATTGCTAGCTCTCCTGAATGTACCTTTCCTGAGCAAGAGATCACCTGATTCTTTTAAGAAGCAGCATGGGCGAGACCAGGGATCCACATCCTTTTCGGAGCGGTGGGCCTGCTCTGAAGAAGGCTGCCACTGCTTTCCTGGCTTTGCTTGCGACCCGACCGCCACTGCTTCCCCTGCCATGCTTGCTCCCTGCTGGTCACTTTTCCTGCTGCTAAATCCCCATCACAGCCTGGTTGCTGCTGACATCCCGGCTTCACAGGCCAGAGGGAACCCTTCCCAGTCTGGACACTGATCCCTGATTGCATATCGAGGTGCTGCAGTGCCTAATTTCTAGCTGGGCAGCTTCCAGCTGAGCCCGAGCTGCAGGCAGAGAGCGGGGGGCTGAGGAGAAGCAGTGGCAAATGTGTGCGAGCAGTTCCAAGTTGCCTGGCCCCGGCATGGGCGCAAGGCAAGCACCCCTCATGGCTGATGCAACCCCAAAGCTCCCCAGCCTGTGCCTCACTGGAGCCAAGCTGTTCTGGCCCACAGCTTGAAAAAATTATTGGCCCTTAATCTGGTAGCATGGATACTTGCCCTGGACATGGGACGCTTGGTTTCAGTTTTATCCCTAGCCTACGTGTGGTCCAACCAGCTTCTCCCACCTCCCAGGAAAGTGTCCAGCACTGTTCCTGCTTTCTAGGAAATTGTTGTTATAGATCCGGAAAGCAAAGACCAGAGCCCAGCTCTCCTGAGTCACTGGGCTATAGAGTAAGGCTCACTGTTGCAAACACTCTTCCTAGGTCCATACATTTTGCACTCTTTTTCATGCCATCATATCGCTTCAGCAAGAAAGATGAAGAGTGCATTCCCACCGCCCTGCTAGCAGCGGGCTTGAAACTCCTTAAGCGGTAGGGGGAGTTGAACCCTTATTTCCCACTTCCTGGACAAACTATATAAAAGTTGAGTGGTGGCTGTTTTACCTCCTCCACCCATGCTTACAAAACGATGGAGCTGCCACGGCATTTGTGGAGGGGCCTGATTCTTTCTCTGGGGCACTCACAGTTCACCTATCTCACTGTGCCCCTGAGGAGGTAGGCATTGCTTTGCTTACTTTCCAGATCCCAGTGGGGCTTGGAAAGGGGATTTTTGGGCTGAACATAGCGGTATTTGGTGAATTTTAGATGTTTCCAAGGTTAGGTGACTGATGAATGGTGGTTTTTGGTTTTGCCTAAGGGCCACTTAAAATCCTGCTTTAGGTGCCTCCAGTCCTTTTTGGATCTGAATCTTAGGACCCTTCTACATGTGCAGGTAAAGGTGTGACTGGATCTAATACGATCCACACAGTTGCGCTTCCTGCCACACTGCACGTACATGGCAGGAGGCTTAACTGTGGGACTGTGCATTAGATCCAGTTGCGCTTTATTGTCAGTGAAGGAAGAGCCCGATCCTGGGCTCCTCCTGCATTGGCAAGAAGCAGGCACCTCTGGCTGGGAGCTCCCAGCTGTGGGGGCTGTGCACACCCAGGACCAAAGAGCCCCATGTGGGTCTAGGACTTTCATGCACCCCCCAGGCTTTGGGGATGATGGTATCCACGATCCCCAGGGCTTGGGGGTTGCATCCCTGTGGCTGAGAGCCCTGTCACTCTGCTACACATGCAAATGAAAGCTCGATAGCAACCAGCTATAAAGTTAGTACACATTTTTGAGATCTAACTTCATAGCTGGTTGGAGCTTCTTATCATGTGACAGCTACTTTGGAGGTGGAGCTGGTCTCAAGCTAATTGCACAATACTTGTAAGGTGTAGAGGGGCCTTAATTCCTTCACATCAGTGATCTTGCTTTAATACTGAGAGTAAGACAACTCTCCTTTTACGTCAGGCACATGGCTGCAGATGCCATTTACATACCTCCCTTCTTCACTGTGGAAGCCTGCCTTCTTCCTGAACTTTGAAGTATTTTTACTGATCTGGGGTGCTAACAAGTTAGGCAGCCGGAGGCTTTGGCGTGTTGAGAGATGAAGCCTGGGATGACTTCATGGCTGTGGAACTCTCTTTAAAAATAACATTGGGAAAAAATAATCCTGGAATAAATTAACTTGAGTTATGCTAAGTACCTGAAACTGCTACTTCTAAACTCCCGTCTTTCTCTGTCTATAAAGGCTGTGACTCAAATGTGCTTCTGTTGGAAAAGGCACTTCACGCCTTCTGGGGATCTTTGGCACCCAGGAATCATGCAACTTCTTTCCTCTGTTTTTCTTCTTTTGAAACTTTTATCAGTTAGGACGTGCTCACAAGTGAAATTTCCTGGGTGGGATTCAACCTCTCCTCCCCACTCCCATGCTAGACATCCTAGAGCAAACTATAGTCTGTGAGCCAGATCTGGCCCACCAGACAATGTCATTTGTCCCACGGGCACCTACCAACTAAATGTACCCCACCCAGCCCCCGTGCCTCATGGGCGGAAGGGCCTGGTCCAGCCAGCACACAGCTCTGGGGTGGTGATGAGCGCAGCCACACTGGCCTGCCTGTATCACGCAGGGCTCTGCATGGTGCACATGCAGCTCCATGCCATTGGGGGAAGCCCCGGGCACTGAAGCCAGTGGCCTCCCCACTGCCTGCTGTGTAGGTCCCAGGACTTTGCCAGGCAGCAAGCAGCGGGGCGTAGAGAATAGGAGAGATGCACATTTGTGTCTCAGTATTGTGCACGCCCATCTTCCAAATCCAGGCCTATTGAAGTTGCATCCTTCTCTCTGACTTGAGTGTATGTGGGTGGGTGGGGTCTGTGTGTACAGGAAAGCGCAGTTCAAGGGCATAATGTTTTTCAAAGTTTTCCATGAGACTCAGCCAGCTTGTTAAACAAGATAATCCTAGCTGCATTCTTCTTACAAATGTTTCCGTTCAGAGATCCTGTACTGCGGCTTCTAATTAAAGGCAGGAGCCTGAATTCACACACATGTCCTTCACTCATGTGGCCAGCTTCTTCCTTAAATTAAACAAGCAAACAATACTCATAAGGAGTGTGTTAGACATGAACAAACACTGCATATTTACAAAGGGACAATAAGTCAGCTGCTGTTATGACACTTGATTGTCTATAGTTTTAAACTGCATTGTACAGACTTTGTGTTTCTTTTAGTTCTCAGGGTGGTTTTCTTAATAAATCCACCAGACCCATTTAACAGCCAAATTCATGGGATGTTTCGGTATCAGTGTTTAATTGTATGGTTTGCCCCAAAATGTTTGTAACTGCATTCAGTTGTAGGACTGGCACATGCTTAGTTCAGGCCCCAAAGCAAATCAATGGTGAAGAGCCCATTTTGCTTGTCAGATTTCAACACACTTTGTGAGTTTGAAATTCAGCTTAATCCCATAGGTTATTGGCTTCATATTTGATTTAGGAGCAACTCTGCAGGAGAAAGAGAAGAGAGCGGGGAAAACTAATTCAAATGGAAAAAAAAAACCCTGGAAAGATGGGAAATAAAGCAAAGAAGAATGCAAAACCAGTGTCCTCGTTCTCAAAAATGTACATCTCTGCTTAGGTTGATGTCTGTGTATTAGTTGACATCTTGGCCTCTTCAAGTCAATGGCAATGTGCCTAGTGAAAATACCCCCAAACTCCATAACTTTGAGCAGACCCAGGCACTTTGACAAGACTACCGGCGGTGGGAAAGCGAAGCAGCCATGTAAGTCTTTCTGGGACTGGACTCCAGTTGTAGAGAAGTTAAAAAAAAACAGACAAGGGACCGGTGGAGGAAGGGAAGGAGACAAAAAGCTGTTTTTGTTTTGTTTTGTGCGTGCTGTTTTCCACAAATACTTGGTGTGTGTTTCCTGGGTCCATAAAAAAACCATTTTGTTTGTTAAATGTGATCGTCCTGAGAAAACCAGGAGGAACATCCCCTGGCACTGTCCACCCACCGGTAGTCTGAAAGCTTTTCTAAACCCCACGACTTCTGCAAGGTCCAGCAGTAAGTGCCCTAAACTGATGCTGAATCGCATAAAGTTGGGCTGTGATGCTCAGATGCATTTGTCTGGGATAGCTAACAGGGTTTTCCACAAGATGGCACCATCCATTCTGTCGACTTCCTGAGCTGATTGGTCCTTTAATGAGAAGGAAAAATGCTACCGCTCCATAAACTTTGTAGAGTTTTTTGTGGGTTTTTTTAAAAATATACCCCCGAAAGTTGTTTGATTCTCCACAGCATTTTCTACCGCGTTCTTATTTTTATTAAACCTAGAAACAAATGACAGTCTGAGCCAAGTATAGATGGGCTATAACTCGACAGAGCGACGCCAGAGAAGACTTAGGTTCCTATCGCGTATGTCACATTTGATCAGGCAAATTCAGCACGACTCTGGTTTTAAAAATGAAAAGGCAAATCTTGCACTGGATGGTGAAGTGGGGAGGAGGAGAAGGAGCCAAGCCAGGCTGTAGTGATGAAGTCCACATAAGTAATCAAATAGATGCTGTCCATATGATCCGTGCTGGATGAGCTGCCAAAGAGCATCGCAGGAGCGTGCGAAGGAGAGGAACTCGACAGCCTGTTTTGCTTTCTGAGCCGCGGCAGTGAGTGACCCTGGTCCGCACGCCGGCTGGCTGGGTGGCTGCACCCTCACCGAGCACGTAACCTGTGTGCCCTAAGGGGGTCACGATGCTGGGCTGCTGTGCAATCACTTGGCCCACTTGCTTGCACCCTGGTGTTTGTTTTCACTCCCGAGTTAACTTGGTTTTGCCCTAATTCTTCGCCTGCCTACACAGTAAACCTCCCTCGTGCTAGTGAGAAGCAGCCGAGAGTAGGCTAGAGGCTGCAGCTCTGAGCTCCCACCCTTGCAGCTTCCCAGTCCAGCGCCCGGAGCAGGTGGGACCCTGGGGAAGCCGGCGGCTGTAGCAGGGGCAGCAGCAGCCCTGCCCCAAAGCTGCGTGCTGGCTGGGCCGAGCCCTTGCACCCATGAGGCACGTGGGCTGCGCAGAGTACGATTCATTGGTGGGCCCCCGCGGGCCAAATGAAATTGCCTGATGGGCCACATCTGGCCCGTGGGCCTTATTTTGCCTGCCCCTGATCTAGCACGTCCCCAAAACAGCATAGCAAGCTGGCAGGGGAGTGGGGAAGAGAGGTCAAATTGCCTCTGGCTGGTCTGACACTGCAAGCTAAAACACTTGCCTTGGGCTGGTTACCTGTCCTCTCTGCTGCCGGCGGAGCTGAACGCTGCCGGTCCCGCAGTGCCTTCTGGCAGCTCCTCCTGTGTGTCCATAAGGAGCGACTAGTTCCCCCGTAATTCATAGGAAAGACCCAGAGCAGCTCGGTTTGCTGCAGCCCAGGAAACTATGGGCCGTGCCTCCCCAGTCCTAGTGGCAGGCAGGGGCGTGCTACCCCAGCGCGGACACAGCGACTTGGGCAGGGCTCTACAGTGTGGCTGCTCGCCCCCCAGCTTAGCTCTCCCGGCCGCTGCTTTCCCCAGAGGTCCCTGCGCTGAATACAGTCCTTCAGCCTAACAAACCCTTTCAAATATGGGGGTGTGCGCCCCCAGACTGCTCTTGTTGACACCATGTCATTTCCCACACAAGCAAGGAGCAGCAAGCGTCTTCCTGACACAACGGACATGTAATCCTTTAGCCCAGGTCAGGCCCATCCCCAAAGCCAATTGGGGAAGCAGAGTTGCACTGAGGAGTTTCTGAGGGGGTGCCTATTTTAAACTTTGTGCTGCTTTAAAACACGAGGCCTTGCTGTTTTAGCCCCCAAAGCACAGAGCTCGCTTGACCTCCCTTGCTGCTTCCCACCTTGACTCTTTTCCTTCCAAAGATCCATTTCCATCTTTCAGGCAGTTGCTTTGTTAAACCATATTCATAGCTCATTAGGAAGGCCAATTTGTCAAAGGAGAGACAAAAGCTAATGTTCCTTGTGAAAAGTGATGGAGCTGGAAGTGCTAGAGAAGGAGCCCACACAGGGCCACCATGAGTACTTGGTGATGGGCTGGAGATAGAAGCCAATTTGCACCTGTCTCGTGGCTTAGCAGAGAGCCCTTCGGTGAGCTCAAACACAAAAAGGAAGCTTTCAAGAAGTGGAAGCTTGGATAGATGACTAGGGAGGAGTATAAGCATATTGCTCAGGCATGCAGGGATGAAATCAGGAAGGCCAAAGTAGAACTGGCATTTTAGCTAGCAAGGGATGTGAAGGGTAATTAGAAGAGTTTCTATAAGTATGCTAGCAACAAAAGGAAGATCAGGGAAAATGTAGGTCCCATACCGAATAGGAGAGGCAACCCTAGTGACAGATGATGAGGAAAAGGCTGAAGTACTCAGTGCCTTTTTCACAGGCAAGTTCAGGTGTCAGACTATTGCACTGGGCTGCACAGTTTTGGGAGACGGCAAGCAGCCTTCAGTGGTGAAAGAACAGGTTAGGGACTATTTAGAAAAGGTGGATGTGTACAAATCCATGGGGCCAGATGCAATGCATCTGAGGGTGCTGAAGGATTTAGTTGATGTGATTGCAGAGCCGCTGGCCATTATCTTTGAAAACTCATGGTGATCAGGGGGGGTCCCGGATGTTTGGAAAAGGGCAAATATAGTGCTCATCTTTAAGAAAGGGAAAAAAAGGGGGGTCCAGGGAACTACAGACCAGTCAGCCTCACCTCAGTCCCTAGAAAAATCATGGAGCAGATCCTCAAAGAATCCATTTCTAAGCAGTTGGAGGAGAAGAAAGTGATCAGGAGCAGTCAGCATGGGTTCACCAAGGGCAAGTCATTCCTGACCAACCTGGTTGGTTTCTACAATGAAATGACTGGCTCTGTGGATATGGGGAAAGCAGTGGACATGATATACCTTGACTTTAGCAAGGCATTTGACACCATCTCCCACAGCATTCTTGCAAGCCAGCTAAGGAAGTCTGGGTTGGATGAATGGACTGTAAGGTAGATAGAAAGATGGATGGATCATTGGGTTCAATGGGTAGTGACCAACAGCTCAGGGTCTATTTGGCAGCTGGTATCAAGCGGAGTGTCCCAGGGGTTGGTCCTGAAGCCAATTTTGTTCCATATCTTCATCAACAATCTGGAAGATGGGATGGAGTGCACCTTCACCAAGTTCACTGATGATGACACCAATGTGGGGGGTGTAGTAAATACGCTGGAGGGTAGGGCTAGGATTCAGAGTGACCTAGACAAAGTGGAGGATTGGGCAAATGGGAATCTCATGAGGTTCAACAAGGACAAGCAAAGTCCTGCACTTAAGACAAAACAATCTTATGCACCAGTATAGGCTTGGGACCAATTGGCTAAGCAGCAGCTCTGCAGAAAAATACCTGGTTACAGTGGACAATAAGCTGGATATGAGTCAACAGTGTACCCTTGTTGCCTAACAGCGTGCTGGGCTGCAGATTGAGGGAAGTAATTATTCCCCTCTATTCTGCACTGGTGAGGCCACAACTGGAGTACTGTGTCCAGCTTTGGGGCCCCCACTATAGAAAAGGTGTAGACAAGTTGGAGAGAGTTTAGCAGAGGGCAACAAAAATGGTTAGGAGGCTGGGGCACATGACTTAACGAGGCAAGGCTGAGGGAACTGGGTTTATTTAGTCTGCAGAAGAAAAGACTGAGGGGAAAATTTGTAACAGCCTTCATGTACCTGAAGAGGGGTTACAAAGAGGATGGAGCTGGACTGTTCTCAGTGGTGACAAATGACAGAACAAGAGCCATGGTCTCAAGTTGCAGCAAGGGAAGTTTAGGTTGGATATTAGGGAAAAAAATTCTCACTAGGAGGGTGGTGAAGCACTGGAATGGGTTACCTAGAGAGGTGGTGGAATCTCCGTCCTTGGAGGTTTTTAATGCCTGGTCGTAAAACACCCTGGCTGGGATGATCTAGTTGGGGCTAGTTCCACTTTGAGCAGGGGGTTGGACTAGATGACCTCCTGAGATCCCTTCAAACCTTAATTTTCTATGTTTCTATACAGTGGGATCCAGCAGCTCAGAAATTTAATTCTGGTTCTGCCACCACCTTTCTGTGTGGCCTTGGCTAAGTTACATGACCTTTTTGTGTCTTGGTTTTCCTATCACTGGTCAGGAGAGAGCCAAAGAAAATGACTATTCAAGGACTGTTTAATTCCGTGGGCAAGGGTAGGCATCATTGCCTGAGCACTGAGCATATTCCAGGGAGAGGGAGAGCTACCTGAATGGAGCAATCTGCATTTCAGTGGAGGGTGAAGGGCAGGAGTAATATTCTCAGTTGAATGCTAGATGGAACAACCAAGAGGTCATTAAACTAGAAGCTCTGCAGGGGACTGCTGTGAAGGTAAATGCAGTGCAATTTCAAACTCTGCTGTCATGAATAAATTGAGCCAATGTGTCAAAGAACACAAGGAGAATTTTTTTTCAGTTGCTTATGTAATAAAGCTAGATGTCCAAGTAACAAGCAAGAGAAATCTGGGAATTCTCATTTAAGAGGAAATGTAATGTAACTGGTATTACTGCATAATTCACATGCTAGAAGCATCACAATCTCTGGTAACAACCTGACCACAACGGACAATGAAGGTAAAGGATGTGAGAGTAGTAATGATATTCCCTAATGAATTGCCATCTGTTGTTTTAGAGCAGGGGTGTCCAACCTTTTTGAATTCAGGGCTGGACCATGTACTTTTTATCACCCAGTGGGCCGGCAAGCCATATTCAAAGACCTCGCAGGAAGCGATATCACATCATCCCCCCAAAACTAAAGTATGGTGTTTACTTTCGTTTCCCGTCACAGTGCCTCAGGCATCAGAAAATGGCTTGGAGGGCCGCATGGCAGCCCACAGGCCATATGTTGGACAAGCCTGTTTTAGAGTAATGGGGCTCATGTACACGCCACAAGTTTTGCCCTTCCATGCGCTACAACGGCACGTCTCTTTGCTCGAGTGGGATTCCTGGTGCTTTAAAAGTCTTTCTTGTGCATTAAACTAAAACTACGCAGATGCAGTGCAGCTTGGCTCGCTGGGAATTAAGGCATGGCGTCCATGGATTTGTTGTGTGCAAACACAAAGGCACTCAGTCATGTAATGAGCCTCTTTGTCCACCAGCTGGAGGTACAACATTTTTGTAGTTCACCCCTTTGACTTGCTTTTGCTTTCAGATTGCTGCTGCTTTTTTTTCTTGTGGTTTGCCAGCTCCCTGCTTCCACAGATGCATGGCAGGGCACAGGCATGGGACGGGTGGGAGGCCCCAGGCCAGGGGGTGCAGCATTGGACCATCCCACTCTCCTGCAGCGCTGGCCAGGGACCCGGCTTAATTTGTTTGAAAACCTAGTGCGTGTAAACACAGATGCGACGCTCCAAAATAAACACATTTAAATTTTATAAACCTATTTAATTTAATGAGAAGTAAAACCTGTGGTGTGTACAGGCACCCCTGGCTCCCTCAGAAGTATGTGATCTGGAATTAATCTGGATCAGCACACTAATAAAGCAAGGTGATCAGGAATACAGGTGAGGGTCTGTTACAGGGAACCAGCATTATGGTTATAGGTTAGGGGCTATCCCTCTCGGCAGCACAGAGGCAGAGAGGGATCTTGGAGTCAGGATTGACTCCAGGATGAATATGAGTCGCCAATGCAACAAAGCAATAGGCAGAGCCAA
>NW_017728931.1:134332821-134348730 GCF_001723895.1 Crocodylus porosus | reverse complement strand
TGGCCAGAGCCTGGAATAGGCTTCCCAGAGAGGTGGTGCTCTCACCTTCCCTGGAAATCTTCAAGAGGAGACTGGATAGGCACCTGGCTGGGGTCTTATGACCCCTGCCACCCCCAGTGCTCCTTCCTGCCCATGGCAGGGGGTCGGACTCGATCTGTCTAGGTCCCTTCCCACTCATTGATTCTGTGATTCTATGATACAGACCATTGACCCAGACTAGATAGCAGGGTGAATTATTCCCTGAGCACATGTCTGCAATGTGCGGAAAGAAAGACTGTACATGGGGATTGTGGTTTGAAGTGGCAATTTTGTGGATTCTTAGATAAACGGTTGCCTGCAAATGCAAAGGCCTGATTCAATAGCCCAAGGACTGGCGCTCAGCCTGACACTGCTTAACGTGTTCATCAGTGAACTGAAAGTAAATTTAAATTCACTGTCAGTAAGATTTCAGGATGACCCAAAGCTAAGCCAAGTGCTCAGTGATGAAGATGAAATAGTCAGAGTCATATGGAGTGATCTAGATCAGTGGTCTCCAAAGTGGGGTGTGCACATCCCAGGGGGTGCACAAGACAATCCAGTGCGGTGCGGGAAGAAAATATTAGAACTTCTACTTATATTTATTTTTTATCTAAAAAAATAAGAAAGAAATTAAGCTTTACTAATATTTAATATACGGATTGACACTGGTGCCCTCACTTGGTCCGTATGTCAGACGGTCATGTGTCACATATGGTATGCAAGGTATTCTGAGGGAAGAGTGGGAGTTCCACAAATACTGGGGGTGCGTGCTCAAAATTTTTTACTGATAGGGGTGCGCAATCAAAAAAGTTTGGAGACCACTGATCTAGATCCCTGGGAAAGCTGGGCTTATTCATACAACATGTGTTTTAGTACAGTCAGATGCCGGGTTAGAATGAACAAGCTGTGCCCTTACAGGACAGGAGGGCTGCACCTTGGAAAGCCAGGACCTTGAAAATAATTTAGAAGTCACAATGGACAACTCAGTATAAATGCCCTGTGTGAGGCAATGGTTGAAAGCCCTAGTGCAATTTGTGAGATATGTGAATATGTTGAATCTGCATGGGTGAATCTGAAGTTAAATTGTTGAATCTGTTCATGCCAATGCATGCATAGTTTTACTTTATGTTTCCAATATATTCTGTCTGCAGCACTCTTTCCCAGGCTCGTGGCTGGAATAATTGATTTATGAATGCCTTGGACAAGCATAATATGATCCTTGTAAAGAAGTAAGGCACCTATGTGTGGCATCAGTGAGCCTGACAGCAGAATGCTGCACCCCAGTCCAGAGGCTGCCCTTTTAAAGGGATGTTGAAAAATCAGGAAAGGTGGAGAGAAGAGCCACTGAAAAGACTTGAGAGCTGGAGAGAGAATGTCTTAAAGTTAGAAACCGAAGAGCTCAATTTATTTAGATGAGCAGAAAGAGTACCAGGTGAAGTCTTGACTCTAGAGTCTAAATGAGGGGGGAAAGAGCTGATATTAAAGGACTCCAAAATCTAGCAGAGATCTTCATATCAAGACTGGCTGCCTACATGGAAGATATGCTTTAGCCAAATGCAAGATATTGGAATCAGTACAGGTGTAACTAGGTGAAAGTTAACGGGCAGTGACAGACAGGAGGTCAGACCCACTGCCCTTAACCCTTGTGACATTACCTCCCTTGACTTATGGAAGAATAGATGTAATGTTTTAAATCAAACTGCTGTGTTATTAATGTAAAATCTTTTGACATCTTTTCTTTTTAAAGATGCTGGAGAGGATGTGAGGAGCTAATGAGAGAAAAGTCTCAGGGTTTCCAGCTTGTCACAGTAGGTAACTATGGTCATACTGTGACTACCCGTCACTACTGAGAACTGAATGGTGGGACCTCCTCTCCGAAAGCCTCTCTGCTCCCACATGGACTAAAAGAAAGGGTCTGTTCATTGTTAGCCTTAGTGCTTGCAGTCATGGTTAGTTTGCATCCTCTTTCTGGCCCAAAGCCAACAGAAGGCAAGATTACATACTTGGCTAACTTTATAAAAGCACTTGACCTCTAAGTACATAAAGCCCAGGCCTGTTGCAACAATTTGCCTTAGATAAGCACATTTTCCCAGAAGGTGTATAGCAAATTATATCAGACTTTGGTGGCTGAATGGGATTTGTTTTGAAAATGAGACTTCCAAAGATGATATCCTTTTCTGTTGGGAACAGCAGAGCGTGAGTTACAGCAAGGGCAGAGAAGTCAGATTCTGTGACTCTGCCCCCAACTTGCCCTGTGCCTCAGTTTACCCTACTGGTAGCATGAGGATGCAATAGCTGCTTAACAGAGATGCTGGGAAAATTGATTCATGCAGGTTTCTGAATGTTTGGGATCACTGGGCAAAAATAATTACTCAGGACAAAATGCCAGATTGACTGCCCCTGTAAGTTGCAGTAGTAGAAACACACTTTGCTTTGACTCATGCATCAATCTAATGCAAGGCGCGGGAAGCTACCATGGCTTGCGGTCATACCGTGTGTCTGCAGCTCTAAACAGGCTCTAACGATCCTTTTTGTGAAATGACCTGTGGACAGAGAAGGCCAGTCATGTAACAACAATCAAATAGCTTGAATGTGGGACCTTTGCAAATAGAAACGCTATGTAGCGTAGTGGTCTGTGCATTGTTAGGTAGAGGTTAGAGGTGCACCTTGTTTATTTGTAAAGGCAGTCACCAGTACAATGCCTAGTGTAGAAGCAATTGTACTGGCATTACTTATCCCTTCCCTCCTCCTTTCTGGCCAGGACTTAGTGCTTATCCTGGAATAGCTATCACACTGGCAGGGGAGCCATACTATTTATAGATAGGGGTCTATTTAACTCATGGCAAGACAAAGCAATCTTCGCGCCTTGGTCACAGCACGAACAGCTGATGTCATGGGCGTTTGCTGGTGGCTCCGCCTCTTGCTGGTGATTGGTGGGGAGGCATATACATCCCTAGCAGACAGTAACTCTCAATCAGGTGATCTATGGCTGCAGTGATTGTCATGTTGTCATTGTATTGCGGCTGGCATCGGGCTATTCTAAATTAGCATATTATATGAACAATACACTGGGGGGAGTTTTTTAGGTTGATTCTGTAGGAAAAAGCAGCCAATGCAAGATTTCCTGGAGATCAAGGACTACGCCATTTTTCAGAGTCTCCGCGAAAACTGAAACCGTGAATTAAGTCGGCCCCTATTTATAGCTTAAACGGCACAACTTTTATGTCAATGGAAGGTCTAAGTCATTCAGGGACTGCTGGGTCCTGAGAATCCAAAGGAGCTTTTTAAAAGATTTAGTAAAATGGGCTTTAATCAAATGGACTGTTACTTTGGCAGAGTCTGCTGCAGTTCTTCTCCTTTAGGTACTATAAGATCATTATTTCTCATATAGTTTCTAAAATGCCTAGAAAGCTTCATGGGGTAGAGAGAGAAATATTATCCCCTACTGGATACAAATATTGTATTTTCCTAGGTTTCAGACACATAGTTCCAGGACTCCTGGGTATATCGCATCAAAAGAAAAAGGTAGTGTTTGACATGTTTTCTACAGTGTGTTTTAATGAATGTACTAGGAGCACTGTTACTCCAGCAAAGGTTGGGGAACTTGTCATGTGTTTTTGCTCGTTTATTAAACCTAATTTGAAATCAGGACTTTCAGGGCATTTGGTACACTGATAAAAGGAAAAAAAAACCCTCTGTTCATCTTTTCCGTGGACAAGGTAGGAAACTAGCTATTAATTCGTATTTTCTATTGTGCTTAAGAAAGGAGGAAAACCTATGTTTTCTTATGATTAGAAGAACAGGTTTTTATTTCTCCTGTTAGAGTGACCTTAGCCAACAGGCCACTTGACTAGAGATATTATGTCTTCCATAAGGGAATAGTTTTCCTTGCATTTCAGGATTTGGGCAAAAAGTACAATATACTTCTCAATACAGTTCTTTCAACTGTTTCAAGTCTGGGGCACGATCCTCTGCTGGCATAAATTGCAATAGCATCATCAGTGGATGTAGCCAATAAATTTACAGTGGGTTAAAGATCGCTGTGATTTTTTTACTCAAAATTGATAAGAGACTTTGAACCAAGGGCAATGGGAGGGGGAAGGGGGGAATGAGTTCCACGTTGCAGCTGATCCAGCCGATAAGCCTGCTTGCAGACCCTCTCCTCACTCCCAGCCCCAGTGGTGTCTACAGGAAGGGAGCAGGGAGAAGGGAGGGCAAGCCCAACCCGCAGCTTGCTCTGCCACCCTTCTCCCCCTCCCTTCCTGCAGACAGCACTGGGGACAGGGCCGGGCTGACGCAGGCAAGGCCTGGTCATGGGACAGACTGGAGCACCTGAGGGAACTTCTGTTCCCTAGGGTCAAAGCGGAGCATCTTCATTTGATCCCTCATTTGATGAGAGTTAATTTGTTGCATGACTGACCACTTTTAACATGCTCTGCCGCCTTGCACATGTGCAATGGTTCAGCTCTGGAGCGTTTTCCGGGGGCCAATCATGCAACAAATGCAACTTGTTTCTGTGCCCTAAGTGCTGCTTGAGCCGGTGCAATTTGCAGTGTAAGTTAAAGGTTTTGCACAAGACACAAGGGCAGATTTACCCCAAAGTCAGCGTGGAACAGAACGGGAGAAATCCAAATGTTGCCTTCATGCAGCCTGTCTGCAAACTTCCTGTGGGTAAAGGCAATGCATCAGTGCACTACCTGACCCCGGATGGCCTGCCTCTGGTCTTAAAGAGAATTCACTGTGAAAGGTGGGGAGGTAATACACAGGACCTGAGGCCAGGATCTCAACGAGTGCAATCAGCCTCTGAGGCCCTTGTGCAATGACTGAACCTTTAGACATCGTTCTCTCTGTCCAAAGGGAGAGAAAAGTCCACATTCAGTAACTTCAGTGGACAAGTTGCTCCTGGTTTAGCCTGCGGAAAGTGCTACTGAGCAGAGCTATCAGCAGTGAAATGTGGAAATTGGAGACAGAAGATCATTTAGCTCTTTCCCCTGTCAGTGCAGTGTTGTGTAGGACCGGACTTACCATGAATCAGAGCCCCTTTCAGTTCATCTAAACACCATTTTTAATGTGAATTTATTATTGCTATGTGGTGTTTATTTTATTATAGGACCTAGGATCCCCCATCACAGAAGAGGGCCTCTCTCGGCCTTGTGCTGCACGTCCACAGGACAAAAGTAGACCCCGACTTCCAGTCCAAGGGGAAGAGAGGAAGCAGGTGAAAAAGACCAAGCTGGAGGCAGCAAAGGGAGAGGCAAGAGGAACAATTTGACAATATTAGGCAGCATTAGGCAGCATACCTGCTAAGTAATTATGGCCTAGCTCTTTGTAGCTATGCGGTAAAGGAGAGATTTCAGGCAGATTATGATGGGGGGTGATGAGGTGGCTTGGAGGATGTTTATGAGGAGCAATTCCCCTGCATGAGAGGCAGTACTGGAGGAAGCATGAAGGTGCTTGTTTGAAGGATAAATGCTACTTTGTAAAAAGTATATGCTCATTGTGGTTTCAGTCTATCAGGTCTCAAATGCTTTACTCCACCGTCAGATCTATTTGTAGCTCACATGCTGCCCTCCATGAGCTTAACCAGGGAATGCATTATGTACAAACAGCTTCTGCCAGGTACCCCGCTCATGAGCTGGTGTCTCCTACCGCTTCTGCATCTGCCTGTCCTCGTTGTCTCCTCCGTTCTTCGGGTCACCTTCACTGCTGTCTAAGTTTCACCGTTGCTGTCATCTTTTTCTTCTCTCAACCTTTATGGAAAAAGAAAAGAACAACCCCCATCCCTCCCAAAGTGCCCTGTTTACTGCTCTCTATATGTTGCTGGATTTTTGGGTTGCTTGGCTTTTTCAGTCAGCTCCGTCCCCCCGGCTCACTAGTCTCTGTCTATCAGCAGCACTCAAAGACAGGAAGCATCCCTCAGCTGCAAGGCCTCTGCTGCTCATAGTCTGAGACACTCTGCAAACTGCAACCAGTCCACGAAGCCCACACCCTGCAAGCTGAGTCCAAAACTGCAGAACAAAGCCCCAAACCGGAGCAGCAGACAGACAAGCAAGCCCACATTTCTCAGAAAGGTCAAGTCCCAGGCAAACTCCTCGATTACTATTGTCTGGTTGCTGTCCCCTCATTTGGCCAGGCTGCTGTTGTGGACACTGATTTAGTTCACTAGCAGGGCTGTTAGGGTACCAGTAGAACAGCACATGACGTCTCAAGGTAAATGACCACCCCTTAAATACTCCAGAGGTTATTGAAAAACCATGCCAGTCTATCAAACAGTGATGGCAACAGGTCCTTGGCTCAAGCCCAAGGCTGTTTTGCCAAGGCTGGAGCTAGCCAGATCAAATGGACTTGACAGGGTTAAAATGGGGAGAATTTGTTTGTGGATCCAGCTGGCATAACTATGAGGTTGGTGAGAGTATGCAAAGCTGCTGGGGTTTCCTAAGCTTCCCTGGGATGACAAGTCTTAGGTGAAGCTGACAGGCGTATAGCACTTTGTACTATTTTAAAACCCTTTCTCCTTCATGTTTTCTTCCCATCTTGTTACAGTTAAGAGTTAAACCAGCCGTTGCTTGGAGGAAGCTGCCTGGTCACTGAAGTAACCGCTGGTCACAGGCTCCTGCAGGGAAAAATTATAGGAACTGAATCTGATTGGATCTGCTGAGGATTCTCGCTGGTACCCAGGACCTGGGGATCCAAGAAGGTAAGAACTGCAGGATTCGTTCTCTGGACAGGTGAAGGCAAGGGGCCTGACATTTGTGTGGAGGGTGCAGTCTGAGAGCCTAGAGAAAGCTTCAAGGTATGCCGACCCCTGTAGTGGTAACATGGAAAAGTGTGCAGTAACCTGGTGCAGTCTTTTTGAGGCTAGTGATGGCGGACACACAACATGAAAATGATACACCTTATATATATTCTCTAATGTAACGTACACTCTGACAGTTGACTTTAAAATGTTAAATTAACTGTCTGAAAATACATGTGTACACACCCATAAGGCTAAGTACAGACAGTCAAAAAGCCAGAGGCTGAATTGGTTCAGTCTTGGCAGGTTAGTCTAAGCTGCAAAGATTGAACCAAGAAGCAAATAAACAGACATTCGCTTTTGATTCAGGAAATGCAGCCACATGCCTGCAGTGGCTCAGGCTAGAAGCTGGGGGGCACTACAGCATGGTTCTCTGGCAGGTAGCCAGCATAGGCTGTGTGTTCGCTTCCTCTTTCTGCTGCCCCTGAGGTCCCTGGGATTTTCAGTCCAGAGTCACAGTAACAGGACTCTGCAGGGTTGCTCATCACTTCCTCTTCCTGCTTCCAGGTGCCTCTGGGATTTGTAGTCCACATTCGCAGCCAGAACTAAGTAACCAGGGCAGGGCAGCTCTGTACTTGGGGGAAGGGAAGTTTCATGCCCCCTTCCTGGCCTGAAACCTCAGCAGGGGGTTGCCTGGTGGGGCCAGTGAACCAGCCCTCACTGCTCCAGTTAGGGAGCAGGGGGGAGAGCCAGCCCTGCTCTCTGGAGCACACAGCACAGCACAGCCCAGGGCTGTGAAATTCTGTGATGCTGAGGGACTGATTTAACTAAATCAGTTAAGTCTGATAATACATTCAACCAGATTAATCTTAAACTAGTTTCAGCCATTTTGAAACTGGTTTATGTGCACTGAACTTCTATTCTGTTATCGATATAAACCAGTTTCTGATCATTTAAACCAGTTTATGTCTAACTTCTGTCCCTAGCCTAAGTGTCTATATTTTTTTAAAATCCCACTAAACTCTTGAGGCAGTGAGTTCCATGGGTTAATTCCGCCTTCTATTACAATAATAGTTCTTTTGTAAGCTTTAAATTTCTGTTTCATAAACCACCCCTTGTTCTTGTATTATTGGAGAGGATGAATAGGAACACCAATTTACCTCCTCTGTAGCATTTGTTCTTTTTGAATACCCTCTATCATTTCCCTTAGCTCTTAATTGTTGCTTGAATTGTTGTATAAACTCAACTTGGGAACAGCAGCATTTCCGTTGTTTCCATACTTCACACTGCAATGTTTTACCAAGGTCAGTCTGTGTCAACTTTAAAATATCATTCCAGAAGGGATAATAAAGTGTCACTTTCCAATTTGTCAGACTCTGCTTAGTTTTACAAATGCAGAAGTCAGAAACGTGAAACCATTACACACAATTGGACACGATTAAGAATTCAGAATTTGAAGATGCCCAGTACTAAGCAAGCGTGACAATTGCATCAGCTTGCAGTCTGTTTGCTTTACGTAGTGACTTCACTTTGGGGAAGCAAGCACTGCTTCTACCTCAGCTTCATCTTGGCTGTGAATATATATAAAGCATCAATGTAAAGAGACTTTTGCTGTTGTGTTAAAAAAAGATCAGAAACAAATGGACCGTAATGGATTAAGGACTAACTCTCTTTTCATACTCAGTAAACAGACAGGAATGAGCTATGCGTATGCTGTGAAGAACCCATCATAACCCAACACATACAGCCCTCTCTTATTAGCAGCAAATGCAAGCACCTACTCCCTGACTCAGTGACTCCTACCTATAGGATTAGTATTTTCTAAAGTAAAAAAAACTGCAGACTGAAAGTAAATGCCTATGTAGCCTATGGCTTTGTTCTGTCTCTTTAAGATTCAGTTTACAGAACTGCTATTCTTGAAAAAACAGTACACATGAGTGAGACGCTTAAGATGCTCCTTACACTGTTGGTCTTTACTTTATGGCTGGGTAGAGATAGACTGATGGAAGACCCGGGCAGTGGTTCCTGATGGGGACAAGAAGGAGGGTAGAGGGGAGAGGAGAGATCTTCAAGTTGTTATGATTCCCCTTAAAAATATTCTAGGGACAGATATCCACAGGGCAAACCTTTGCCGGGAACCCAGGTCTCCATTTCTTCTCTTTACAAGTTTATAATCCCATGGTTGGGGTGTCACAGACTACTCCCTTGTCTGTAACTGTGATACCAAAGAGAATTATTCTGTACACAGTGCTAGAGGTGAGCACAGCTTTGTCCAGGACATGACACTGTAGTCCCTGGCCCACAAAATAATAAGCCTGAGGGTTCAGAGTGGAATGGACTGGGATGAGATGCTGAAAGGCAGGGGGATGGGAGAATTTTATAACTGGCTTGTATCAAGGAAGAAGAAACTTTCAAGGAGATATTCAAAGGGGAAGAGAGCTTAATGCATAATACTTCAGGGGTTGTTCGGTAGGGCTGTGCAAAATGGCACTGTTCCATTTTGACTTGAGTTTTGAGGTTTGAATGGAACAGCATTTTGTTTCAAATTTCGAGTCAAAACAGCTGTTCCGTTTCGCTTCATTGAAACAGTGAGGCTGTTTCCACGCTGTTTCACCCGACCACCACGCTGGGGAAAGGAACTCAGCCCAGCTGGGCTGAATTTGTTTCCCCAGCCCGATCATGGGTCTGGGGTTGGGAAGTCAGCCCAGCTGGTCTGAGTTCCTTTCCCCCGTGCGATGGTTGGACTGGGGAAAGGAACTCAGCCCAGCTGGGCTGACTTCCCATCCCCAGCCTGATCTAGCGCTGGGGAGGGGGACTGAGCGATCGGGCTCAGTTCCTTTCCCTAGCCCCATCACAGCACTTGGGAGGGGAACTGAACCTGGGCTCAGTTCCCTTCCCCTGCGCTGTGATCTGCTTCCCGCAGCCCAGCGGCAGGAGATGGGGAGAGCCAGGGCTGGTGCTGGGAGCGCAGGTCTGGTTCTCCCCTGTCTCCCACCATCTCACTGCTGGCTTTGAAACCTGAAACATTTCAAAACTTTCAAAACATTTTGACTAGCCTCGTTTTGTTTTGAGGCTGTTTTGAAGCCCTTCATTTTGATTCGGTTTCACTGTTTTGAGCTCGAAATGAGTCGAAACAATGTTGAATCAAAACAGCTGACAAAATTTTGCACAGCCCTACTGTTTAGTATGGGCAAAGTGATGTGGCAGAAGGCATGGACACAGCACCTCACTGGTCATCTGGTCAAACCCACTGCACAAATGCAGGATGGGCTATACCTAAACCACTCCTATCCATCCCAGGAGACAAGGCAAAGAGGGGGCAGGAATGACACAAAGTAATGGGAACATTATTACTGGAAATCCAGCAAGTGACCTGAACAGCATTCCTGAACACTAATAGATGCCCTCTCCTTGGGTTTGAGGCAGGTGTGTTTGAGTATTTTTGCTTCCTATAAACAATGCTTTATCTGAACTTTTATTCCATACTTCTCTGACTAAAAGCTTGGAGCATAGCAAGGCCTGCAGAAGGGCAACATAAGAGTACATCTAGCATTGAGAGGCTCAGTCACTCCAAAGAATGGTGTGTGCTTCTATAATAGCCTTTTGCGCTAACAAAAGCCTGTGAAAGACCGCTGGGGTTCTCATTTTCTTATGTGGCTCATTAATACAGTAATTTTGGTGTCAAATAGACATGTCGTTTGCTTTCTAGTACATGTAATGGAGGACATATATGAGACTGAACTTTGTCTTGTGATTTTACGCATCTTGGTCTATATGACCTCAATGACACTTGTGCAGCCTCTGTTGCCCTCAGTGGCTGCATCCAGAAGAGCACAGCCATCTTTTTCCCCAGGGACAAGTAGCAGTGGCACACCTAGTGCCATTGCTACTTGTCCCTGGGGAATGCCCATGCCATGCGTGCTCCAGGTGGGTAGGGGAGGCTGGGGCCAGCAACTGTGTTGGCCCCAGCAGCCTTACCTGGGGTCCTGGGCACCTTGGGGAGCAGCAGTTGCGGTGCTCCTGAAGCTGGGAACCTGGCTGGCAGCCAGAGTGTGGCTCTGGCCATCCAGACTCTGGTTTTGGGCAGCAAACACTGCCACCACGTGTGCCACCCCACTTTTTTTTGGTGTGGGTTTTTTTGACCCTGGGATCTCCTGGGATCAAAAAACTCCCACAAGTTGCAAGGTAGCAGTGCAGGACATACCTGCATGTGCAGTGTGTGGTGCTGCAGATGGGTCCACAGCACCACATACTGCACATCCGTGCTCGTCTGAATGCGGCCAGTGGGTTTTACATAGGTTAAACCAGGTGGAACTTGGTAAAAGACTTGTCAGCGATGTACAAGACCTAGAATTCAGACCACTCTCTCTTCACATTGCTGGTTTTGTAAAACTATCGGATATAACAGTTACTTCCACTAAGGTACGATCCGGCTCTGAATAATGTGGGGGAAGGGTACAATCACACTGTAGGTATGTTTGTGACTAATGGGAGGACAAAGCATAAAGGTTAATATGGAGATTTAGCAAGGGATTTTGTTTGCCTGTAAGTCTTTGCACGCAATCTCCAAAAGGCTTTAATCCCTCTGCATTTGTGGATATTTGTGCTGAGATATTACTGTGAGACAGATAAACAAAGCAGGTCCTTAGAAGACCTGTGTCACCTTCTTACCTTTTGATCTTGGCTTTTAGGGTTCTGAGTACAGACTAATTAAGATTAAGACTAATTAAGATTAAGGAAACCTGGTTATGTAACACTCCTGGGGTATGTGCAATCTGGATAAGAAAGTCTAACATTCCCATAGGTTTATGCCCTGTAGTTTTGTGCATTGTCATAGATGGAGATGAAAAAGATTTGTGTGAGGCTGCTGATGCCGGAATTACGCTGATGGGCATCATCACTTTTTTTTTTCTTCCTTTTTTTAATATATAAAAGCATTAAAAGATCATTCTGTTTGCACAGACATCCCTTGTAAATTTGCTTTTACAACTATAACCAGAAACTGGATTATTACAATTTAAGTTTTTATGCAGCTTTATATATCTTGTGCATTCACGTCTGAGTAACCCCTTGGGCTACAAATCAAGCTTAGAAGAAGCCATCAGGCTTTTGGATGTTAGAAACTCTGGCAGATGCAGTTGATGCTTAAGTTTTACTGGAGTCTAGCTGTCAAGACTCATTTCAAAATGCGTGTTGTCATTCAGATACTCCAGGTCTTACTATCTAAAGACAGCAGGATTCATTTGGATAAACAGCCTTCGAGAAAGATGGCTGGCTTCCAAAGCAAGGATTAATAGGGATAAAGGCCATGGAGGGTTGAAATCTTCTGTTTCCCCCTTTGCCCACAAGGAACCCCGCCCAGTAACGAAGGTCCCAGATAGGTCCTGGAAGTCCAAAACTGGCATGAACAAAAATGAGTCGTCCAGTGTGAACATGCCCAAGGCGTGAAAGACTCGCATCACCCTGACACCTTCTTCTGTCATTAGGTCTTTGTCAGTGGAAAAAGGGAGGAAAGTATTATTTGGAAAAAAACCCCAAACCTCAGGATTCAACCCCAGGGAGGATCTTGACCTGAAGAGAAGTTTCAGAGACTCACCTTCCCCTCCGTTCTGTTGCTCTCCATCCCTTCCTCTGCTCAGATCTGCCCCTTGTGTCCCTACCTTGGCTCTGAAGGAGAGAAGAGTGGTGACGGGGAACTTTCTGGTGCCATCAGATTATTTTTATGGCTCTGTGGTTCCCAGAACCCCTGGTGATGGTGCTCAGTCTCATATACCGGAAAGCAAACAAAGGAAAATCAAGAGAGTTTGGCCCAAAGCTACTCCTACTAACCCATTTTTGCACTGGTGTTTCCAGCCTGAGTGGCCTCAGTATAACTCACTGTTGTGAGTGTTTTTGACCTGTGCATCAAGCCAAAATTCAAGCTCTTGCAGGTTTTTTTAGCTGGGAAGAGAATTAGAGTTGGAGTCAAGTGTTTCTCTAATGCAATGCTGTTTATTGACTATGAATGAACCAAGTTCTGCTGTCCTGAACATGGGAGGAACCAGTTCCTTGTTCACAGTGCCAGCCTGAGCAAGTCCCTCGCAGGGCTTTTTCTCAGGGTCATGTTACCCATATATTCTGGCTGTACCAGGCTTTAGCTCTGCCTTTGTTTTGTAACCTCATCTCCCCACTTTTTCCACCTTACCTGTTTTTCTCTGTCTCGTGTACATGCACCCACATACCTGCCCCATCCAACATCCAGCAACGCACTTTTGCTCACATAGTTCAAGTACTCTAGCAGACTCCATATCAAGCAGGCTCCTGCTGGGAAAAATGCCAACGTTGTACTGGGATGTACAAACAGTTGTGACATATGTAAGACGTGATGTAATTCTTTGCAGCGCTGGCCAGGCCTCAGGTGGAGGTACTGTGTTCAGTTTTGGGTGCTGCACTTCAAAAAAGAGGTGGATCAAATGGCAAGAGCCCACAGGATAGCAACAAAAAATGAGCAGAGGTTTAGAAAATGAATGATGAGGAAACCATGAAAGAACTGGGTTTGTTTAGTCTAGAGAAGAGGAGAAGAGTGAAGGGAGACATGAGAACAGCCTTCAAATATGTAGAAGTTTATGGCAGAGAAAGGTTATAACAGTAGCATAACCTGGAGGAGAGGCGAGAGAGACATCAGCCTTGGGTGTTGACTTTGCAGAGGTGTTGGAAAGGTGCCACCCCCACTGCCAAGTCTTTGCTTGCTGGGGCAGGAATAGCCCCATGCCACACAGCTGTAGGAGTGGGTGCAGTGTGAGGATACAAGAGCAGCAAAGGGGGGTCTTTCAGGGCAGGTAAAAGACTGACCACCCTCCTGCCCCCTCCTTATCCCTGTCTTTCCCAGGGCCCAAAACTCAATAGTTATACCTTGGGGTTATAAACTGTTCTCTGTGTTCACAGAGGAAAGAACAAGAAATAATGGGTTTAAATTGCTATAAGGGAGCCTTAAGTTGGGTATCAGGAACAACTTACAATTAGAAAGGGTAGGTGAGCTCTGGGGAGGTTGTGGAGTCTCCATCACTGACGATTTTAAGAGCTGATTAGACTGATATTTATCAGGAATGGTTGCGACCGGGATGATCCTGCCGCAGTGCCCCTGGGCCAGATCTAGCCTACAGATCCAGGTCATCTGCCCCACGAGGCTCTCTGTGAGTCCAGAAGTCTGGCAGTGAGGGAGAAGTAGCAGCACTAATTGCATCCAGTGCGATGGCAAGTAATACTGCCCTGCTCCCCAGCTGCCAGATTTCCAGACCCATGAGGAGCCCTGCGGTCCAGACAGCACAGCTCCATGGACCAGATCACATTGGCATAGGGTCATGCTGCAGCTGGATTCAGTGCATGGGCCTGCACTGCAACTGGATCCAGTGTACAGTGTTACGCCAGCCCACCGGGTTGCACCTGCATGCTGACCTCGCGTACAGGATCAGGCCCACAGATAAATCCTAAGCGTGAGATCTGGCCCACAGGGCTATAGACTGGATTAGATGACTGACCTCTTGATGTCCCTTCTATCCCTGCTTTCTATCATGGCATGGATTTGAGCAGAGACATATGATTTCAGCTACCTGCTTCTAGAAAGGAGCTTAGTGACTTCTTGCAACTGTCTTAAAGGGAGGGCTGTGGTTCAATCTACCAGTTCAGTGAGCTTTAACCCAACCTTTAATACAAGGATACAGGAATTTTTTTGTCTGCTCTGTATATGCTCTTGATGTTGAGACCGAAGCCCTTCTGTGCCTCAGTTCCCCATGCATTAAATGGGGAAGATGATACATATTTCTCCCAGAAAGTGAAGATGAATAGTTACTGCGGGCATGGATCTCTGAAGTACTGCATGGCAGTGGTGTTTTTGAGTCTGATGCATTACAATTTTACATGCACGATCTCCCCATTTAGTCGCTGCCCCTGGTTGATGTGGCTGTTGGGCAGACCTTCAGTCAAGAGATACTAGGCAACTGCTACTCACAGCCTCAGACAGTTATGTGAGACTAGGAAAGAGACACAGAGACAGGCAGCAAGGAGCAAGGTATGAGTCAGCAACGCAGCTAATGTTACAATAGCTTTGGCAGTTCCTGCTTGGAAGGAATACAGCGCGCTAGGGAATAGGGGTATTGCATTATAAAAGGAGTGGAGTTTGATAAAGAACTCTGGCCCTTCTCACCTTATAGGCTTATGCAAATTTAATTAGAGGCGAGTGCCTAAAATATGCTGTTCAATTAAATAGTTTTCAAAGAGTGCAAAACAAACATCAGTTCCATCAGGGAGAGCACATACCTTTTGGCACTTGCATTAGAAACGCTCCTGATAATGCTCAGTGTAGCACTCTTTTATGGAGTTTTATCTTTCATACCAATCAGCTGACAGCACATTTTTAAAGCTGAGTTATAGATCTCTGAAAAATGAGATTCAACCATCTCCTAATAACCCTTCCTTCTCTCCAAAACTCTGCATTGCTTACCTACCTTTCATAGGTCTTTTAACAGTCCACTCACATCTTGGTAGAAACAAATTTGGACAGCCTGAAGAATTATACTGCCCAAATCCGGCATTTGACAGTTTAGGTCATGTCAGGAATTCCATTACAAACTGTAAAAATGCCAGCTTTGGCTTTAAAACAAAGCAAAAAATAAAATCTGCTTGCGTTGCCAACTTTGCAACTTCCAGAAGTGAATGGGGATTTTGCCTGAGTAAAGACTGCAAGATCAGAGTCTTTATGGTCTGTTTTTTCTATATTTGTTTTTTATGTTTTGGCCTGCAAGGCTATTTTAGTTTGCAAAAAGTTGGAGGAAATGTATTTGCCCTCTCAATAAAGACAGCAATATTTATTTAGTTTAATAGTTCAATGGGATGACAGCAGCTGGATTATTGGTAATATTTATTGTTTAATTAGTTAATGTTGTTAGTTGTTATTAGTAATATTTATTGTAGCACTTGCAAGGCCCAGTCATAGATTAGGACAGATGCTCTATAAACTCAGAACAAACAGATCTTCCCTACCCCAGACTAAAGTGTGTCAGTAAGTCAAGGAGTCTAAGGCTCCAGTTCTCTTTTCATAGTTTCATAGTTTCATAGTAGCTAGAGTCGGAAGGGACCTAGGTAGATCATCTAGTCCGACCCCCTGCCTTGGCAGGAAA
>NW_017728931.1:134320346-134330586 GCF_001723895.1 Crocodylus porosus | reverse complement strand
CCCTTTGACCCTTGTTGGGATTACCTCCCTTTGGGCATGGAGGATTGTCTCCTTAAGGAGCAACCACTCACCTTCGACATCTGATTCCCTTCCCCTCTGGGTCCTCAGCGCTTCCCCAACGATCCTCCTTAGCTTGTTGTCCCTCTAAAAAAGGAATAAACTGCTTAGGGGACAGGCAGCCCTGCTAGTTGCCAGTCATGGAGTGGGATTAATTCCACTCCAGTTAATTCTTCTGTGGGGTGCTCACAGCCTGGACTCTTGGAAGTGAAATGGGTGCAAAATGCTGCACCGCTGGAGTGGCTGCTACGGTGCCTGCACAGCGAGCGACACCGCTCTGTGTGCTGCTGCTCCGTCATGTTATGCCTCTGTATTCCCACCGTGCCAAGGAATCTGAGGGCTTCCAGCCGCACAACCTACGAATTACCCAGTCTCCTTAGGCGGGCTGGATACATCGGCAGGAAGCCTCTTTTTTATCCACGTGCTCCTGCGGCACAGCTCAGTTTCCGAAGAGCTGCCTCTGATTAGCAGTATTTGCCTCTCGAAGCTCGCAGGGGGCAAGGTAGAGCTGGAAACAGTGTAAATTAATATAACGTCAGGCTTTAATAACTTTCTTTCGTGACGGAAAAATTCTGGAGGAGCTAAAGGGGCTTTCACACTGCCATCCTCCTACTCACTCCCTTTGTCCAGGGGAAGCTGATTCCTCCCCAGTTCTACAAGGGGGGAGAAGGAGCAAGTTGCCTTGGCAGAAATCTTCTCTTGAGTGGATTCTGGCTTCCCTCTGTGACTGGAGGTGTTTTTCATAGTGAAATAAAAGTGTTGCCAGCTCTCATGATTTATTTATGTATTGCTGTTTTGCACGTCTCAGGACATAGGCTGTTTCTCTTGTTGCCGAAGCTCCCAGACACGAGGATCTCAACTTTTATTTGATAAAAAGTCAATTTCCAAGCCCTTGGTTGTGGCTAGGGCAATGAAAAGGGCCTGCTTGACAGCACGAAAACCACAAGAAAGCGGCAGGCCAGGATTTTTTATTTTCATCCTTTTTTGAAGCTGCCAACAATACTGAGACAAGCAAATTTTACAGTTCAGACTTTTGAGTGCCTAGTCTTACTGTATTTAAAGAGATACTGATTATGGAGGAACAAGAGGAACCAGGCTGGATGGGACTGGTGTCTAATAGTCTGCATTTCATTGACAAAGGTTAATAGTCAGCACTGTTATTGTGAGACCTACAACACAAACCTAGCTGCAATCTGGGAGGATTTTTTTGCGTGCGTATCTCTCATTAAGGCCGGTGAGGTTGGGTTTTTTCATGTGAGAAGCATGCAAGGCTGGACATAATATAGTATCCAGAGTTAATTAACAAACCACTTCCCTCTTCACTCTTCAATGATGTTAATGCCCTGGAGAGCAAAGAACAAAATGAGCCAGGTTAATTTGAGCTCTGTTAGAAATGCTGGAAACAGAGATGTTTGCCACATGGAAAAAGAGAAACTTGTGAGATAAAGCTTCCAAGAGGGTATTACCAATAACAATATAAAAGGTAGTCGAGTGTTTTGTTTAAATGAAAGAAACCTGATTACTTCAGAAGCAAGTGAATTGCTCTCTGTATCTTTTCCACCTATGTCTCTTAATATCTTTCTCCTTCAACTTTTTATGTTATTCACTGCTATAATTGTAGTAACTTTGTGCTGGATTTGGCTGTCGTTTATTCTAGAACTCCTCTAGTTTCAGTGGAGCTATTCTTGTTATGTTGCCGGTGCAACTGCATTATGTTTGTGCAACATTAATGTTGCGAGGAAGGGTGCTCAGAAGTCAGGAAATGTGCTGGTTAACTGTAAATGCAGAGCCTTAACATAAATATTGCATGATAATATGGAGACATATTCTGCTTTCAGACCTAACAGAACCCCATTGAAAGCATGGAGAGACAATAGAATTTGGCACCAAGGACCAGACTCTCAAGTATAAATTAAAATGGTTTCACTGATGGCAGATTTATGCCAGTTTGGAATCTGATCCATGGATTAGATAATTAAATGTGCACATCATTTTCAAATGCATATAACATACAAATGCCTGCAAAAGAGCCCCATGCAAAACCAAGAATTCAGCCAGCAAAATCAAGTCTCAAAGATCAGAAAATGTTAGAATGAAGGTTGCCCACGCAACCCTGTTTTTTCATAGGTGTTAGTTGTTAGGGGCTGGAAAGGACCTTATAGATCATTGGGCCCAGCCTCCCTGCATTTGGGTAGGAAAGACCACTGGGGTCAAATGACTCCAGCATGATGGGCACCAAAATGCCTCTTGAAGACAGCCACAGTGGGTGACTATACCACCTCTGGGAGGAGTCTCTTCCAAACCCTGGGCACTCAGTTTATAAAGAAGGTTTTCCTTACGTTGAGCCTGAAGTGGTGTTCAATCGGTTTGTGCCCATTATTTCTTGTCCTGCCCCAGGGGGCCTTGGTGAATAGATGCTCCCCCAAGCCCTGATGTACGCCCCTGATATACCTGTAGGCTGCCACCAGGTCCCCTCTGAGTCTTTTCTTCTCCAGGCTGAACAGCCCCAAGTCTTTCAGCCTCTCTTCATGTGACCTGGTCTCTAGACCTCTAATCATGCCTGTGGCCCTCCTTTGGACTCTCTCAAGCTTCTTCACATCCTTCTTGACATGCGGCGCCCAGAACTGGATGCAGTACTCCAGCTGTGGTCTCACCAAGGCTCGGTAGATTTGCCCTGCTCGAGATGCCTCATTGGATATATGCCAGCGTTTGATTAGCTCTGCCGGCTATGGCATCACATTTGTGAACTCTTGTGCATAAACATGTTGATATTGTCTTTCTTGTGTGACTACGTTATGCATTTTTAGGTTTTTTTATTGATACTTATTGTGAATTTGTCTTCCTTCAGGATTTGGCTCCAGGATTCATTGAACAGACATCAATGAGTGTACATTTCCTTTGGAGGTTTATTCTGGTGCCCATCCATATTCTGTCTACTTCTCAAAATCAGTGATCTTATCTTCACACTCCTGTGAGATGAGACTGCCATAGTCACTATTTTCTCCTTGTGGAACAGAGGCACAAAGACACTGAGGCCAAAATTACCAAAGTGTCTTCTTCTTTTGGGAGCCCAATTTGAAACATGTAGGGTTTATTGTCTTCAAGGTACACATAGCACATTGGCTGTCCAAAGCGCAGTTCCCATTGTCCTTCCAGTTTCAGAAGGCTTGGCATTTCTGCAAATCTGGCTGACATGTCTGATTTTGGGCACCCAGAAAAGAGAGATTCACTAGACATCCTTGATTCATGCCCAGATGAGGTCTGTCTCAGGCACTGAATGAGATATGGGTCCAGTGGAATAAAGAATATGTGACTGTGTAAGTAAAGACTTTCTTGGTGTATTTGCACAAGGGAGCTGAATTAAGACAGCACAAAACAGAGTTGGGAAATTTCCTTCCTAACTTTTGAATACTTGTCTTTGTTGTCTGTTTTTCTTTTAATGTAGATTTTTAATGTGATTTTCTCCTTAGAGAAACTGAGACCCCCCCTTCCCCATTGTGCAATTTATATTTCATGGAACCATACTGACCCCAGTTTAGACCATGAGACAGGTTCAGCCCTGTAGCTCCATGTCTCAGACCTCTCCTCCCTCAGTGAATCCAGTAACTGAAAGCAGTAGTAAGTCATTCCCCTCTGAATTATCTGTAACAGTTATTGCCAGGATATGAGACATGTTCTGCCGGTGGCTTTCACAGTTCTTTGGTGATAACAGAGAAATGAAAGACTTGGGACTCCTGGGTGTAGTGCCAAGATCTGTCAAGAAGTGTACTCAAGTGCAGGGGTGTCAAACTCACCTGGGACCCTGGACTGGATTTGGACTGCAGCCTGCAAGGCTTCTCAGAGGCAGGATCCAGCCTAGGGCGTATGGCTGTGGTCACTGTGATGACAGTAGCAGTGACAGCTGCAGCCATCATGGTGACAATAACGTAAGAAGTGTGGGTTGGCCAGCCAGGCACTAGCATGCAAGCAGCAGCAGGCCAGGTGGTCACAGGACAAGGGAGAACTGTGTTCTGCAATGCTCACTCACCCACCTGCCACTGAGGGTCATGTACACTGAGGCCAGGGTTTGAGTTACACTTTGACTCTTGGGGAGGGGTCTGCATAAAAAATTGGTTGGGGATGGGGTTGCTTGCATGGGTCCCCGCCGGTCCCGCTAGGCTGGGGCCGGTGGCAGGGGCAGCTGGAAGGAGCTGCCACCGTTGCTGCCTGGGCTGCTTAGAAAGGCGTGGGGCAGGCTGGGGGCTGTGCATGGTGGTGCATGGGCTCCAGGCTGTTGTGGGGGGCGGGGGAGAAGGGGTTCTGGCCGGCCTGTTTCTCATCTCTTATGTGGGGGCTGAGTCCCCCCCAAGCTCCCCTGTAATTTGAGCCCTGAAAGGCCATAGGGCCCTGGATCCCACAGCAGGCCATGCCCCCAGCTTCTGGTACCCACTGGTATCCTGGAGAGCCAGATGGGGCAGCTCCGCAGGCCATATGTTTGACACCCCTGCTTTAGTGCGTATAGACCATTCTGTCCCTGTGTCCCCAGCTGGCCCTGTACCCTTCTACATCTATTCCCAAGCCTTGCTTCTGCTCCTATCCGCCCCATCTGCTCCTGGCTTTTCTCCCTGGGCTCCTCTCCATGTTTTTTTCTGCAGTCTCATATACATATGCATATCCAAAGTTCTCAAAATGTTATTCTGTGCTAGGGGCAGAATTAATTTAATTTTTTTAAATTTCTGACTTCTGATTATGTAAAGGTATAATCTGAACAGCACCTTAAACATAGTTTCTTTTTTATCATTTAACTTCCTAGATTTAATCAAATAAAAATAAAAGGAAAGGAGAAAAATCCCATTCGTAAAACTCTGAAATCAGCTGGTGCCACTCAACAACATCAGTAACCTGTGGACTTAGCAGGCACCAGATGGTACCAGGGTGACTAATGCCTAGTTGTAGGCTAAGCAGGCACATCTCTACTAGCACATGGCGTTATACTAGCATGGTTTGAAAATTGCTGAAGACAACGTAAGTCCTTTACCCTCCTATTCTTTAAAGTTGCAAATACGTCAACAGTCTATCATCCTTTTGCCGTCAATTTGTGTGTTTTGGGATGCTGTTTTAATAGTTTAAGATGATCCAGGGCCACAAATCATCTTAAAGAGCTTAAAGTGATTCAACGCCTTAGGCTGCTTTAAGATGCCTTAGGGGTATTTATCATTTTAACCTGCAAAACCAGAAGAGTCTTACAATTCAGCAATATAGGGAGGCAATAGGGAGCTTGGAAGGTGGGCTGGAACTGGGAAATACAGGTTAAAGGCTTATGGCCTGAGGATTGTGAATGAATTTAGAAGAGCGCTCTTTTAAAAGAGCTGCACGCACATGTATTTCCCTTTTACAGTGAAATGTAACCCTGCTCAGAGGGCCAGCACAAGACAGCACTAGGACACAGAGCTAGGTGGAGTCTTCTCTATGGGGTAGCATTTTGCCCTGCCTACACACTTCTTCGCCTGATCCAAAGCCTGCTGAAGTCCATACAAAATCTTTCATTGGTTTCCATGAGTTTTGAACCCAAACCTGCACTCCTGATCACCGGGGATGTTCTGCCATGGCCGTCAACTGCAACATAACCTGAGCATGCAATTTGGAAATGCTCCTAAATTTGTCATGTCCAAAGCAGGTTTTAAAAAATCAGCGCATAAGCACTCCTCCTTGCTGAGGACTGTTTCCTTGCCAAATTGCGGCTTGTCAAACTTCTGTTGTTACTTAACTTTTTTTAAAAGGCAGAAACAGCACTGAAAAGAAATATTTTAAGTCAGAAAACCTGCATTTTTTTCACTCTCCCATGACTCAGCAATATTGCTGTGGGGATTTTGCTCAGGCTGTCTGAACAACTCCACTATTCTTTGGCCAAAGACTAAGTCTACAACATTTCAGCCCCTGAAAGGGAATATTTCCCAAAATGTCACAAACATGTGAGAAGCAGGGGGTCATAATGCAAGTGGTTTGCAATGCTAGTTATCCTAGCTATAGCTGGAACACATTAAACTTAAGAGAGAAGCTTAAGCTACTAAATTTAGAGCCGGAGAGTCTGATTTTGAGATGTGTAGGTCCAAGATTTTAGTTAATTTCATTTTAGGCTCTGAACTTCTGTCTGACATCACTCATGCATGAATAGAGCAAGAGAGATTTGGAGCAATTTAGCTTGAAAACCCTGGTTCTGAATCAGGCCAGGCAGAAATTGAACCTTGGTTTTCCATGTCCATGTCAGACACTGCTGTGGTCCCCAGCCACAAAGAATAAATGGGGATGGAAGGAGGGGACTGATCCCCCACTTCAAACAGCCACACTAGTCCTCCTTCCTGGTGGATGCCCTCTACCCCCCGGTTTCTGGTTGATGCCTGTGAGCCCTGGCTGTTGGCATTTTCTTATTAACTGCAATGGGTGAAGAGTCAGATAAGCACTGGGTGATTTTCAAAATCCCACTCGCAGGACATATAAAATCTTATGGGATATTTTAGTTTTAGTGTGTGTTAGAATATCATGTGCGTGTAGATGAATGCACAGATAGCTTGCTTATCTGCATGCTGTGGATGGAGGTAAAGCGCAGAAATTATGTATAGGTGATAAATACTTCAGTGACACAATTCTGAAATGGCAAGGTTCTTTGGGTAGAGGTGAGATCTTCAGGCATTGTGTCCCAATGCCTGAGGAAGGGTGTTTGTGCCCAAAAGCTTGGAAAGAACTTTTTTCCAACTCTTTGGTTGGTCTAATAAAGGATCTCACATCTACCCAAAGAACCTTGCCTGCCTATGTCCTTAGACCAACACGGCTATAACCAACAACCCTGCAACAATTCGAAAATATATCAGAAATCTTTGACCACCTGGTTTTGTCCACTAATCCATCTTCTTGGGATACTGTTTGTTCTGCTTTAAATCAGTCTGTTGTTAATGGAGTAGTTTCTCTTTCTTCACCTTATATTTGTCCATTTTTGCTACTTCTATATCCCCCAAACTGAACTATCATAGACCAAAGCCCAGTATGGGCAAGATTCAGCCTTTCTAAAATGGCAGCCTTTCTGCATCTCAGACTGTCATGACCCAGCTCTGGCTTGCAGTCCTAAAATCTTAAGCCATTAGTCCTTAATTGTGGCATTTTTAAGAGCACACATGCCATTTTAAAGTTCTTTTGAGAGGTTTGATGGTTTCTCCTTTGCTTTATGCACTTAGGTGTATGTAGTGCAATCCTGGTCCCATTGATGATGAGAGTATTGCCTTTATTTTCAGTGGAGAGTATTGCCGTTGCCTAATACAATGAGAGTATTGCCTTTATTTTCAGTGGAGTAGTAGGAGTTCACAAATGGTAACTTTTAGGCAGATGCATAGAGAGACATAGCACCAATAAAGCTGAAGGACGTCCTGTAAACACTTGTAAAATAGGTTTTTTGGTTTGTATAAGACTTGCCAGCTAAAAATGCTGAAAGGAGTAGTGTGATATCAAGATTTTGGGACCCATTTGAGAGGACTAACATAGCTACCATATGTAATCTCAAGTTAACGTTAATAAGCCATTAGCATCCTTATGCTGATATGCGCTAGAGTTCGTGCTATGGAAAACAAATAGTGTAATGAAGGACTACTATACTGCATGCAGATGCGGGGACCAAATTAAGTCTGGACAGGCATTTGCTATTTTTTGCAGTGCCTGATTTTTTAGTCAAAAAATAATTTTCTTTGAACCTAGTTCTGTGTATATAATTATGCAGAATAGAATTCTACATAGCCAGTCTACCTCAGCATATGCTGTTATATGCAGCCACTGCAGAGGGAGGGATTTCTTTCATTTTTTTTAAATTGACTCTTCAAATAACTGAGTTTACTACAATAGCTCACCTAGATCATGTCAATCAAACAGGATTATAGGCTTCCGGAGTTCATCCTGACATGACAGACTGTAATGACTCTGAAGAAGCTGTTACAGTCTATTGTGTCAATGATCCATGGCTAATGGGAATGTCTCATATACTTGTCATTAAAATTGTACTGGCTCCTGAGGATTCCTACATTACTAATTATTTCAAATATGGGTTCTATTAGCACAAAAAGTATGGTAACATGAAGTTAAAGGTGCAGGTTAAACTGGCAAAAGAAAATTTGAGCGGGAGGCTGACCTGACACCTAACCCTTAAGTCAGAGTCTTTTGATGCTTAGAAACTGCCCTGTTCACAATGAGGATGCATTCTTAGGAAAACATGAAGATCTGCAGCTAGCCTAGGAATCGAGAAGCATGCGAGTCTCTTAGCATGATGAGATTCTAGTGCCATGTGGAATGAAGTGACATGATAAATAATAGTGATGGATGCTTATGATATGCTACAGCTCAAACAGAAGTTATAGACTTGAGGCAGAAATTACCGATGAGATTCTTTGGCCTGTGTTATGCAAGGGGTCAGGCTACAGCATCATCATAATCCCTTCTGGCCTTAAACTCCATCAATCTTATACTGATGATGTGAGGTTTAATTTCATAGCGCCGTTTGAGTACCCATGAGTGAAATTTCACAATTCTGCATTACCAGCGTCAAACAGTTTACATCTCATAGAGAGGGAGAGTGAACATTACATTGGCTCCGATAGGTAGGTAGAAGGTATATGTATTTTGGGGTCTTTATTGCAAGTTCTTTGGGAAATGTTCTGTCTTGTCTGTTATGTGTATACAATGCCTAACTCAAGGGGGTCCCAATTCCTGACCGGGCTGCCTAGGCACTACCACAATAACTCATAATAAGAAATTATTGTAACTGGATGAGGATGGGGACGAGAGGATCAAGTAAATAACAGTGTAATGTGTTTAAAATGAATTCTTTGACATTATTTGTGCAGAATGTTGTGGCAAATGTAAGGTCATTTGGGTTGTGAGCATGTTGCCACTTCAAACTGCAGTGCATCAGTGAAGCCCCGGCTACCAATTTACCTAAGGACCCAAGACACAGTCCTGTGGATCTGGTTCCTTCCTGGAGAGGGCAGCATTGCATGGACACACTAACCAGGTTCCCTGATGTACGCTTGAAATCCTTAATTGGAATAGATGTACTGTTCCTCGTTTACTTCTCAGCTCACACTCGAGTAAATCTAGCATTATCCCCATAAACTGGATATTATCTCATTAGTAACACTCCCTTTTTTTATCTGAGAAAAACGCCGTCTGGAAACTAGGAAGATAAGAAAAAAAGAATATATCTATATATATGAAAAGAATTTCACAACATTTTGAGCTTTACCCCTCATTATTTTCTGTTGTGAGTGTGAATGTTGTTGTCACATTAAAAAAGGCAAGAGTCACACATGGGTCTGCAGGGTAGAGAAAAATGGTAGTACCAGACTAAACAATACAATGACATGCTATTCTTTTCATTTTAATTGGGATTGGATTATTCAGGGGATCGGTAAGGGGCTCGAATGACTTTCACTCTTAAATTGCTGTCTGTAAATTAGGCCGGGCCATAATTCATAAACGCTTGCTGTAATTAGTAATAATGCAGTCGTAACTGATCCTTTGCCCTTACACAGTATTTTCCATCTGAAAAGATCCACGTGCCTCAGTGTGTGCAGGTATTATTGGTCAGTTCTGTCAAATTTGGGTTCATAAAGCTGCACACTTTGAACCCTATTTAGGGAGCTAAATTGGTGGTCAGATACCGGGCCCAATCCAAAGCCTGGAGATCCCGGTGCCAGTTCCCACAGCTACTCAGCTTTTTGGCAAATGAGGCCACTGAGTGATGTGCCTAACTTTAGGCACCTGCTTTGGGAAACGTTGCCCTGCTTATCTCCATCCATGGGGATGGAAACTACAGAGGTGTTCACCGCTAGACCATGGCTCCCCTGCGAGCTCGCGGGAGACAGCCTGGGCTTCCCGCCTCTCAGGCACCCGACTTAACCCACTGGCAGCGCGTGGCCTCTCGTGGTGTGGAGGTAGCTGGGTGGCCATTCGAGGACGCTGGGGGTGCATCCAAACCGCTTTGCTGCACTCCCAAGAGCGCCACCAAGAAGCGCCACTGCTCCACAGGCGACTGGTGCCCTCTGAGTCTGGGGCGGCACCTGCAGAAGCCGGTGGTGGGGCTGGGGCTGGCGAGCACCCGCAGGAGCTGGCACTGGTGGCAGGGATGGGACTGGCGAGCGCCCACAGAAGCCGGTGGTGGGGCTGG
>NW_017728931.1:134290294-134320016 GCF_001723895.1 Crocodylus porosus | reverse complement strand
GTGGTGGGGCTGGGGCTGGTGAGCACCCGCAGGAGCTGGCACTGGTGGCAGGGATGGGGCCAGCGAGCGCCCACAGAAGCCGGTGGTGGGGACGGGGCTGGCGAGCGACGTCGGTGGCAGGGATGGGGCTGGCAAGCACCCGCAAGAGCCGGCGCCAGCGTTGGTGGCGGGGGGACGCGCCAACCCCACCTTTGGCTGGGCCCCCTTTCCAGGCAGGCGTCTCTCGAACCACGCCCGGACAGCGCGGCCGCGACCCCGGTGGGGTGTCAGTGGGCAAGGGCGCTGGTCTGACCTGGGGGGGCGCCCTCAGTCTTCCCACCTGTAGAATGGGCAGAGCCCCCCCGCGCGGGTGCCCGCAGGCCCCGCCCCCGGCCGCGCGGGGCACGTGCGGGGCGGGGCCGGGGGAGGCGGCGAGGAGCGGCTGGGGCTGGGTTTCGCGCGTGTGTTTTCTCTCTCTCTCTCTTTCCTCGTTCCCTTCCCCTGCCCGCCCGGCCTCCCCCCGCTTGACGTGCGCCGTTTTGGTGCAATGCGAATTATCCGCCGGCTGCAGGCGGGTGGGCGGCCCGGCCTCCCCCGCCCATCGCCATAACAACCCGCACGCCCATGTGCCCGGCCCCGGCCCCGGCCCCGGCCCGCAGCCCCGCGCGGGAAGCGGAGGAAGAGGAAGCGGCAGCAGCCGGCGCCATGGCCCGCGAGACCGGCGGGGACAGCTCGTCCTGGAAGAAGCCGGCCGAGGACATCAAGAAGATCTTCGAGTTCAAGGAGACGCTGGGGACGTGAGTGGGGGCGGCCGTGAGGGAGCGAGCGGGGCCGCGGTCCCCCCGCACCCCTCAGGGGCGGGGGCGGAGCAGGGGGGCGATGAGCGCGAGGGGCCTGTGTTTGGGGGGAAGGGCCCCCCCCCCCAACGGGCACCCTCCGACTTCGGGCCCCGCGAGCCGTACTTCTGGGGAGGACCGTCCCGTTTCGGGCGTGACACGGGTGACCAAAAACACCGTGCGGGGTTAGTCCCCCGCGCCGGCAAGGGACAGTTGGGCGCGTGCGGTGCCAGCCGGGTTCATTTCGGTTCTCCGTGTGCTGCCGTACCTTGGCTGGAGGGAACTTAACGTTGGCGAGGCTCCGGCGTGTCCGTTCCTTGCGGTTTCTGTTATAAACCCCTGGCTCCATGGAGGATGACAGTACCAGCAGAGCGACCCGCACGGCGGTTGAGTGATGTCGCTGAAAGCCTAAACTGAATCCATAGCTGGGGGGGTGACCGGCACTGTCCCTGCAGGAGCTGGGTCCCGAGGGGCTGTCGGTGCAAACTTGCTGCGGAAGCTTATTGAATAGTGCAAAGATGTAAAAAGATGGCTGTTTCTGCCAAAATGCCATATGTGACCGTTCGGTACCTCATGCTGCTAAAGATCACTAATGCAAGGTCTGTTCGGTGACTGTTTAACCATACGTGTCAGCCCAAAGTGTTTCGATTTGATGTAATTTAATAGTTTGGCAAGTTTTGCAATAACAGAGTGGATTAAATTAGGAGGAATTACATTGTACAGAAGCCATTGGGTGCCAGAGGGACCGTGGCCGCGCAAGGAAGGCAGAGCTGACCCGGGGATAGGTACGGCAATTATAAATGCACTAGTATTTAAAATCCTCAGTCGGTTCCTTTCCCGTCCCCGGCAGGAGCAGGCTGCAGCCGCAGAGAGCAGCCTGCTAATTGGGAGGTGTGTGCTCCAGGTTGTTTTCTATCAGAGGTGTCGAGTTATTTCTCTTCTCTTTAGCTGAAATGTGGCATGTCTGGACTCGGAGCCCCTGAAGAACCAGGTTGTTACCATGCAAGTTACTCCAGCCCCTGGGAGGCAAATGCCTTGGCAGTTTTCTGCTGCGGGCCCTTGCCCTTTGGAGCAGAAATGCCCCAGTTTTGTTTCTGTTGAAGTCAGTAGGCAGACTCCTCTCAACTTCGCTGGGAGGTATATCGAGCGCATGCAGAAAAAGAGCCTGGATCCTAAAGCATGCTTCGTTGCTGAATCCCTGCTTAGGCACCTGACTCCTTCTAAAATCAGGTTAGGTATCTGTGTACCTCGGATCTGGACCAGAGTCCTTTTCCTCCGTATCATGACTTAGCAATGCAAGAGTCTGGTTTTGGTCACTCCTGTACTGTTAAGCTGAATTGTGTTGGACACTGGCATGTGTAAGTAGAGAGAGGTAAGTTTATAGTCAGAGTAGTACATACATGTCATGTAGAAGGCAGAGTAGATTTGCACCTTATAGACTAACTAAAGAAGATATATAGCACAAGCTTTGGTGGGCTAAAAGCACCTTGAACAAAAAAGCAGTCCTTTTCCTGCACTCTGCAGCACTGAGTAGCTGTGATTAAATAATCTATGATAAGAAAAGTACAAAGACCCAAATCAGGCAAGAAAGTGAAAGTTAACCTGATTTTCAAATATTTGGTGCTGAAATGTACTCACTTGTAAATGTGAAGTTGTCTTATGCAGTCTGCTAATGACTCAGTCTCTGAAAAATTTATTTTTCATTTTATACAAAAGCTTTTCAGTTCATTGTTAAGATGTGGAGGACTCAGGCTGCCTTTAATAAATTCAAAAGACATCTTAAGTTGGTCAATCATATAATAATTCAAGCTGGAAGGGATCCTCTAGTGCAGGGGTCAGGGACGTTTTTGGCCAGAGTCCCAAAAAACACCCGCAACTTAAGATGTTGGCATGCTGGGGCAGATGGCAGGGGAGCCGCGAGGCGCTTGATCCTTGTTCTCTGGCAGCACAGCGCCAGCCTCTTCCCTGCCATCTGCCCTGAGGCATGTGTGCCAAGCAAAATGCCTTCGCATGCTACACTCTGGCACCTGTGCCAGGGGTTCCCTACCCCTGCTCTCATGGATTACCTAGTCCTCCCTTTCTCCGCCCCACCCTCCCACATTATGGCATGAATTAACGACTTAGATATCTCCAGAAAATTATATCCAGTCATTTATTAAGGTGGAGGTGATATAGAATTGAGAATACCATTTTGTAACACAGGACTGGTTGCACAAGAAGATCTCTCCTGTTAGACTGCTGAAGTCTTGGCATTTGCCTTCATTGAACTTTGCTTTATAAAAGGCCGGGCAGTATGGTGGTTCACAGTCAAATTTGCTCAGAGAGGACGTGTTAACCAAATCCTCGTACAGTTTTCTTTGAGGAGTCAGCTGCAGTAGGGATTTTGACAACTTTGCTGAAGTTGTCTTTGACAACTTTGCTGAAGTTTCCCCCCTCCATGCTGGCAACAGCATGGAACCAGCTGTGATTTGGGGGTGCCTTGAGAGCCTTTCCAGGGTGCTGCAGGGTGCTGCACAATGGAAGCACTGTTAGGTATGCAAACTTGATTTGCATGATAAGCCCAGAGATTTCAAACAGGAATTCATAGTGTTAAAAACATTCTGCTCTGTTGGGGTCTTTCTGAGTTCTTTGCAACACAAGAATTGCATTATTTTTCTGTAGTCAAATAACGAGTGAAACCTAAGAACTGACATCTTCTGAGGGGTGCCTCGAATCTGACAAGGGTGCCTTGAGTCTAAAAAAGGTTGAGAACCACTGAACTCGATTCAGAACCAGTCCTTTGCAACTTCACACTAGGTTTGGGAATATAAGGAAGAGGCTTTTACTCAGCAGCACCCATCTGGGTAAATCTTACTTTCTTTGTGATCCTGAGATAAGGAAGAAACGAACATGAGAGAGACCAATGAGAGAGGCAGAGAGAGCAGAGTTGGTAGGAGGAGAGGGGGTACAAATAGAGAATTGAAAAGGAGAAGGAGATAGAAATAGAGAAGAAGGAGGCAGGAATGAGAGATCAAAGCAGAAATTACACCTAAAGGAGAAGTAAGTGGATGAAGACATGTGATGCAGACTGCCTTTTGGGCAGGGAGGAGGGGGGAAATATGCATGGTGTCCAGCAGACCGAAGTCATAAGAACATATGAGATGCCATACTGGGTTAGACCCCAGGTCCACCTAGCACAGTATTCTGTATCTCAATGGCACAGAGTCGATTATAGGGGAAAGAGTATTTATGCAGGGCCTTTCCAGACTGACCTGTCTCCTTCCTCTCTTCTCTTACAGCTTACAGCATTGAGAGGCTTAGGAAATCTGATTTTGGAGGTTACAGGCCTACTGTCCTGCTAAGTGTATGAGTCTGCCTAATCCTCTTTTGAACCAAAGTGAATTATCAGCTACTACAACCTCCTGTGGCAATGAGTTCCACAAATGAATGACACGTGTGAAAAAAATCCTCTTGTTTTAAACATGCTCCCTAATAATATCATTGTTTGTTCCCTACTTCTAGTATTGTGAGAGATGGTAAATAGTAAATTGCTATTTCCTTTCTTCACCCTATTCATTACTTTATAGACCTATATTATACCCCACTCAGTCATCTTATCTCTGAGCTGAAAAGTCCTAGCCATAGTGTCTCCTCGTAGGGATGCAAATTAGCATGGGTTTATTAAAATCAGGGCAATTATAAACAGGGCAACAGAAGATCTGGCTTGTGATTTGAAGGTTTTCCAAAATTTAAATTCACCTGAATTAACATACTTGCTTGGACAGGTAGAGAACTGTCTTGATTTGCCTTTGGGTGATTTGATGTTTTGAAACAACATTGTTAAAATATAGTTGCTCATCTCAATGCTATTTTCTGAAAATAAAGTCCGGGTAGTATCATTTTTCAGCTGAGAAAGTGACATTCTAAGAGCTAATGAGAAGCAGAATGTCATCTACCTATCCAGGAGGAAAAGGGGAGAAAGCCTTAGATCAGTTGATCAGATTAATCCAAAGAATCTGCATTTCTAAAACACCTTTTAGTGTAGCATCCTGACTCCATCTATGTCATAGTTGCAACCAAATTGAGGGCTATAGTTTTCCTTACTTAGCAGGGATTAAACTCTGTCATATTCATATTATGAGAGTATTGTTTTCATTGGGGGAAGGTTGGGAATGAAGAATAATTTCCCTAACATTTCCCTAATCCACTAGTCAAACCCTTACTTTCTTCCTGTCAGATTATGATGGTAAGAAAGTTAGGGCCTGGGTCGCACAGGCAAAGCAAAACAATGTTGTAATAACACAATGGTGCGTGGCCACAAAGGAATCGTAACTCTGTCCCAACACTGCGGTAAAGTGTAACACATAGGGAACCCAGAAGTGACTGCATTTGTCTCAGGAGTCAAATCATGGCCTTTCTCTTCAAGTCCCCTATATGCTATGTCTCTCCTTTTCCGTACTCCTACGATCACATGGCTCCTCCTACCCCAGTCTTTGTTGGTTTTTGGATAATGATACTGAGCACGTAACAGGATGCAAGAAAACCCAACCTGTAAACTGCAGTTCTGACTGAGTTTCCTCTGGCCATCAGAAGGAAATCCCCACATCTTGAGCAATGCTGGAGGTCTTCTGTAAGCTACTATCTGCGGACTGCTGGCCCACCCACACGTGTTCACACTTTGTCCCACATTTCACTCAAGAACTGTCATGCTCATACACATCTTCTTGCATTTCTTCTCTCCTTTGCACACGTACAAGCACGGTTGCAAACTGTCACCTGCTAACCGAGGTCTGTCTTTGCAACATGCATGCCTTCACTCATGTTGTCTTTCACGTACACTCGCGCACCTACATATCATACACTATTGTTAAGGGGTGACTGGATGGATCACGTGTTGTGCAACTCATTGAGGCAGGCAGACACCGGCCTCCTATTCCACCCAGTGCAGAAAAGACACCCCAACATACGTGCTAGTGCAAAGGATGGGGCTGGTGAATGCTACTACATACAAATGATTTGGTTCAAGTGATGCATGGTCCTGACCAGAAGTCGTTCACTCATCTTTGGTTCTGATCACCTGTTGAACAGCAATTAAAACTTCTGCATTTTTTCCCATAAAAGGAGTCTTGAAACACAATCCCTTTAATTGTGGATGCCATATAAATTACAAAATAGCTTTTGTCTCTTGCTGTATTTTAGGTATAAGAAACTTCAGTAGTTTCTCAGATCTTGCAGGAAAAAAATATTTGCACTACCCCTCCATTTTTATTCCACAAAAGACTGAAACACTGTTTTAGTTTCACAATGCTGCTGCTGACATGCACAGCGCTGACAAGTGATTTGTGGTCCCGTTTGTTGACAGTCCTGTGGAGCTAGATGCAGAACATGTTGGATTTCATCATAATTATTTTGCTTAGTTCGGTACTTTCTCTACATAATTGTATTCAGAGGATGCTCCTATGCAGCAGGCATAAAATAGCAGTATGGTTACAATATTTCACAGTGGATCCAAAGGTGTGAGTTTGAGCTTTTTTCTGGACTTGAGCCAGCGGCTGCCTCCTGTTGACCCAGCAGTGAGTGCCGACTGGTCAGCAGGCTGGGAAGTCAGAGTCAGCTAAACGTGATTCTGGTCATACTGTTTCCTTGAGTGCTGTGGTCTACAAACCCTGGTATGCTTGAACCATACCAGCCTGATAAGCCACCTACCCTAAGATAGGTGGCTGATAAGCTAGGACCTCAAGCTAGGACCTCACACCTAGATAACAAGATGTAAGTATTTCCTGGGGAGAAACCTCTGGACTTGAAAGATGTCTTTAATTTATTAGAGAAAAGGAATAATAAGAACCGTTAGCTTGAATTTAAAGCAGGAAAAATTCAAATTAGAAATAAGGCGGAAAAGCAGTGAGAGTGACTAACCACTGGAACAAATGCCTAATGCAAATGATGGATTTTCCATCTGGTGATATCCTCAAATCAAAACTGGATGCCTCTTTTTCCGTATGCAATTGTAAGGCACCACAAAATCGTAAACTAGTCCTAAAAACATTCTACATATAATATCTTCATATAGCATAGAACATTTTTATGGTTGGTTTGCAAGGCTCCTTAAATTGAACCCATGGTATGTCTGGTCCTGGGGCTGATTGTTGGCTCTTGCCCCAGATCACACTGGGGCTAGGTCAAGACAAGACTCCTGTGCACTCCCGGGACTGGAGTCAATAATTGGCTGATTGCTAACTCCAGCTCCAGACTTGCAGGCGCTGGGGGAGCCTGGGCTCTGATCCTGGGTTTCCGCTGCACTGGCAAGTAGAGAGGGCATTATTGGGATCTGATCCTGGAACCCAGAATTGCCTCTCCTGCCATTCATGTGGCATCTTTAAATGAATGTATGTCAGGAGCTTAGGACTTATAACTCTAGGAATCATTGTGCCACTGGAGCACACAAACATGGGAATATTTTGTGGTGTTAGCAGTCTATGGCATCCAACTATCTTTGGCTTCCCTGGGAGGAGAATTCATAGCTGATGTCCAACAGTTAACATTTCTCTACATTTTGTGAAGAAACAGATTTTACTGAGCTGAGTTAACATATGGCAGCCAATAAGGAGGATACACTTGTTTTAAAATCAAATCATGTTGATTGCTATCTTACAGCATACCCGGTAATTTAAGAGGCAGTGTTCTTGTAGGGTTTTAGTTATTTTTATTAGATTTATTTATATATTTAGATATATTAAGGCCCAGGGCAGTATATAGTAGAAGACAAAATAAACTTATAAAATATTGAGCAATTATTAGTTCCTACCATTTTCAAAATAAATCACAGAAGCTCAGAAGATAGATTATTTGGTTTAATTCTGATAATCATAGAAAATAACAGCTTTAAAAGCGTGGTTAGAATTGAAGTAGGGGAGAGAGGGCCAAACTGATCAGAATTAAAGGCTGGTACTAACTGAATCAACTTTTACTATTCGGTAGTGGAGAGGAAGAACCCTTCCCAGTTGCCTAGCATTGCTTTCCAGGCAGGGTGGTTTGTGAGATACCAGGCTTAAGCTGATCGTTGGTCTGCCTTTCTAGGCAGAAACGCAGGTGGGCTACTGAACAGTCAGGTTGCTCTCCCCCTCATAATTTTTTAGAGCAGATCTGAAAGTATTCTAGACTCAAAGACCGTGGAGCTTAAATGTTTTCCAGTTAATTTCAAAAACGTTATTTTCCACTATTTCTCTTTCATTTCCTTCCCATCTACCACCACCAGCCCCTTGGTTTACTTCCATGGTCACTATGTTTTGAGTGCTTATGTGGCCTCCATCAAGATAGTACCTGAGTGCTTCAGAGCCATTAATGTATTAATTGTATTTTTAACCCTGAGTTTGTACAACAAAACACCATGTCATGGTATGTGACAGGTGCTCCTGGGTACTGCTGTAATACAAATAAATATCAGTAACAATTCATCAGTTCAGTTTGGAGCAATTCACTTTTGCCCTGCTCTTTGCACATGCTGTTATTTGCCAGAGCGCGCAGCTACATATGACTACACAAGGTACCGCGTAACAATGGATGAAGCGCAGTGAGACTGGGTTGCCTAAGGTAACACAAGAAGTCTGTAGAAGCATATGGGACTCAACCCAAGTCCCGCATGAGTACTTTAACTGCACGTCCATCTATCCTATTTCAGTCTCAGTGCTGCAAGTGCTGGATCATTCTTCTCTGCAGCCTGTCATCTGGAGCAGCCGCTTTGCCTGCTTCCCCTTTCATCTTTTTCAAATATCGGCTGGAAGTACATTTTTCTTGAAAATATGTTTTTCTCTCCTGTTTTTGCCTCTCTTTCTCTCTACCTCTGCTACTGACCTTGTTTACTTTTGTTATAGCCCAAGTGATGCATTTACATGGCAGCTACTATTGTATATACAGAACCTGGGTCTGAGTGTTTCATTCTGTAAAGCACTGCAGGATACATTTTATACTGAATAAAATGTCATTGTTTTGGTTTGTTTGACAATTAATGAGTGCTTATAATAAGGTTCTCAATTTATTGCCAGTAATGGCATTCACTTAACTGGTGAGTCACAGTTTATAATCATGATTACTTAATAGGACCTAATTTTCCAGTCATTTAGGGTAGTATGAAAACAAGTTTGAACTGTAAAGGTATTATTAGTAAACAGGTTAATGAATCAAATGAGTGATGAAGGTGTTCCTAAGGCAGGGATCTGTCACTTTATTAGCCTGTAAACTTCCTTGCTTATCCATGGTACTCTGAAAATAATAATTTCTTAACATATTTGTTTGCTTGGCCTACATGTGAAAGGCAAATCAAATAGCCCAACAGTAAAAATCTTCATAATAGGAATCACTCTGACCCATAGCATTTTTCCATCCGGTCTTATCACTGGTATATGTTGTGCTGCCTATTTTGGCAATTTCTGTAATTGTCTCTACGTGTTGTGTCAGTCTTTTAAAAAAAAATTTATGAACACCAGAAATAACAGATTGTTAACAAACTTTACAAAGCCATTTTCTGGTATTTTCATATTAAGATCTTCATATTGTGTTTTATGCCAGAATTACTCACCAAACAGCTTGCATAGGTTAAATTCAATTAATATGTATTTTTGTTAGCAGAATGTCTTGGTTTAATTGAAAAGCTAATTTTAACACTGGCTATAATCAAACAAAACTTTTGAGATGGAGACCCATATAGATTTCATCTGAATGTAAAACATCTGAAAACAGATCTCCAGCTTTTTTCTGTTACAATATGTCAGTGGTTTCTCTTGCACTTTTCCAGGGTAGTTTCACATGTCATAAATAGAAACAACAACTATAGGTGAACAGGCCAAGCTAGGTGGGAGAAGAAACCAAAAATACCCTTTTTTGGGGAGTGGGGAAAGAATGGCTCAGGATGAGTATCTCCGTGTCTCAGAGGTGGGCTAAAGGAAGGGGAATAATATGGACTTAAATTAGGTTTACACAAAGAACCCATTTTAATTTTCACATACCTTTGAATTTTAAAACAGAGTATCAGTATATTTACCATTTCTACAAAGAATAAAAGAGAGAGACTCTTTATAACAATGCAAACAAATGTGAGAATTTGACCGAAGAAGCAATCTCTCACTATGGCCTTGAGAATGCATCGATGGCTTTTGTCCTTTAGCATTGTACTCCTCGCTCTGCTCTTGATACGCTCTTTCTCTGACTTAAGGCAGGTCACTTGGATTTTAAAGCAGAGTGCCTAAAATTAGGGACCTAAATCAAATAGCCTGATTTCATAGGATCCCACAAAAAAGCATCTGAAGTTAATAGGGTGCCCAGTGCCTCTGGAAAAATCAAGCTTATAAGTTTTGAAACCTGAATTTACCCTTTTAGGCCTTTCAAGCTCCACATTTCTGCAGAATCTGAAAGGGCTTGATCCTGGATCACTGTAGTCAGTGGGAGTTGCGACAGTGGTTTCTATAGGAGTAGTGTCAGGCCTGAGCTTTCGACTGTTGTGAGACGGTATTAGGATGTGCAAATGTAAATCACATCTTAAAACTCTGTGTTCTGTAAGTGCCAGGCATTGTTGTTAAAATTGATAGAAACATTTGGTTACATAATTATATTTGAAGAGCGCATCACATTAAAAACACCTGTCCACCCACTCTGATCTGCAGCTGAAAAGTGTTTCCATTTATGACATTGGTTATGTAATTGGTTTTACACAAGGCTGTGGTTTTGATGGTCAGCTGGTAGTAGAAAATGGTACAGCACAGTGATCTGCACTTACAAATTGCCTTGGTCCTGTTGATTTTTTTGCAACTAGCAAGGTCAGAATATGTTGCACAAATATGGCTTCAGTCTTGGGAACATGTGAAGGTTATGCCATCCTCATTAGTTCCATTATAGTAGCACCTGGAGGCCCATGGTGCGATCTAGTCTAGAGTAAGGGTAAGTCCCTACCCAGAAGAATTTACATTCTAATGAATAAATAGTGGGTTGGAAACTGTTACACGGCTTTGTCAAAGGTCAAATAACTGATCAGTGGCAGACCTGGGGACTGAACCCTGAGCTCTAGTTTAGCACTCAGTGGGGTGGATGGTGCTGCACTTCTCCTCATCAGTGGCTTCTTACAAGCATATTTATGTCATACTAGTGTCTAACTGGCGTCATGTTTGCTGGATTCGCTAGCTCATTACGTTTTTGTAATTTAACTTTTTCACACTGGTGGTTGAGTTGTCCATCCTCTAACCTAGGAGAAAATAGACTGGGATTTTGTTTGGTCTCTGTCTTTTAACTTTTCAAGATTGGGTGACACTACTAGGAGGTCAAGAGAGTCATAAACAGCTGGCGCCAGGTCAGACCATCACTGGAAATGCATCTTTTTGTTCCTTCCACAAAGGTGCAGTTCTCTGACTGATGTTGAATACCTCTGGATATCTTGGCTGTAGCCAACTATTGCTTAACTTTCAACATTTCATTCCCATACGAGCTCCTAGAAAAGCCAACCTAAAGGCAACCAAAAGGCAGCTTAAAGCCAGCTATAGGCTCTAACTGAAGCTAATATTCTAAATCTGGCACAATCTGGATTTAGGCCAGGATGTAAACTGCTTTAGTGGCACTAATAGATGATCTTATATAATGCAGAAAGAAAAAAGATATCCTCTCATTCTCCCGGACCTCTGTGCAGCATTTGATACTGCTGACCATTGGAGAAAGCAGGCAGGCCTTGAAGGTAAAAGTAGCTTGATTTTTTTCTGACCACCAGAGCCAGGCTCTTCATTTGTGAGTCTCACAAGGATCTCTTGTCTCTTTAACACCAGTGTGTAGTCACTAGGCCCGCCGGTAGATGAAAAAGATTTGAGTAGAATGATGCAGATGATATACTGTTGCCCTGATCCATCACCTATCACCACGCAACTACCAAGAAGATGGGCCAGTGCTTGGATGAGCCAAGCACTGGGGTCAAAACCAGGGAGCTGAAGCTGAATTTATTTCTGGTGGGCAGAAGAAAACTTTTTTAAAAATAAAGTTTGCAGCCACAGTGCAACTTCCTTGACTGAGGGTACATTTTAGCAGTATGCTTGGAGTCCTTGTTGATGCGAAGGTGTCACATAGTGGTGTGGTTTTTTAGTCCTTAGGCACACATTACACTGTTCACAGAAACCACGGTATTTACAGAAGCACACAGGTGGGTTAGTGCTTAACTGCCACTGGAAGTTAAAGGCAGTTGCCAGCAAATGCATTCAGGCAGTGTTGTAAACTGCCAGGCACAGTGAAATGCATGTCAGAGGACTGGTAGTGCTCTTTTCCCACCTGGGGCATCAAATACTTCTTCTCTTTCTGTGTTGTTCAGTGGTTGCAACGGGACTGGGAGCCAGGCTCTCGTGTTCTGATCCCGACTCTGCCCTGTGTGACCTGAGAACTTTGTGTTCTTTGTGTTATAGTGATACTTTCTTTCCTCCCTCCCAAGGAAAGAAAAATGGAGTAACTAATTAATGTTTGGAAAGTCTTCTGAGATCTGTGGACAGAAGAAGCTGTGTGTGGTATTAATATTTATTATGTAATTTATATTTCTATGGTCACTTTGTTAAACTGGACAAATTCAAGTAAAGACTTTGAAGTTACAGCCATCTATTCCAGGGTTCAATTTAGCTAACTGTCCTTAAAGGTGGCTCAAAACCAAAAAGGAGGATATGAATGTCTCAGACATTGGGAACATTTGCCTCTGGATCCAAAGGTTGCAATGCAGTCCAAATTCTACTTATATTTTTGTTATATGCATCATCTTGGTGGCTACATTTTGTGATGTGTATCTTTCCATCTGCCAGGGGAAAAATAGAAAAGTCTTTACTAAAACTTTTTATTCTGGGAAATGAGTTTAACTACAGTCTGCATAGCCATGGGGCAGTGGGAGGGTGAAAAAGAAATGATACCATGTAGTTCATCTTTTTTCTTACTCATCTCTGCAGTTGTTCTTTGCTGGCAATTCTACAAGTGCTGCCAAGACTTTTAATATGTCTGGGCTTCCAAATTGATGAGTTGGTGAACAGGATTACATAATATCGTTGCCTGCAATAGGAGGGGATAGACCTAAGAGATCTTTTAACTAGTCCTGTATTTCTGTGTCTGGGGGAGAACAGCATGCAAGTGAGGCAAGTCTAGTGGATGCAGACCACATTCACTACAGTTAAAACTCACCAGTTAAAGAAAACCAGAGAGTAGAAAACAGGGAAGTGCCTAGAATGAGCCAGACAAGGTTCTTTGGTTAAATCCGATATCTTTTATAAGACCAAGTCAAAGATATCGGATTTACCCAAAGAACCTTGTCTGCCTATGTCCTTAGACCAGGGGTGGGCAAAACGCGGCCCGGGGGCTGGATGTGGCCTGCCAGGCCATTCTATACAGCCCATGGGGCCCCTAAAATATTTAGAAAATTAGTATTAATTTGCCCTGGGCTGCCTGTCATGCGGCCCTTGATGGCTTGCCGAAACTCTACCCAAAATAATTGCCCGCCCCTGCCTTAGACCAACACGGCTACAACCCACACCCCTGACAGACTGAGCCAGGTTCTCTGCTTTCTTTTTGCCTTTCCTCTGATCTCATTGTGAGTACTGATGCTCAGTCATCTGGAAATTTTCTTGTAATGTGCAACAAATTGTAGAGGGAGGATGCCAGCTTTACATAAAATTGAATTAAGGAGCCACGGAGTGGCCCCTTGTTCATACAAATAGCTTGAAAATCAAACGTAAGTGGAAGGTGAGTACAGTAAGGGCAAAAGAGAGCATGTTGTCTCTCCTTTCTGGATCATCCCTCTGTTGCCATCACTTCTGCCAGACAAATATTTTCTGGCAGATGCCCAAGTTCCTTATGGTTCACTTAGCAGGGTGTGGTAGTCAGTTTTACATCGTTTGATGGACACACACAGCTTGGAAGGATACATGGCTTTTCCTTTGAGTCAGTTAAGTCATATATTTCTCAGGGATTTGTTGCATGTTACTCTTGGAACATTTTATTTAGATTGGAGTAGGCATTACTGCAAGTTGCAAAGTTTTCTGAGCAGTTGCATGGTAATGTTAATTTAGTTATTACCATCTATCTAAGTGCTGGAGCCCTTGAAGACTGATGTGCTGCCATGCACTGCAGGGGCTGAGAGTAGCAAATAGCTGTTTGATGCTACACCCAAGTCTCCTGATCACATTATCTCCATGGAGCAGCAAGACTTTAGCTCAACATGGGTTAGGTAATATGATCAAGAACAAGCCTCATGAATGGTATACTTAGGGCCTAATTCAATCATCTGCTGCTTGCAAACTGGTCCTTGGACCCCTGTGGAGACATAGCTAGGGCTCCACATGGACATTAGGATTCAACCACAGATCAGGTTGTTGAATTGATGCATCACTGACCTGTTGGCTTCTGTGGTGTATCGAAGAGTTTCTGTGCATGGGGTACAGCAGCAGCTGGCGTGGTGGTTGCCATTCCTGCACCTTCTCAAAATTGACTCCCAGGGCCAGTGCCCCACTTGCCCACCCCTATTTCTGCTACTTGTGAGGCTCCCTTATGAGCCAGGCAACAGCAGCTCTGTTGTATGGGAGCCAGGATTGCAGCAGAACCATGTGGTCACAATTAGCACATCTACAAGTGAGTTAAGGCACTTTAGTTATTCAAACCTAAATTTGATATCTGCATTTGCAGATATCAGATTTAGGCATGGATAGCCTAAAATCATCATTTTTTTTTAAGGCCTAGTAAGGGTGCACATGTGTAGAACCATGCCCTTAATGGGGCTTAAAAATAGCTAATGCGCCTTAAATTGGCACATATAGATGTACCCAATCTGGAGAGCACCATGAGGCTCTTCAGTATAAAAACCACTGTATAGATGTAAACTCCATGTATGCCATATTAGTTTTCTCCACACAGTTTTCTAATTTGTAGTATCATATACTACCTATCTGCACTGGTGAGAGCGTCAAAAAAGGTCTTCCAGGTATTTTCATATTAGCTCCAAGAACTTGGAAGAAGAGAGGGTATAAATAATGGAAATGCCATTTAAGGTATGGTTTTGGTTTTGGAAAGTGTCAGTACAGCCCCTTACACCAGAAATACTGTGTTGGCTCAGCCTGCCTTTTGAGATGGATCTGTCGACTGTAGCAGTATAAAGAAAAGGTTTCCTTTCCATCTTGCAGAACCAAGATGTCCGCAGATTACTGAACTAGTTGGTTTTTCTGCCTCATGCATCATTCAGATAATCCTTTGCCTTGGTATGTTCTGCATGCGGGATCTATATTGTTGGGGAGGATATCTGAGCCAGCACACAAGTGGGCACACAGGCCAGGTTGAGCTGGTGTCAGGGGTTACTGCACTCGTCTGAAAAGGTATAAATGGAACCTGTCATAGTTTCTTAATGAGAAACGTGAGAACAAGGATTAAAAAAATCTGCCATGTCTCTGTCATGGTTTCTTAAACAATTATGCAGTTTGTTTAATGTTCTGACAAGATAACTGGCAAAATTGGTGCACAGAGCAGATCATATAAATATGCAGTGTGTTTTCAGTCAGCGTTACTGTCATAAAACCTTATGATTTTTATCATTGTAATCCCAATCCAGTCATTTGCTTTCAGCAGCATGCTCAGATGAAATCCTACAAGGCCAATAACAATATTGTAGTCTATATCATTTGTCATTTATCCATTTCTGGTATAGTGGTACTAAAGTCTGGTCTTCAGTGACAATGAATAATGTATTGCTTTAATATAGAATATAGCCATGTGTTTTGCTCATCTCTCAAACTGGAATATTCCAAAGGGTTTAAGGCAATCTGGACCTCAACTCTTGTTGACATCTAGTCTGAATTTCTTCTGATGTTTTATTTATTCAGCAGCAGCCATGTTGGAGCCAGTAGAAGAAAGGTTAGAAAGACATAATTTAAGGGAACAAAAAAGAGAGCAAGCCAAAGCAAAGTTTTGAGAGCTGCACAGAGGAGGTGGTTTAGTGTAAACGAAGCTTTTCGTTCTACTGCACTTAATTCTGGTTGAGCCTGGATGGTTCAGTTATGGCTTACAGACCTTATTAGGTGTACACTGGCAAAAGCCATTTATCACCTATAATGGCCATTTGATCCTGTGCAGAATAAAGCTGGTGCTCGCAGCCCTGTTCCTAGTGACAAGCAGGCACATTATGTATAAATAAATAAATAAATGAATAACCTACAGAAGCTGTTAGACTTAGCACTGATAAGCATCCACGTTGGCCTTCTTAACAGCAAGACCAAGCGTGATTAGTCATGGATGTTCAGCTGCTCTCCGAGTGCTGGTCAAACTTCAGCATATTGGTAGAGCAGTGTTGGGCAAGCTAGTCTGTGATGATGCACAGTTTTTAGGGCTGCCAGCGTGGCACTTTTTATCATCTTTAAAATGTTTAGAGAGGAGAAAAGCACTCTGAATTCTGTGAGATCAGTATTGTATGCTGCTGTTAAATGGCAATTCCATGGCAACCCATTTGCTTCAGGTCACCTGAGCCTCAAATATGTATTAATTGGTCTCATTCTTTTTCCATTCTCTTCCCTAAATGATTCCCCATTTGTTGAATGTGCTTAGCTGTTAGGCTAAAAAAAAATCCCCTCTTCTGCCTTCTTGTACCTCATGCTGGTCTTTGCATCTTCCATACAGGAGGATCAGCTGAGGCACATGAGAGCAGGGTTTCTTTTGCTCACCTTACAAAGAAGATGGGAGTCTTCCTTCGGTGCATTTGCATCTTACCTGGCCTATAGGAGCCATAAACATGCTTGATTACACAGCTCACTGTGCCCCAACTTTGCATGTCACGGGGCACATCTACACGAGAAGGCACAGTGCAGTAGCAACGAGTTACTGTGCCGTAGCTTGTTGCTACCATGCAGTAGCATTGCTGGCACTAATTGTGTGGCGACAGAAGTGCACAGTAGCATTGGGCAAAACACTTGTGCATCAGCGGTACTGCGCAGTAACAGCTGTGCAGTGGGCAGCTCATGTCGACGCACCCACAGGTTTTCAAACTGGAGGTTGCAAACAGGTTTTAGAGAGTTGTGACCACTTTTCCTTTCTTTGGTCATGTCTCCTCTGCAGACATGCAGCATAATGTAGAGATACCTGTTTTAATTTTAAAGCTCAGGTCCCAGAAACACTCTAGCTGAGTCTGGTAATTTCTGCAGCTGAGAAGGGTATAGCTATACCCTTTATAGCTACATGAGAAGAGTGCTAAAATTTTTCTTTCTATTGCAATTTTAAAGACACAACATAGAAAAGCTGAGAACCAGTGAATTATGCTCAGTGGCCCTCTCCCTTTCATCCTATCTGACTCCCCTTAATGTAGTTTCTGAGCAAGGGGCTGCAAATCCTGCCCAATCTGACTCTATGCCTGAAATCAAGGCTTTCTACCCATGTTAGGCATGACACATTGCCTTCCATGATCTGTGTCCAAATTCAGCTTACCATCCTGTTTTATCCTTTGACTGTTGAAGGATATGAATACATGCAATATCTCCTTTACTATTGATGTCCCTGCTGCCTTCTTGGCTTTAGCTTGTGGTTTGTTGGCTAACAGTCTCTTATTAATGGCTTTATTAAGGAACAGATGTACAGGTCTACTCTTTGTTTTTTTAGCTGCACTCTTGCCATACTGTAAATGCTCTTAATTGATTTTATTCAATGTAATACCATCTGCTGGCTTCTGTTTATGCGGTGGCTACTGCTGAATACTTGCATTTAACTTGTTTTGCATGGACCAAGCGCTGCTGTCAGCTGCACTGATTAAATTCATTGCAACTTTTCATTGCTGTGAATGAGAACAGGATTTGGCTTTAAAAATTAATGATAGACAAGTTTAATATCTGGGGTAACTGGTCATGATCCAAGGAAGAATTTGGTCCAGTGTGCGTGTTGGCTTCTTACATGTTGCTAATAATTTTGTATTTTGTGAGCAGGCTAGAGCTAAACTATTTTTTCTCAGTTTGGTGGAGAAAGCAACCTTTCAATTTTATATTTGAATACTGTCGATGACAGGAGGGTGCCCATTACACTTTTATACAAGCCTGAGGTCTTGCTGTAAGACTTTGTTCAAGGAACAGTCAAGATTAGTAAACTTTAAAAACCATTTATCTGTAAGACTGATGGGCTTTTTGTCATCCCTTATCACACCCTTGTATATTGTTACATAGAGCTTTTGGTGGCAAAAACAATGTTACTCAGGTGTTGGATGAAAAGTCCACTGAGAATTCAGTGAAGCAAATGTATGCCGAGTCTCACCCAGAGTCCATAATGAAGCCTTCCTTTTTATACAGGGCACTGTAGCTCACTGGACATAAAACTGTCATGTCAAGTTTAGCTTTGTGTCTTCAGCTCAGTCCCCTTATTAACTGTAGTCAGCACTTACTGTAGGTTTCATTACAGGTGCCATGTCCATGTCCAGCATATGAAAATGAAATAGAAGATTTCATTTCCCATCACTGTCTCATGGTGGTCTATGACAGGTGCCAGCAGCTCTCAGAATGTTTTAGAGTGTCATTTTTTTTCTTTTATAGTGGCCTAAAACTGCCCCCACTAAAATTTAGGCATTTTACCCATGGTTTCAATGGGAGCAGAGTTAAGCTGATGCCCAGAACTTCTGAAAACCCCATACTTAAGGATCCACAACCTGATCATGTACCATTAAAGCCAGTAGGGACTAAGTCTTGTAACCTGGGATTTCAGCATAATACTGTCTGATTAGCTGTTCACTACTCCAGGATAGTTAAACTCAGTGTCATGATATTTATGGTTGGTGGAGTCACATGAGAGACACGGAAGTCTGGTCTGCTTTTCATGCAGATTAAAGCTCACATGGTGCTCTTTGTGAAAACATAGATCAGCTTCAATACCCCTTGCCAAAATGCCTCTTTTCCCTAAGGTACTGGCTGTTGCTGATCGCCCTCAATGCTAGATGTTCAAAAGTTATAAGTCTGGCCCGCCAAAGTCACAAGGTTGTTTTAAGAGTTAAAATACTACAGTATTTATAATTTGTGCGTTTATCTTTTAGTTCAGAGTCTCTAGAGTTCATTTGAGCCCCTAGAGTTCAAGTCTGAGTTGCCCCAAAATATCCTTGCCTCTTGCAAAAGCTTCCTGGACCATCACAGCTATGACATCGCTACAAGTCTACTAATGGGATTTTTGCCATTGACTTCAAGGGGAAAAAGACTGGTCTTGAAACAGCATTAGCAACTAGATAAATAAGCCAAAAATCAAGTAATATAGTTCATTTTTTGAAACTGTTAAGTCATCCTCTTCAGTGTGAGTCAAGATCCAGATAGGGCAGAAAGTTTTTGTGTGCCATTTTGTTATGGCTCAAATCCTACCTATTGGTGGTTTTATAGTAGGGGTTCACTGTAAATATTTGCCTTTGTTAGGTAATGCTAGAGAAACTGGGAGCCAGATAGCATTTGGTGGGATTTCCCCTTTATGGTTAGTTGGGTTATGGGTGGGTGTTGTTTCAGAGACACCGTGAGCAGCTAGAAAGTAAAAATTAAAGTGGTTTGGGGACTGTCCTGCCTGTAGCAATGGTGCTGTATGAGGACTCCATTTGCATTAAAGAACTATTTGATGGTAAGACAAGGTGATCTGGCCTCATTCACCCTTAGTATTGCATTATCATCTGTTTTAGTTACTTTAATGTTCGCTTACATTTGTCTTTAAGTTCTTCAATAATTGAAGTCGGCATGCCGAGTAATTGTGGTGAGCCTGAGGCTATATTTTTGCAAAATATCTTCAAAATATCAGCAAGCCAATTAAAGGAGTATATTCATTATGGGGAAAATATTCATCCCTATCAGAAACCATGAGATGCAGCCCAAATCTACCTTGGGGGTCTTTAAGAGGAAGGCTGGCCAGGCATCTGGCTGGGGTTATCTGACCCCAGCACTCCTTCCTGCCCAGGGCAGGGGGTCCAACTCGATGATCTGCTGAGGTCCCTTCTGACCCTAGCATCTATGAATCTATAAAATATGATTATGTGCTCATCCTCCCAAGAATCACATCATTGCTTTTCTAAAAGGTCATCTGTGGGTATAAAACATTTTTATTTTTATTTTTTGAGAAAGGTGATACTTTCAGCATAAATGGTGAAAAGCCCTTTCATTAAAGCTGTATGATTTACATCTGTCAGTGGAGCCTGCAGTGTTAGAGCCTTCAGCATCCATCAGAGAAATCTCCAAGTCTAAACAGTTTTCTTATGCGAAGTTATATACTTGAATGGTAAAGCTCTTTATCTTTTTCTACTTTGAAGTGCAGTTCCAGCTGATGGATTGTCTGTTGAATATCTCATAAACCTGCAAGAAAAGCAAATGACTTTCAGGCCCATTCGGCAAAATCTTGAACGCTGTGTGCAGACGTAGGAATCTCTCAAATTTCTGGAAAACCGAGAAAGGCAAGAATTCTTGTGGGTGATCTCTTTATTGGACCAACTGTATGGTTGGTATAGACATACGTCAGCTTTCAGTCTCACAGTGCTCTCCCTCAGTCCTCCGTGTGATAACGTCATCACCTCAGCACTGGAAAATGGAGGGTGCTCAGCAATGGGAATGATGGTACATGCACGAGTCCAAGTTCAGGAAAGCAACCTTATTTGTGATGGTATGTAAATACATGCTCAAACCTTGCCCTAGCCAGGGGTGGACTTAAGCACACACCTAAGTGGTGGCCCCAGGTTCTGCATATACAGAATAATAATTTACATGTACACTTGCTTTATCACTTGCAGAACACTCTCATTAAATGTATGCAATGGCTTGTTGTTGTCCCATTGGAGGCTGTTTTATTTTGTTAGTGATTTAGGGTCCCAGTTCATCAAAGCATTTCAGTATAGGCTTCAGTCCATTCTTAAGCATATGATTATCTTACTGACACACACTTAAGCATGTAATTATCTCTTAGCACATGCTGAAAGTCCTATTGGAGAGAAGCTTATATATGTGTCAAAACCTGAATACTGTATAGCTTTGCTAATTAGAGATGGACTTCTGAACTGGGATATGGAGCAGAGCACTGGGATCTCAGACAACAGGGTCCTCATTCTTATTTGTCATATGCTCATTGTGTGATTTCTTTTTTAAGTAATGAATTTTAAAGGCTATCACATGCCATTAATCACTAAAGGATCAAAACAAAAAGCATATTTCCAAAAAGTCTCAGAAATCACCTTATAACAGACCACAGAAACATCATGGGAGGAGAAGAAAAAAAAATAAGATTTGAGCATGAGCATTTTAGATGTATAGTAAATGTTCAGAAAGCAGTATATTTCTTGATAACCTTCAGATCTTAACAAGGAAAACAATCGTCTCTTTTATAATCCCATTAAAAATACAGTAATTCAGAAAATTCAACATGGGGACCAGTTTCTAATTTGGCTAAACAGTCCTCTTTATTTTTTTAATGAGAGACTTCAGACAAATTTTCCTTTTATCATGGTCAAAAGAAATATTCTTTTCTTGTCTTTGAATAACTTTGGCATTTTCTGGGAAGAGGACTGTAGCAGAAAAAAATAGCCTGAGCCTACAAGTTGGATCCGGAACAAAAACAATTTCTTACATCTAGTTCAAGGCCATGCATTAAGTGCACTGAATAAAATTTTCTGTGTGGACCCACCTGTATAGTTGTAGAAGCAGCTGAAGAAATGCGATGCATAGGTCTGCTGCGTGTTATTCAAGTGCCTAAGAAAACTTGCAGAAAATAAAACACTTCAAATAATGTAAATATATCATTTTATTTCCTTTACTATAGGAGCTGCAGGGTGTTAGTGAAAGTGCTGCCCTTGCCACATGCATCTATTACTACTTTTTAAAAGAAGCAAAGTAGTTGATTTTCCCCAGGCACCATTACATGAGCGTACCCCATTCCTCACAAGCAGCAATGGGACATGCTGAGGCAGGTCAGCATGCTGCTACTGAAATCCCATTGTGGGACAGGGCACGAGAGGACTGGAGTTTAGACAGAAGCAAGACGCAGGGGTCTGGGTATCTAAGGGAATTGGGAAGCTCCTGTTGGGGATCTCTGTGTTGCTGCTTTGAATCTAGTTTAGTGTGGGAATGTCCATAATATTAAAAAATGGCCTTTTACTTCCTAGGCCTGCTAGAGAGACCAAAGATTTATGGGTCACAGACAAAGCTGTTGGTACTCAGTACTTCTGAAATCAAGCCAAGGTGTCTCAAATTATGTAACCAAAATCAGGAGCCAGCTTTGAAAACTTAGGCCCATGTGATTTGCCTGCAGTCACCTGCGAAATCTGTGGTGGAGCTGGGCTTAGATTCCAGGTCTGTCTCCCATATCTTTGCTTTCACCATTAGACTACAGTTAAATCAATGGAAATTTAGGGGGTTCTGGAATTGGCTCCCTTCTGCATAATGTGCCTCATTGCCCAACAGGTGTATTGGACTTTTTTCAGCAACGTTGCTCTCCACTGGTTGGATATAGTCCATTCCCTTACATTGGTGTGTGAGCAAGCCCTCCATTGGTTTGAGGGCGTACTTATGCACTTGAAGTTTGGTGCTCTGTGACAATTCCCAACCTCACAATTAGCTAGAAAAAAGAATAAGCAAAACTAACTTGTAAAATCTTCTGCTGAATCTTGCTGGTGGAATATGAGTGTCACCTCAGCTGCAACTGCTTTCATCTTCTCACTTTTTGCTGCTTTTGCCAGTTTTCCAAATATCTCTGGAAATTTAAGATGACCTTTCTCATTCCAGGGAGAGTGGTGGTAGCTCTGTTTTCCTTGCCTGGCATAAATAAGACATTCTTCTTTGGTTGTTCATTTTCAAATAAGCAGCAAAAAGAGAAACATGCTGCACATACATATACATTGTTTGAGCTGGGTCTCTGAGAGGACCTTGTTTTACGAGTATAGGTTGTAGCCATGTTGGTCTCAGAATTTTTCCAACTATTTTATTTGCTTTAATAAAACTATTTTAGTCGGTCTAATAAACGATATCGCATTTACCCGAAGAACCGTGTCTGCCTGCTTTTATGAGAATTTCAAAGGGGAAAACTTCTCTGATCAGCTTCTCTTGACATGATGCTATAGATAGGATACCGAGAAATTAAATGTTAACTCTTCCTTTGCTTGAAAATAGCCATTATCTTGTTTTTAGTCTCTTAAGAGCTTTTAATGGGCATTCTCCCTATCAGCTTTTAAAGCCTACGCTTACTTTTGATCTAAGTTGGCATTTACACTGAAAGGTGATTCAGACCCAATAGCTTCTTGTCAGTTGTAGGTTAGATCTGCTTAAAATTAGTTTTGGATCATAGTACAGAAGAGCCTGAATTTTTGCTAGGGGCTTAGGGATTGGTGTAATGCCTGTTTCATTCTTCCCTTGGCAAGAGGGTCTGTAAAAACCTCAGCCAGAAAATTCTCATGGAGTTTTGTTTGAATATTTCCTTTCGCCAGGTGGGATTCGGGGAGTTGGCAAAGAAAACTTCAGGAAATCTAGAAATCTGTAGGAAAGGCAAGTTCTGGTCTTTGGGGGGGCAAGGGGGAGCAGGGCTTTTTTTCTGTGATGTTCCCTGAGAACCACCTACCTCTGGCTTACACCTCGTGGAGGAGACAAAAGCAAAGAGCAGAAGAATGCTGTTTTTGGCAGCACGGTGGGTGCACTGGTTTTCCTGCTTGGATTCGTGTTGGATTCAGAACAGAGCACGGCACATAAATCAGCTGCTCCCCTGTCTGTTATTTGGAATTGTACCTTTCACTAACTTTGCTTCCCAGACAGGGAGTCGGGAGGGAGAGTGCAGCAGAGACTGTTAGGACTGGGGGCCTGAACCAAGAAGCGATCTTGCAAGTCTGGTGGAAGGTTTACTATCTGCCACTGCCAGTGTCTGCTCCCCTGCTGTGCCACCAAAAGAGGGACATCATTCACCCCTAATTCGAAATATTTTACAAGGTCAAATGCAGACCGTAACTGTATCTTGCCTTCATGGGACACTTTTGTAATCCTAGTTGGGTCCAAAGTGCATCAGTGCTGCAACAGGCCATTGATAAAATGGAAATCCTAAAGCCTTTCCTAGAACATAGGTTGTTATATGGGGGTTGAAAAGCCAAAGAGTCTGACATTCCCGCCAAACATCATGGGATTCAAGGCCTTAATCAACTTCCACTGCAGCTAGTCTAAATGCAGCCATTTCATAGATTTCGTAGACATTAGGGCTGAAAGGGACCTCAGAAGATCATTGAGTCCAGCCTCACTGAATTTGGTGGGAGGAAGATCCATCGAAGGCCCATAGATACCTGCTGCATTTCTTACAGAGTGCCTGCTCCAGGCAATCAAAAGAGAATGATATATATTTTCCTTGTGAGCCACTCTTACTGGACGGGCTGAAATAGCAAAGCTGGGGAGGAATTGGGAAAGATGACAGCCAAATGTGAACAAACATTAATATATATAATATAAATATATTATAAATATGTACTCGCACACGCATATTAATGTTTGTTCACATTTGGCTCTGTCATCTTTCCTAATTCATCCCTAGTTTTGCTACTTCAGCCTGTCCAGTAAGAGTGGTTCACAAGCCAGCAATTTGTTGGGTTGTCTTAACAGTGCGAGGTTAACCCTGCCTTTTGTTTCCCCTCTACCAGGAAGCAGCTCTCTGGAGGGCGGTTACCTGACATGGTTGCATGAGAGGCAGAAACATGCCGTTTTCTGAGGTTTTGATTTTTAACCTGGCTAGCAGCTGCAGAGGTTGAATTATATTCCTAAGGGGAAGCAGGCTTCATGCATGATTGCCAGGTCTAGTGAGCAGCTGTGCCTCCTGCATGATCCTAAGATAGTTGAGCTCCGCTGCATGCCCAGTGCGGTCAGAGCTGGTTCAGCTTATGCTGACTGCAAGCTCAATTTTAATTAATCTTTTTTTTTTCTTTTTTGCAAAGAAATCATATTCATTTTACAAACATATCAATTAAAATTTTCCCTCTTTGAAATGGTTCTCAGCAACCAGCCAGAGAGGGAGAGGTACATGGGTTCCATTATTTTTCCCTTTTAAACTGTATTTAATTACCCCTGAAAGCTCCCAGAGGTTGAAAATGAAATATGAGGTTGTCTTCTTTTCAGGCACGCCTCCTGATAACTACCCAGAATATAATTGAATACTCTTTCAAAATCATAGGCCTTTTCAGACATTCCTTGGACATATGCAGCAATAATAGAAACCATAAGAGCTGAGAAGGGAAGCATTATGGACCAAGGGGTGAGGAGATAGGTTTGAAAGTCAGACTATCTAGGGGTTTGTCCTGGCTTTATCACCAACTCCCTGTTTGGCCTTTAGCAAGTCATTTATAACTAGGATCTACCGAAATCAATGAAGCAGGCGGCTGATTTTGTGGGCTGATTGCAAGGCTAGCCTCTGTTTTCACAGGGTTGTTGCGGTAGGGTCCCCCCATGCCTCAGGTTTCATGGACATTGCCTGATTTTCCAGACAATGCCTGATTTTATGATGTCCAAAAGTGTTTTGCTTGAAAAATTTAGAGTCCACAATTTCTTAGGTTACCTAGAGAAATTGTGGAATCTCCATCCTTGGAAATTTTCAAAAATAGGTTGAACAGAAACTTGGCTGGGATGGTTTAGTTGGGATGAACCTGCTTTGAACAGGGAGCTGGACTAGATGACCTTCTAGCCCTACTTTCCTAGGATCCTATAAAATGAAGTGGTTTGTTTAGACTGTAAACTACTTTTTTACCTTTTTAAAAATGTAGGTTACTTATATAATGAGAAGTTGACACATTGTCTTTTGGAAGTGTATACAATTCACTTTTTTCATCTCCAAATCTGTGAATAGGTTTGATGATCCCAAAATGGTATTTATTTGTGAATTCAGTATTCAGTGGAAAGATTTTACTTGGGGCTACTCATAATAGCTTCATACTTTAGTTTCCTTATTTATAACATGGGGTAAGGAGGAGGAGGAGGAGACTTGCTCATCTTTTTCAAATGCTTTGAGATCTGTGTTTGAAAAGTACTGTGGAAGTGCTAAATATTGCCGTATTATTACCCAGTTAAATAAGGGATCACACAGAAGAGCTCCTTATCCCTTGCTATGATGTTTTGGTAGAATGGTTATTGTGTTTCCACTTATTAGAAGATATTTTAACAAATAGTTAATCGGTTGTTATGTCAATATGATACTTATTACTACAGGTTATAACCATCTATAATCCTTCTATTGATGTGCTTATTACAGCAGATAATACATACTGCTCATATCTGTCATGTGAAGAATATTTTTTCATCATGTATTAACCTTTTATTAAACCATTTACAATTAGCATGTTATTTAATTCAATTCAATTTATTCTTAAGGATTTTGGCTAAATGCCATGCTCCCGAAGACAACATAACACACCCCCATAATATAAACAAGTTTGAACAAAGTAACCAACTACAAATATTATACTAAAGAAGGAGCCCACCAACATAAAAACATTATTAATATAAATTTAGTAGTAAATCAAGACATGAATCTATCATCTTGTTGTACATAGATCTACAACTGAGACAATAAAATCAAGTCTAATTAGCATGTTAATAAAAAAGTGCAACCTATTAGTTCTTGGCACTGCGCTAAACCATTTATTGAAGGAAGCAGGATCTAGCCATCATGAAAATCTACGATTAATCTGATATGTGGATCTTTTCAGCCTTAGGACTGAGGAAAAAGGCTTGCTCCTGCCTTTTTTGTTCAGCCTTTCCTCAGCATCCTTTCAGCTTGATGACAGTTTTGGGTGTAAAAGCATTATGCGATTAAGCCCACAATATATTTCCACTATTTTTCCCACATTCACATTCCCATTGACAGAGGAACGACTAGTCAATTCTGGCACCCATTTATTCCTCCGTTTTTCATAGGAGTCTTGCACTCTTATTTGTGAGAGTAAAGAGGCCTTTTCTCTCCCATTTGAAATATGGACAGGTTATATGCATGCACATATTTAGGAGAGGAATAATGTTTCATTACAAGAACCCATCAGATATTTAATTCCCATGCATATCCATCCGATTTGCAATGTTAGAAATAACATGCATGAATGGAAAGTTTTTTTCCCTATGTTGGTAGGTAGTAGTGATTTACTATCTGACCTCTTCTTTGCCATAATAATGCATATGCCTAGAATAAGGTATTTACCTGATACTTGTTCAAGTGGACTCTATATTGACATAGAAGGATGTGATCATTCAGTAAAGGCCAAATTCATCCACTTGTCTGGAGGCAGTGGCATTACATAGGAGATGGATGTGAATCAAGATAGAGACTATAGATCGTAGTATATATCAGACTGGTTTATTTTACAGTTTTGATAACACTATGTTTCACCATTTAACACCCATCAAGACACTGTTCGTTTTGTCTGTGAGCTCCTCTGCTACATTTTGAGAGAAGGGAGGATGATTTGACATGACAAGGAAGCTGTGAGTGTTCCTTGCTGAGCTGTCAGACAAGCTCCCTTTCAGGACATACCTGCTGCTTGGGTTGCTGAAGTCAAAGGACAAGGCTGGGCTGGGCTAAGATTTCCACCCATGCCCAAAGGGCCAAGGGAGCACGGAGCGCAGGTATGCTCTGAAGAGCTGCCACGCACAGTCCTGTTGCATTGTGTGCAACCTGGACTGGACCTTGAACCCACCTGGTGTCCTATGTAGGGAGCAGTTGCAAAAGGAGACTCCTGTGCTGAGAGTAAAGTACCGCAGGATTTCAACCTTGCAAAGCCCATGTTAATGTTAATTGTAAATGTAAATCTCCATGTGTTTCTAAAGCATCCATCACCATAGTGCATGGCCTTTCCTCACAGACCCCATGCTCCTGGGTATAAGATCTTCACGTGAAGATTAATCACCCCCCTCACTAGTTCTGATTAGGACCCTACCAAATTCACAGCAGAAGGCCCGGTGGCTCCTTTAATCTTACGGGTTCCCCTGTGCCCCTGCCACAGATTGATGGAGGGGCTGCGCTTGCGGCTTGCTCCTGGTTGGCAGGGAAGCGAAAACAGCGATATTAAAACACGGCGCTGTTTTTGCTTCCCCACCACTGATTGGCTTGCTGCTGCTGACCAGCGGGGAGGCAAAAACGGCGTTATGTTTAAAACTGCAGTTTTTGCTTCCTCGCTGATCAAGAGCGAGCCGTAAGCGAGGCCCCTTCACCAACCAGCGGTGGAGGGTGGGTGCATGGGAGAACCTGCAAGACTGAAGGAGCTGGAGCGCAGCCCACTTCCACCGTGATTTCAGTAGGGCCCTAGTTATGATCAGCATGGCTACTTGATATACTTCCTCCAACGTGCACTGCACTCCCGTGAAACAGCCTGGCCTGAGAATTAACTCAAGGCTTGCGGTGGCCAAGGGTACGAGTGTGGGAATTCCCAGTGGCAAAGGGAGTCTCGGCTTCGTTCTCAGGCAGCAGACCAAGCGTTTATGTCGATAAATTCCTAGAGAAACAAGCAGAGGGAGAGACTGATTGGGACAGAAACGGGAAAAAAATCCTAAAAAGACATAGGAGGTATTTTCCCGATAGTGACTCCATTATATATTCTATTTCCCTCATGCTTCACAAAGTCTGCAGCTATGTTTATCTTCAAATCTGATTTATGACCTGTGTAATCTGAGCTATGTTTCAGGAATTTGGTGTATTTTGGAAGTTAAATGCTAGGGGTATGATTTTTCCACAGAAAGGAGTGTAATGAAAGCTTTCTTGGTTTTGTGATGCACAGAAAGAAACGTTAGTGACTATCTTTATTTCAAGGGAAACATTCAAATTAACATGACTATCTTTTTGCAAATCCTGCTGGAAAGTCCTCTTTGTTGGTAATGTTACGTTTTGGCTCGCAGGGTACAGAACGGGACATTAAGCAGCACAGCTTCCTGGGCTCCATGCAGTTTTAATGACTAATTAGCAGGGATCCTGGTTTTCTTTGATTAAAAATTAGCAAATTCTCTGATTAAACCCCCCAAAATATGCAATTAAAATGAAACACTTCTATATGTATGTGTGTGTGTGTCAATTGAATGAAATGTTTTATTGATATATTTACAATTTTAAAGCAATTTGGACGCCTACCAGTGCCTCAGTGACTATAATAAAATAAATTCTAAATACCTATAAAAGTTGGTATTTGATTTTGGGTTTTTTATCATGGAAAATCAGAACTCCTCTGCCCCCTTAGTTCACAGAACTCAGGTCCAGGCCCCAAACTTGCAAGCCACAGCCCCCCCAGCCTGCTGGTGCCCCTCAACCCCCTACCCACAGCCCCCCCCGGCCATACCAGTGCCCCTCACTCTGCCCCTCCCCAGCCCCCTGGTCCTGCTGGTGCCCCATCACTGTCACGTCGCAACCCCTGGGGCCTGCTGGTGCCCTTCACTCCCCACTCACAGCCCCCTGGCCCCCAGCCCTGCTGGAAGGGGTGCCCAGCTGCCAGGGCTATGAGGCCAGGGACCCAGGTCCACAGTGCCTGAGTCCTGGCTGCTACCTGTGCAGAGCCTGGCTCCCCCTTTACCCTCCTGTGGGCAGCATGGCCAGAGCAGAGCCCATGGGGCCATGGGCTGGCTGCGGGCCTGGGTGGGAGGGTGGATTCCCACTGCTGCGCTTGCTTTTGGGGGGATTAGGGGGGACCCATGCCCCGCAGATCTGTGTGCAGGGCGGAGGTGGGGGCAGCAGTGTGGGGAGCCTGATCCCACAGCGGGAGTGGAATGGGGCTGTGGGCTGCCCATCTAGGGGGTGGTGAGGCTGACTCCTTGCCACTGTGCAGAGCTTGCAGCAGCAAGTAGCTTCCCCGCCCATCCCCACTCTGTCCTGCTACGCCAGGTCCTGCCTGCTGGGCCATGGAGGACCTGGGGGAGGGCACCAGGGTGGGAAGCCCAAGCCCCCAGTGGGCAACCTGCCCCCACCTCAGGCACAGATCTCAG